>NC_016131.3:41997354-42299854 GCF_000005505.3 Brachypodium distachyon
GCACCACAAGCTCCAATCACCTTGGGAAGGACCATACGTGGTCACCAAGGTGGTGCCCGGCGGAGCCTACTACCTCAAGGATATGAAGAGTGGCGTCACCTACAACAGGCCATGGAACATCGCACAATTGCGACGCTTCAAAGCCTAACTTCTACAATCTTTTTCTTTAGTTGCTTTTCACCTTCTTTTCGTAGACTACATTCGTCTTATAGTCTCGTTGTCTTTCTTACTACCATGTACTCCGGTACTTAATAAAACTTTTAATTTTGTCTATTCAGAGCTCCACTACTATTCTGGACATACCTAGTACTCAGGGGCTATGCTCAATCGACTACTATTCTGTCTTGAACTCACCCGGCAGTCAGGGCCTCATTCAATGGACTCATGAGGGTATTGGACGCACCCGACTCTCGGGGGCTGTCTCCAATCGCCCCAAATTAGGTCCAGGACCCACCCGACACTAGGGTTCAACAAATCAACTATTATTCAGTCTTGGACGCACCCGACACTCGGGGGCTGCGTCCAATTGACCCAAAGTACAATCTTAGACGCACCCGACACTCAGATGCCGCGTCTAATCAATTTGCATTTCGACACTTGGAGCTGCTCTGGGATCAACCAGGCTCCTACAGTCAATCGCATCTGAGTCTGCACAAACTCATCTACCCGACAATTTTGCTACTATCGGGATTCGGTGGCAAAAATGAGAGATCAAAGCACTTGGGTCTACCCCCGACTGCAAGCAGTCGCACCTAGACCCGGGGGCTACTCCCACCGGGAGGGGCTGGTCATGCACCTGGTAGAAATTACTCTGCTACAACATGTGCCGGCTCCAATCAAGCACTCTCAGAAGCCACTCCCAGCGGGAGTCCTTGGCTGAACAATCGCGACTCAAATTCACATTCAGGTGCACGGATTCAACTCAGGACCAAGGACAACAAGGAATCTTCAGGCTCTGTTTGTTTGGGCTTCTGCTTCAGCTTTTGGTGCTTCTAGCTCTCTAAAAAGCACTTCTCCCATTTACTTCTGGAGGGACGCACCTCCCGACGTGCTTCTCAGCTTCATGTGTAAACGGGAGAAGTGCTTTTTAGAGGGCTACAAGCAGCAAAAGCTGAAGCTGAAGCCCAAACAAACAGGAACTCAGTCAGCATGGATCTTTAACCCAAAAGTATTTACAGTACACACAGGATTACAACTTTGTTGGGGAACGCGGTACGCTACGCTAGCACAAAATAAAATTTCTACCGCTTCCGCCCGGATCAATGCTGTAGATAATGGATCACGAGATTACCACTAGACGCGCAGACCCGTAGTGGAAGTAGAGTCGATGTAGCGCG
Organism: Brachypodium distachyon; assembly: GCF_000005505.3. Classification (NCBI taxonomy): domain Eukaryota; kingdom Viridiplantae; phylum Streptophyta; class Magnoliopsida; order Poales; family Poaceae; genus Brachypodium; species Brachypodium distachyon. Next base: position 41,998,692 of record NC_016131.3, read on the forward strand.
TCGATGCCGAGTAGTCGAACAGCCTGCTCCTCCTCGCCGATCCCACGAACAGTTCGTCCAAGCGCCGCAGGTGCAGCGCCTCCGAGGTATCCACACGTACAGGGAGAAACTCCGTGCGGCGGACTGCTAGATCCGATCGCAAGGCTTTGGGCGTGGAGGTGTGACGGCCGAGTCTAACTCGCGTCTGGATTGGTGTAACCCTAGACGGGTTGGTCTCCTCCACTTATATAGACGTCCCTAGTGGGCTCAACATTTGAGGCCCGTTAGGAGTCTAAGCCCGATACGAGTTGGATCCGATCCAACTCGGTTCCCCCCCTTAAGCGTGTGACCCTTCAAGTTCGCGGTCAGTCGGACACGACTACGAGCTCGGACTGCGGGCCTGAGTAACACCTTACTCGTCCACTGGCACCGACTCAAGTCAATAGTTGGTAGCGGCGCCTAGCAGCACATGCCAACTCCCAACTAACCACAAGGTATATTGACGAACCATACAATGTGTCATATGCAACATTCCTTTTGCCTCACGATATGTGTGTCGAGCTCAAGGCGAGTGCTTGTCATCCTTGTGGATAGCTCGAGTCTCTTCTCATTTCTGTGATATAGATTCCCAAACGGGTTAACACTTAACCCAAGTCGCATGGCCATGCTTTCCGAATCTGATCACTCGAGAGGGCCCAGAGATATCTCTCCGAACAGGAGGGGCAAATCCCATCTTGATCAACCATGACTCGCAGCATGCTTCTCAGCAAACCCGAAAGCTACCTTTATAACCACCCAGTTACGGAGTAGCGTTTGGCAACCCCTAAGTAGGCCGATTCACATCCCAAGCTCATGCGATGACCTAAGGTCTAGGACTGGCATATACATCATACTTGAGACTAACAAATGACAATCATCTCGTTGTGTCTCAGTGCGGGTCTGTCCGACTCAACAATCTCATTGTCGAGTCCATGCTATCAGTCGGCAACACCTTGCCCTATGACTTGTGAAACATAGTCATCATACTGATTCACATTGCTAGTCTAGATTATGTGTCCGCATAACCTCAATGACTAGGGACCATTAGAACAACATCATAGAATACATAGTCTCACAAACAAATCACGTATTTATTGATACATATCAGTGATGATGTTCAAGGACAATAACAATAACTCATGAATACATAGGAAATAACATCATCACATGATTGCCTCTAGGGCATATCTCCAACAAACTTCAGTCCGGTCACCACTGCAAACAGTCGCAACCGGACTCGGGAGCTACTCCCACCGGGAGCGCTGGTCGCGCACCCGGTAGAATCTACTCTACGGTTATTTTTGGTTGAGCCAACAACTATTGTTGCAACTGCCACTGGGCAATGAGGTCTTCATCTTCTGCATATCGCCAGCCGATGATCTTGACAGCTTGCGCATACACAGCCCAAAAATGTGGCTGCATATTGATCTCTTGATTTGATCAGAGGGGAAGCTTGGAGATGCGACTCAAATCAAGCCGCGGGTACTTGATTCGGACGAACGCCAGCGGTATTTTTTCTCCTCTCACCAGTTGGCGGTACATCAATTCCCTGAAGAGACCACTACGCTCGAATTTTTGCATCAACCTACCAAGTTCATGAGGCGCCTCCTCCAGAGGCAAAAAGGCCTGGTGAATTGCCATCAACGACTCCTGGCACAAGTCGAAATATCTCTTGTTCTGGTTGATCCGATTGATGAAGGGCTGACTTCGACAATGTTCATATTATTGGATTTGTATGTAGGAAATTTTTGAGTGTATGTGTTGGCGATCTCATCGGCTAACAAGGACACAGGGGCACGATTTACTCAGGTTCGGGGCCCTCGGAAGGTAACACCCCTACGTCCTGCTTTTCTAAATTGTATTGATGAGTCGATTACAAGGGAGTCGCGGGGCTAGATGCACAAATTCGATCTGGGGAGTGCATCTAGACGGCTTCTATGCTACATTGGGTGATCTTGGCTCCCCCTCCTGGTCCCTTTATATATGCAGGAGACCAGGTCCCGGGTAGAGTCCAAGTCGATTACATCATTGAGAGATACAACTACAAGAATTTGGTCGAATTATGACGTTCTCACGGTGACGTTCTAGTACACTTTCACCTAAAATAAGAAATCCTGCCGATTTGGTCTCGGATGGTCGGAAAGCCCATGGGCCTCGGGAATATGCTATCAGAGCCGCTCTTTCCGTCTCCGATCGAGATTCGCGGGACGCATCAAGCTACAACACCCCTTATTGGGCTGACTTCTTACGATCCAGTTCATACAAGTGACGGTCAAGCGCCTCGTGTCAGACATGCTCCCATGTTTTTGTCGGTTCCACCGACCTGGGGCCTGCATGCGGGGTACGGAAGAATGCGCGTCCACACCACATGCTACCGCGTGTCCAGAGCCGCCAGTACATCTCCAGGTGACCCCACATGTTAGGCTTTTACCTTGTTTGACAAGCATGTGCGTTATTTGCTCCAGACGACTGAGCCCGCCTGTCAGACTCGACCGTACGTGTCCTGCGAACTGCTCCCACATGTCCACCCAGTTCACGCGTGGGCCCGCATGGTCAGTCCGTCCAACCTGGTGGACCCACATGCGAGGTACCGAAGGACGCGTGTCCTCACCAGGTACCACCGCGTGTCCAGATCGGCCTCTACATCCCCAAGTGATCCAACATGTCAGGCTTGCACACTTTTTGACTAGGACGTGCATTATTTGCACCATACGACTGAGCCCTCCTATCAGACCCGACCACACATGTCCTTACAAACTGCTCCCACCTGTCCACCCCGTTCATGCGTGGGCCCCTACTGTCAGTCAGTCCAACCTGGTGGACCCACCTGTCAGATGGTGCGACCTGTCAGAGTAAGGGGACGCACGTGTCCGTTTCATGCGGTTCCTCTTGGGTCCGCCGGCCAGAAGGTCGCCTGACATGTGGGGTCACATCAATTCCTGGTGGACCCACATGTCAGTGTGAGGGCCTCTTCGGGATGGTGTCATTTCCCTTAAGGCCACCGAAAGCCCACCTGTCTGGGCCTTGCACCAATTCGTTCAGATGGCAAATGGGCTGAAGTGACAAATAAGAGTTTGGGCCGTATTGGACCGAATCATGTACAAGGCAAGGGCTTGGACCAAATCGTTCAGATGGCAAATGGGCGGAAGAGCGGAATAAGAGTTTGGGCCCTATTGGACCCAATTATGTAAATGTCTCTGGGTTTGGAGGCCAAATTAGTTGGGGTAGATATGGGCTAACGTGCAAATAAGCAATTTTGGCCCAGCTTTGGAAAGCATGGGTAGCATATGGGCTGGTGTGCGAGACTTAATAGGCTGGGGGCGGTGAGGCCTTGCTAGTTCCAACACTGTCCCGCAGGTCACTATAGGGAAAATTGAACCCCTCAACAGTCCGAACTGTACTTAATGGGCTGGAAAAGGTGAGGCCTTGCAACTAGTTCCGCCCGAGGTGTTGTCCCACGTTTTTGCACCAGATGCGAGTATATAATACCGGAATTGGTGGGAGATCGACCCAGAGACCGCGAAAACACCATTGTTCGCGCCCATCCAGGGCCATAGGTCATGGGACATGGAGAGTGACAACCCACATTCACAACGCCGCCGACGAGTAGTGCGGCGAGGAAAAGGTCGATCCATTGCGCGGAGACTTTGCCGCGCTCCTGTTGTCCTGCCGCACATCCCTCCGTCGTGCTGTCCCATACTGCAGTCACCGTCCCGCCGCTGCTGACACCTAGGGTTACATGGCCAGCAAAGGAGCAGATTGGCCGCGTGCACCACAGTTTACAACATCTTCCTCAGGCCGGCAGCCAGGTATGTTTCTGCCACCCGCTTTATTCAGATTTATTTTTTGAGAGTCCATTTTCCTCGATTTGAAAAAATGTCAAGTATTTGACTTGTATATATGAAGAGTTTTAACCAGATGGATAGAGTGTGGGTGAGGAATGCTACTGTACATACCGATGCCTACGGACGTGGCGTGGCTATTTTTATGGAGCACGTTAGAAAGAATTAGTGTGAGAATGACGCTATATCCTGCCCATGTTGTTCCTGTATGAATACTGAACGGATGCTTCAGCCGGTTGTGAGGAAACACCTTCTTACTAATGGCATCGATTCTACATATGCTCGGTGGACGTATCACAAGAGCCCTTAGATACAAAAGTTATTGTAGATGTTGTTGTTGATATAGAAGTTCCTGTACGTCCTGTTCATCATGTTGATCTGCCTGGCAATCATGGCGATACTGATGCTGTCATGCTGCTAATCCGATAGCTGGGCTGGTACGACAAATATTCAACGCAAATGAAAACGCAGACAAAGATCTGTTGGAAAGCCTGCTGAAATGTGCAAAGCGTGAGCTTTATCCGGGGTGCAAAACATCAGCGTTATCCTTTGTGGTAAAGATCATGCATATAAAGTCGTTGAATGGTGTTACCAATGCTGCATGTGATCAATATTTTCACCTATTGGCTGAAACATTCCCACAAATAGGACTGCCAAAATCATACAACGGAGCAAAAAAAATTCTAAATGACGCCGTGGATGAAAGTATGCGGCAACGACGCTGGCCTTCACTTCCGTCCACCCCCGTGGTCGTGCCCATCGTCATCGTCTCCTCCACGATTCTTGTACTCTGGATCTCCCTTGTCATCGTCCCACCACTATGTTGCTGCTCTTTGTCGTCGCGCCGCCATTCACCATTACTTGTCTACTTCAGCGTGTTCTCCTCCAACGGCATGCAATGGCGCGGTAACTATCGCCAATGCAGCATCCTCATCACCATCTCGCCTCGCCATCGACAACAAGCTATGGCACGGTCTATGGGACAGGAAGACGGCGGCGTGCATTCTGGAGATAGCAAGCGGTCGGGCGGGTGGGGACTGGAGATACCAGAGGGGGTGTCGGGAGGAGGTGGTCGGTAAGAGGGGTATACGGTCACCGGCAACGTGGAAGACAAAGTCGGCGGTGGTGGCATTGGTGGTCCTGTTCTCCTCGCCGTCGACCTCGACGGAAATGGCCAAATCGCGCGGATCCGCCATTGCGTTTGTGGAGGAGGTGACGAATTGGCGATCGGAGTCTACGATTCTCTGTTTGTGTTACAAGCAGGAAACTAGAGAGCGAGGGCTAAGAAATTCGTCGGGATTTCGTTGTACGGAGCGGCTGGCGTAGTGGAGCGGCTACCGCCTTAACGGCGCCCGGGAAGAAGAATACTAATTGCCCATTGGAGGCCCGTAACGAAAACCTACGCACTGACGGAGGAAGTCCTAGGCCCACAAGGATTCGCTGGAAAACAAAACCCAGGCCCACTGAGGCACTGACGGAGGAAGTCCAAGGCCCACAAAGATCCGCATGCCCAGCATGGTCAAAGAGAAAAAAAAATCCGCATCCACCGCCATGTTCACACGAAAATATTAGTGTACATTAGTACTACGAGAATATATATATAGACTAGTAAGATGTCCGTGCGTTGCCACGGATCTGCAAACTCGTGTGCGATTGTTTCATTATGTTCTTGGTGATTTCCTTCTCCGAGATCATGAAAGTTTGCGCTCGCATTCACGTAGAATTTTTAGTGGCAATTGTAGTCATGGAGAAAAAAGATGATATGATGAATGTTAGGGCCGCCAAGTAAGTAATGGATCGAACGTTATTCGAGTAGTAATAGGTAGTACTAGTAATAGGTAGTACGCTTTGACAATATGTGTGCATTTTCCCTATTTATCTAAAAATTCTGAAATATTAAATACTACAATAAGATTTCAAATATTAATTGGATTACAAATATACTTTCTCCGTTCCAATATCTTGTCTCAAATTTGCCAAAAAATATGTATCTATTTAAAAAACATAAAAAAAGTCTGGATAAATGTAATATTTCGAAGCCATCCCCTTCTCCTTTTCTCTTACTCCCGATTTCTCCATCTCTTCTCCCGGTCGCCCCCATTCTCTCTGCTCTCCACCGATTCTCTCCTCCCTCCCAAGCTCCTGTTGTGCACCCTCTCCCCATACTTTCTTTCCCCAGATGTGTTGAGTGTCATTAGCCACGTGGGACCATTTGATTATGCAAGCCCGACATCATCAAATAAACTGAGGATAATCAAAATCAGAAACCTAGAGTATGTTTCTCTTACTAATATTAAATCAGGTCTTTCGTATTTCAAACTTGGTTAACTACTGCTACTCCAGCCTGAAGAAGTAGTAAAACTAACGGTTCCATAGTTACCACAATGTGTTATATGTATTGATGCATATAATCTTCTGTCTGCTAGACTGTGGCTTTACTTATTTTCATCTGCTCATCTATCAAAATGTAGTCTCCAAATTATTTAACAACATGGGGGCTGGGGCTCATCCATCAAAGGGTGAACTCCAAACAACTGTATTTCTACCCATTAAGTGTCAAGCTCTTTCGACTATTGCACCCTCAATTTGTATTTGGACATGGACACTGGTGTATTAACAAAAAAAATCCATATGCAGTGAACAAACGCAGGAAATACGTCTTTGGGGCCACCATGGTGAAACATTTGATGAACAAACGGTGTTTAGAAAAGCACAAGAAGGCATTTTAGTTGGGATTTTTGCTGGGGTCACCGCATCGGATTTTTTAGGTAATCAAACAGCATCTTCAACATCTGCAACTAAAATATATATTTGAAGTTGCAAACTTCCGAAGCAGGTTAGTCATGATCCTTTCTTCCTGCAACTACTTATATGACCACCCTGTTTGTCCCATCATGCTCACATTTTTAAAATTAATATTTTTAAGCTATCAATGGGAATATCCATCTCTATAGCAACAATTACCTCAAGTTGTTCGTTTATCGCCAATTCAAGCAGCAGGAAAGCTGTACACACTACAGGAAATATCAACAATGACACCGTCATCTGTTCAGGTCACACCTAAACTACCACATAATTTGTGATTCTGTATATGGATGCTAGATTCTAAATACTCCATTGCTCAATAACTCTTAGGAACGAGCTACCTACAGTACTATTGCAAGAGTACAATCTATAGTAGCAGCATCGAATTGGTACTACAAAGGATGCAACCGATGTGACAAAAGGTATAACAGCAATTCAGATACACCAACATGTTTTTGCACAAATTCATCTCCAAGACCACTGTAACATCTCTGTCAACAAATCTGTCTTTACTTACATATTTCTTTTGCTCTCCAACATGTTACTAAAAAAATCTTACACACATTCCAGGTACAAGCTACCTATTACACTTGCAGATGATTCAGGAAATTTGGAGGCAATTGCTTTCTCTACTATTGCTGCAGAATTGGTTGGGCAAGATGCCATCCAAGTTTCTCAAAATATGAAAATAGATGCTGCTCAACATGTGGCCGCCCTTGATAATGCCATTAGTAAAACCAATTATTCCATATAGGAATGAAGGTTGATTCAACATCCAGATTTCCCATAAGCTATGTCATAAGAAAGAGCTTCTCGGCTGACAATGGACAAATGCTGCCCTCCACGGAGGTTACACAATACATATTCATTCATCTATTTCATCCTAGCTACAACCATATTACGCAAAATTACTAATTTTAGACATTAATTTTTTTTAGTCATCTTCAAGCAAGGAACTAATTACCACTCCATCTTCATCCATGAGTAACCAGAGGTTTGCAATCAATCATAACATTGAAATTAAAAGCTCCATGTCAACATTCTTACCAAATTTTTGTTACTCACAGTCCAATTGTCTATGCACAAGATGAATCCAGCAATAATACACCTCCCATTCCCCAACTTGCAGCTACTGACACCGACAAAGACAATCTCATGTAATTTTTAAAATTTTAAAGTTTTCAAAAATAATTCTCTGTATATACTAATATGTTCACAGTTAACATGAATTAGAAATAACTATTTTTCTATGCAGTAAGTCTACAGCAAAACGAAGCATTCAGTTTACGGAACATGATCTGATGAACAAAAGAAGGTATCCTGCAGCTACAAAACGTCATATTTAGTCATGGTCTAACTATTTTGCTTGATAAATTAACCAATTGTTTACATGGTGCAGTGAAAATGAGGTGGAGCTTACAAATGGAACAAAGGAACTTCAGGATGTCAAACGGAATAAGCATGAGTACGTGCATGGTCTAACCATTCTCATTTTTTTATCCTCGATAGCATTGTACTTTATTACAGGAAAGTTGAAATTGTACATAATCAAGAGTTTCTCCTCTAGCTCTTTTTTGACTTAAAACAAAAACATGCAGGACATAATCAACCATGCAGGAAGCAACATCGAAGTCACAGTTGCACTGCCTTCTACCTAAAATTAGTTATAGTGTTGCTTGAGTCAAAATTATAGGTCACCATTGACCACCTTTAATTGTAATCAATCAGACCTCTTATTAATACTGTTTGATGTTGGTCCAATGCATGTATATGCATCTATCTGAGTGAATAAAACATCTGCCCTTTCTTCTTAGCTTTGCCGATTACTTCAAGCTCACTTAACATCTATATGTTGACCACTTAAACCAATGGCAATTCAATACTTAGAAACTCCTGTAATAAAAACTTTTAGTATCATTCATTTAGGAGGTGTTGTAATGTACCATAAAAGTTTTTAAAAAACGGTGTCAACCATCTATATATCAACAACACTGTATTACATTCCTTCATGTCAAAGTAAAAAAATACAACTTCCATGCCACAGTCTTCACAATCACTGAAACATGGAGCGACACAAGGGAAACCCAGGTATTACTCAGTTCATCATACAATTCTATTTCACTTCCATACAACTACTCTCTTGATCTTATACAGTTTTTTGGTCCAGCATGCAAACGAGGAACATAGAGTTACCAGCACCTTCTACTCATCCACAAAGAGAGGCTTGCAAGATGTTTGATGAGGCGATCCAAAAACTCAATGATCCTATGAAACAGCCGATGCATATAACTTTCAAAGAAGGAAGCCAAGACGGAGTTTCATGTGCAGACAACACAAGAATTCTTCCAACTGATCGGCATTTCTTCATAGTTGAATACATCAAAAATGGAAAGACATGTAACAATCATCCTTCTTGACGGCAAAAAACAACAACTCTTATCATAGTTTTCAATAAATAAAAATATATTTTCATGAATTATATTCAGCATTTTACAATGTATTTCCTCTTTTATGCATCGCTACAAAATCCCGCTGCAACGCGCGGGGTATTATCTAGTATAGAGAATGATTAGGCACACAAATTCGTATAAGTCGCATACAACTTCAATTTTTCCACCAAAATGGATTTCCTCCTTTTGTTACTTCACCTTATTTTCCACCCTTAGTCTCTCATTCTTTCCTTTTTAATGAATGTACGCTTCAAGAGAGAGTATGAAGAAGAAACCATTGTAATACACATACATCTAATCACCGGTTTCATCTACAGCAAAGCCAAAGTACAATACAATTAACATGTTCAGGAAATCAACAAAGTAGAAGAGTACAAATAGCTAAGCAAATTAACTCTGTTTTCTGCATGGGAAAATGGCACTGAATAATCCAAATGCTTAGTGTGGATATGACATCAGTTACCGTCTGATGCAACACAACAAAGAAGAAAACATTAGCTAACATAACAATTACGCAAATTATGTAATTTGTCAATTAAATAAACGGTTAAGATATGCTCTCTCTTCTCTCTGGACAGCCGGGGCCGCCTGACAGCGTCGTCTTCCACCTCCTCCCACCCATTCCGTTCCTTCCTTTGCCAGGGCCGCAGCAGATCCTTGAGAGCGCTCCCCCACCCACCCCCCCACCCCCCCGACCAAACATCCAGCGCTGGCTCGACGGCGGCCATCTCAACTACCCCGTCTGTCAACAACCTGCCGCTCGCCCCTTCCCCGCCCCTCGTCCCCAACCACGCCATGTGCCGCCTCATAGCCGCCGTCTCGTCGCCGCCGCCACCATCTCCGGAGAAGGGTTCGGGAGTGCGAGGGAGAGGAGCCGCTGGCGTTGTCTTTGGTGTCGGGGATGCTCAGGCTGGCCAAGACAGGGGTGGCCGGGCTGAGGCTGGAGCCGGAGTCGGGCGCGATGGCCGTGCTGCTGCGGCGCGTGGCGGTCGGGGATGAGCTCTGCCACGTGCGGGTGCTGCCACGGCCCTCTAAGAGCTCCGCAAGCTCCCTGAGAACCACCGTGAAGGTGCTCCGCCGGTTCGCGGGCAGGGGCTAGGGGCAGAGGGAGCGCGTGCAGGGGCGGGCACGGGGCGCAGGCAGGGGCTAGGGGCAGAGGGGGCGCTGGCGGCGGGCGGCCGGGGTGCGGGGGACGGAGAGCGGCGGCGCGTCCGGGGGAGGTCGGCCATGGCTCGACCACAGATGGGCTCGGGAGAGGTTGCCGGAGCAGAGCAGAGGAGGGGTGTCACGGAGGAAGAAAATGGAGAAGGGGAGGAAGAAGGCAGCGAATGTGAGCTGCAGGAGAGAAAAAGGAACGAGAGAGATGGAAGATGACCTGACAGGTGGGCTCTGGCTGTCACAGAGAGAAGAGAGAACAGATCTTAACCGTTTATTTAATTGACGGTTCAGATTAAAAGACCGTATATAGTCGGTATTTTTTTTCAAAAAACATCCAAAAAGTTCGAGGACAAAATTGCACATGCTCCTCAAGTTAAGGATTACGCGTGCATTTTAAAAGTTACGAAATAGAATGAATAGTGCGCAAATGCGCCGAAAGCCAGGAGCTACCGCGTTTTCTCTTTTTTCTTCCATCGGTTCTTCCATCTTGGCGGTTGAGATTGGCAGCACATTTGAACCGTTCGATCAAGATCCTGCGAGCCCTGTAAAAAGAAACAGCCTGAACCCAGCGAGTTTTGGACGTCAGAAACGAACCCGTCTAATTCTGTTCCCCTCTCGCGCGGCCTCGCCCACACCACCACATCTCGCCGCAATGGCATACAACGCTTCGCGCGCGCGCCTCTCCCCGCCGGCGCCAGCCGTTCCCCGCCCCAGGAAGCGCAGGCGCTCGCCCTCTGCACCCGGCGCGGCCGCGTGGTGCGCATCCCCCGAAAACGCCGCTGCGTTCGACTTCCGCCGCTGCTGGCAGAACCCTGCAGGCGCGCCTGGCCGCGTCTGGCAGGGGTACCGCGCGCCACAAACGCCGGTGCCCTCCCGGCAGTGGGTATTCGCGGAAGAGGCCTCGACCTCGAGCGGAGGTATCCAGTATTCCAGCTGCATAGTTGTCAAGGGAACATATCAGCGTAGTTGTCCAGATAATCGTGTATCGTCCGAGTAAAATTTGTCAGTTTACATTAGTTCTGTTAGTGTTGCTACTAGGAACTAGCAAGAAACTAGTTCAACGTTTATTCCCGGAAATAGTTTGGAAATAAGTTGATGAAAGCACAAACTTCTCCCCAACTAGAAGCAGTGATTTCACCACAAATTGTGATCTTTATGTCTCCTTTTGTTCCAAATTTGTATTGGTTTAGGTTGTTGACTTGGAAGGGTGTTACATTTCACGAATTTTTACCAGATTTGGTAGAATTGTGTTGCTAGATTACCATTCTTGCACAGCTTGTTTGTACTTATGCTTTTTTTAATAGATGCGTGTACAATCATGTCATACAACATCTTGGCGGATAACAATGCAAGGAACCATCCGGACCTTTACTTGGACGTCCCTTGGGATGCAATGAGGTGGGATTCGAGGAGAAGACTTATTATCCGAGAAATTAGGCACTGGGACGCTGATTTAGTGTGTCTTCAGGCAAGAACCCAACCTGCATATTGGTGATGCCATTCTTTCACTGCACTCTATAACACTGTGGTTTGGAAAAATAGGAGGTGGATAGATTTCGGGAAATTTCTGCAGAAATGAAGAACAGAGGGTATGAATGTAGCTTCAAGGTATAACACTGCAACACTTCTCTGTTAGAATACCACCTTTCATATCCTTAGGGAAGTCTTATGCCATACTTTAGGGGCGCACTGGGGATGCTAAAGATGGATGTGCTACTTTCTGGAAGTCAGAAAGGTATGAATAATGCCTCCCCCCCCCCCCCCCCCCCTACCTTCATCAATTTGGATAAGGTGGCATTTTCATCATTTTTCTTGTTTTCAAATGCAGGTTACGTCTTCTTGAAGAAGATAGTATTGACTTTAGTGAATTCAATCTGCGAAATAATGTTGCTCAAATATTAGTTCTTGAGGTACTTGAATTTATATCAAAAGTACTAGTTGGTTTAAACGATTAAAGTAAGGAGTTGCTTCACATTTATCACAGTAGGGCTTAGCAGATAATCACTAGGGTTCTTGTTAGATATGCTTTGCATTTTTTATATGTGCCCGATACCCGTGTGATTTATAGAACTAGCAGGAAGTAGATAAGGGAGACTGGATACCTTTCCCTTCATCTTATTATCTTTTGCCTAACCCTGGATACATCTTCCCTATATACAGTAGCCTTTGCTTTGTGAGTCAGCATACCTCTATCTATGAACATGGGTCATGCAGTATATGTAATTTTAGTAATGAAATCATGCTTTTCTTTACATTTGTAAACATAAGTAGTTGCAAACAAACTCATGTACTCCCTCCGTCCAACAAAAGATGTCTCAAGTTTGTCAAAATTTGGATGTATCTAGATGTGACTTAGTGTATAGATGCATTTAAATTTAGACAAAGTTGAGACATCCTTTGTTGCACGGAGGGGGTATTAAAAAACCGTGCATTTCCGAAATAGTCTCCCAGTTACCATCTTTGTGCAGTCTGTTTTTCTTATTCAGGTCTCTGTTGATTTATTAGTTTTATTTGCTGATGTGTTTCCTTTTCAGCTTAATGGAACACACAAGTTCGTTCTCGGGAATATACATGTTCTGTTTAATCCAAAGCGTGGAGATGTAAAACTGGGACAGGTATCTGTTTAAAGTCAACATAATTTTATTTTCTGACCATCTACTACTCCCTCCGTCCTATATTAAGTGCTGAAATATTATATGTATCTAGACGTATTTTAGTATATAGATACGTCCATTTTTAGACAAATTTGAGTCACTTAATATGGGACGGAGGGAGTATTATTTATATAATTCTCTAGTAGTCTAAGCAGATGTGCTGCATAATGCTCATTCACTGTGCTGAATATAATGAGTTAACAACTTCGAATCTGGCAGATGTCTATTTCACTACCCCCACTCACTTTACCAAATTAATTGTTCACTCACAATTCTCCCCCCTCCAGATTCGCATGCTACTGGAGAAGGCAAATGCTCTTGCTGAAAAATGGGATGGAATTCCAATTGTGCTGGCTGGTGATTTCAACAGCACACCTGATGTATGTTTTAATTGCTACCTTGCATATATGTTGCCTCAAAAATCTCGAGTAAACAAATTCATTACTTAGAGCAAGTCAAATTCCTGGAATTGCTATCTACATATTACTGCTCATAGTTATCAATTTTTCTCCTTCCAGTTCCCTAAAATTTTGTCGTTTGGGACATAGCAAAAAAATCTAAGTCTAGGAACTTTGACTACTGATATCTTAAAGAAAAAATAGATTTCCTATTTGAAAACCATATACATACATTTATCTTCACTAGTACAATACATGTGCGTTGCTATGGACTAAAAGAAAAACTCTTTTATAAAAATACCGTACTATTAATTATTATGATTTTCTTACCTCGATATATGATCCATATGCGTTTTCATCTCAATGATGTTTGTCAAATCAACATGTGAAGAAGAAAATCAAGTGGCGCGGCTAAAAAATGACCAACCGCTGCCACCAATTGAGTCTTTTATAGGAGTAAATATAAGTAGTTTCACGATATTAGTTTTGTACATATACTGCAATAGAAATAACGGGTCAAAGTTACATCTCGGAGACTGTTGATGTCCAAAAAGACAACTGTTTAGAGCATTGGAGGGAGTAGTCCTTTTAAATTTGCTGGTATTGTGGTATGATTAGGCCATATTAAGTTGCTATATTTTTTGAATCTCATATTTGAAGAATGTGGTATCTCACGATACAGTGCTGATGTTTTTCTTTTGTTGGTTCTGCCCCTTTCTTGTTTGTCTTTCCTTGGAGCAGAGTGCCATCTACAAGTTCTTGTCGACAATGAAGGTGGAACACTTCCTTAAATATCCCCAAAGTTATAGTTATCTCTGGTTATTGTAGAACTGACATTATTGCACTGTGTTTGTTTGTTGTGTCACCAGCTAAACATTTCTTTGCATGATAGAAAGCAGTTGTCTGGACTTGATAGCTCTGACTTTGGTTTATACGAGCTTTGTAGGTCAGCATTTTTTCTTTTAGATCTCAGTTGCCCTAACACATATCTTCATTTTAAGACCTGTACCCACCTTTGTTGTAGCTTACTGAATTACCAATGGACTGATGAAGAAGTGAGAAATGCGACAGGATACTCAAATGTCACGGTCGCTAGACATCCGTTGAGGCTCTCTAGTTCGTACGCTATGTTAAAGGTAGTATTTTCTAGTGAAAACCAACGCACGCTTTGACTATTTGACATATATCTGAAACAAAATGCCAATTTTTTTAGGGAAATTCGAGCAACAGGGGTCATCAGGGTGAACCTCTAGCAACTTCATATCACAAGAAATTTCTTGGCACTGTTGACTATCTGTGGTATGCTTGTGAAACATTTGTTTATATCTTATCGTATATGCAATGTGGCTGAGTTTCTTTTTTGAAGGTATACCCCCGGGCTTGAATGCTCCAGAGTTTTGGACACACTACCTATGGGTGCTTTGAGGGGAACAAGAGGTCTTCCAACCAGGGTACTGTGTCATTTCATTTGCATCATACTACTTAGAAAATCTTTACGTGAAGTGACCTCTGTGTGGCTTTATAATTCGAGTTTTGAATGTAAAATCCGTGCTTATACATACTGTTCATATTTTACTGCTAACATTGTCTTCATGATGAAAAAATTCAGGAAATGGGTAGTGATCATCTGCCCATTGTTGCTGAATTCGTCTTCATGGAACCGACCCAAGATGATTCTCCACAAGAAGACGAAGCTGAGCAAGATGACAAGTCTGCACAAGCAGCGGGCACAGCTAAACACATATATTTCTCCTCAGAGAGTGACAGTTCGGTCGATGCAAGTTAATTACTCAGTTGGTAGAAAGGGTTTAAGATAATGACTCAGAGAACAGGCAGCACAGTACATCAGAAACTGCGCCACGGTGGCCAAGCTAGTCATGATCCAGAAGCAGAAATCATATATTCATCGTACTGATCATGTCATGCAATCTGAAAGGTATTTTACCAGAACCTGAGATGTTGTAATTCCTGCAACGGAGTCCAATTCTGCTGTTTCAGGCTACTGGTATGGGGCAGAATCAGGTGTGTGGAGCTGATGTGTCAAATGCCAAAGTTGGGCTATACAAACAAGTACTCCGTAGATCAATGACAAGAAAGAAGAAGACGCAATGTTTAGTAGCTTCTCATTTTGTGCCAAACCGTCAACTAGAATATGTTGATCCCCTATTGCTATGTTGTAGTAACTTTTAACATGCAGCCTGCACACGCAGACTTTACTATACTCGTTCCTATACTATCTTTACGTTCTCATTTGACACTCAATTGCACAAGGATTTTTTATTTTTTTTGAGCTCAAGACAGGTCGATTTCCGTCGCTAGATTAGAAGAGAGAATTGACCCAGTTTATAAGGAAAACCGGGCCCAAAAACCATACAAAACACGACTTATTCTAGGAAAGCCGTGTGAAAACCTTGACTAAGAGCAAACACAAGACAAAACCGAATATACAAGCCGCGACCGCTAAGACAAAAACCCCTCCTGCTCCAACGACGCCGAACAGGGAGCAGATCCTTGCGCCAGAAGAAGGTAGGCAGAACTGGGCTTCTTCGACGACCGGAGCAAAGAAGAGGCTGTCCCGACAGAAACAGCTCGCGCATCGGCAAGTCTGTGCAACCACCCGAAGTCGCCATCTCTGGTCAAAGTCCCAGCCAGGCCAACCGCAAGAAGCAAATTCTGTCGCCGAACGAGGGCTCCAAAGGCAATGCCTCCAAGGAGAACACGACGTCCGAAGACGCCGCCATTGCCCGATCCGAAAATCTGAGCTTTCGCTCGGAAGCACCTCGTCCGCAAATGGTGGGATGTGGTAGGGTTGCACGACGACGCCTTCAAGAAGGGAGCGACGTCCGACGACGCCGCCGCCGTCGGCACCAGAGACGGTGCAGGGCTTTCACCTGCAGCCCCACGCACCCAGCGCGGACAGGAGCAGCAGCTTCGCGGCGAGCCGGACGGCCGACGGACTAACCAGAGGCCACCGAAACACCGTGCGCACCGACGTAGACCCGTCGACGCCACACGGCCCAAACCACCACCGGCTAGGGTGCCGCAACCACCCCACGCACCGGATCTGACACACCAGTGCAGGACGCCGCCCTCCACAGCAGCCCGGCACCATCCGCACCCCGCGCGCCCTCACCGTGCCCCCGCAAGGCAGGGCCGTCGTCACAGCCACCGGGGCCTCGCATAGCACCGGATCCGTTGCCAACACCAACGCACGCTCCCCTGGCCGTAGCCCCAACGTGCCACCAAGCCCACCACCGAAGGGACCGGCCTCTGCCACCGCCAGAGCCCAGCCAGCACCGGATCCGGCATCGCACGCCCCGGATCCGGCGCCACAACGGTCGGATCTGGCCCCGCCACCGCTGAACGCGCGCCTCGGCACCGCCAGATCCGGTCGCGAGTTCCCCTACTCACGACGCGAGGATGGCCGCTGCAGCCGACCAAAAGGGCAGAGTCCCGACGGCGAGGAGGAAGGCGTTAGGTGGGGCGGCTGTGGTTGAGGATGGGTCGCCTCCCGTGTCGCTTGGGGAGAGGGTGACGCGGGGGCTGGATGCTTGGTCACAAGGATTTGTTTGACTGCTAGAAGACAAGCAAAAATATTACGGCACTGAAGATCTAGGAGGAACTATATATGCCAGGGTAGAATAAACGGATGTTGCTATGGTGAAATGAAATGAATGTGAATGAATGTGTGTAGTTTCCATTGATTGAGTTCATATATATACAAGGGGAAGGGACACCAATACATGCATTGGTGTCCCAAGTTTTGGCATTCGCGTCCCAGTTTTGGGAAAATTGGGACACGAGCAGTAACAACCTTAACTGCCCTATTAACTATTAATTAACTAATAATTAATTCTAATTGATCATAACTAATTATTCTCAACACCCCCCCCCCCCCCCCCGATCAATTTGCTCCGTTGATATGTATATACTTGAAACATCATGGAATCTTGTAATCTTGTAATTTTCTCCAAAAACCCTGTGGGAAAAATATTGAGGAAAGTAATACTGATATTGATATGTTGTGAAAACTCCTTCTTAAAAACCCAATGGGAAAAATAAGGAGAAAATGGTACAACATATATTGGATATTGTTTCTTGATAATTCATATAGAATTATGTGAACAATAAATATGCCTTGTATATTATCCACAAAAATCACGGTGGGGAAAATAGAAAATATGACATATAATCTTATGTTAATATTGTTTCATTAAAAACCTTTTATGAGAAACTAGCGAGTAAAACTCATAATAGGAAAAGAGTACAATATGATGTTATGAACAAGTTAATTTCAGGTGAATACTCCCCCTGATGCTTACAAAATTTGAAGTCGTCGCATACCAATCCCATAGACACATTTTGAAATGTGGAGTTGGGTAAAGACTTAGTGAACAAATCTGCGAGGTTATCACATGATTTGGTTTGCAAGATATTTATCTCCCCATTTTGTTGTAATTCATGAGGATAGAACAGTTTAGATGCAATATGTTTTAGTTATATTGCTTTTTATATAACTTGTTTGCATCTATGCAACACAAGCAGAATTATCCTCATAGATAATTGTTGGTGATTCAATCGAACCAATACCACATGATTGTTGTATGTGGTTAATCATTCTGCGTAGCCATACACTTTCACGAGATGCTTCGTATAAAGCTATTATTTCAGAATGATTTGTGAATGTAGCCACTAATGTCTGCTTAGAAGACTTCCACGATATGGCTGTCCCACCGTGTAGGAACACAAAACCGGTCTGGGATCTGGCATTGTGGGGATCAGATAAATAGCCAGCATCAGTGTATCCAATTAATTCAGAGTATTCGTTTTCCTTTTGGAAATATAGACCTAGATCTCTAGTGCCTTGTAGGTAGCGAAATACTTGCTTGACTCCCACCCAATGGCATTTTGTTGGAGCTGCGTTGTGTCTTGCTAGTAAATTTACCTCAAATGCAATATCCGGCCGGGTGCAATTTATAGGTACATTAATGCCCCAATAGCACTAAGATATGGGAAATCAGGTCCCAAAATTTCATCTCCATCATCTTTTGGTATGAATGGATCTTTTTCTACGTCTAGAGATCGAACTGCCATAGGTGTTTTGCATGGATAGGATTTGCCCATGTTGAATTTTTCCAAGATTTTCTGGATATATGTAGCTTGGTGAACGAATATTCCCGAGGGAAGGTGCTCAAGTTGTAAATCTAAGGTGAACTTGGTTTTACCCAAATCTTTCATTTCAAATTCCGCCATTAGGTGATTGTATGTATCACAAAACTTCTTGATCTATACACTTGGACAATCATCATTGTTTGAGTATTCCTTCAGTGGAATAAACTCATTAGTCAGCTGTACCAATTTGACAGACTATGTTGATAAGCCATATAGTGACTTATTAAGGATTTGCACTATTCATGTTGTGTCTTTAGTGTGCATTTAGAAATTGGGATTCCTGGAGGAACCTATATGTCCAAAATAAGTGACATATAAAGATATTTTGTCACTACGTCTATTAGCTGCATAAATAGGCGATTTAGAACTGTCATTGAAATATGTTATCGAAAAATGATTCCACACATATATGGAGAATTGGTTTCGGATATCTGCGTGAACCCTTGTGCTACAAGCCTCGCCTTTGAGTTTCACCACCTCGTTATTTTCATTCCTCTTTCGAAAGAAAAATGGTGTAGGTATTACTTTCGTTGATACCTTCCTTTTTATTGAGCGAACCTGATTCTGCTTGCATTGCATCCTTTGATTGAATTCAGTCCGAGTGTTTACACACTATGCCATGGACGTGGTCTTTGGACCAGGATCATTCGGGAGGTTCTTTGCAATTATAGTGCAGAATGTATGTCGACAATTTTGTAGTCTTTTGATGATTCTCCAAAATCTTGATATTTGTGCATGGTTCCGTGTGTAGATCAGACACACGTGAGATCATCGTATGGATGATTATGTACCCATGATGACTATTCGCGGTTTCCCAATGCGGTCAAGTCTAGGTATTCCGATGTCCCAGTCATTGTGTGCACTATCGAGCTGGGTTTGTGGAGGTTTCCCTTCCACTAGGCGTATACTACCCATTTGGTATCTATCAACGTGAAGTTGAATTGC
Organism: Brachypodium distachyon; assembly: GCF_000005505.3. NCBI lineage: Eukaryota > Viridiplantae > Streptophyta > Magnoliopsida > Poales > Poaceae > Brachypodium > Brachypodium distachyon. Next base: position 42,018,134 of record NC_016131.3, read on the forward strand.
ATTTACTGATTTTTGAGAGTATACTCAGAAGTTTTCTTCATTGCTTGAGAGGAGCTGAATCATGTGGTGTAGCCATACTTCTCCCCCTCGTGTAATGAATGGGGAGTTGAGTGGTTTTTTATTGGTACCTTCACTCTTTCAGGCACATTAATTGCATGATTTAAAGGATTTTATGATACCGTTGTAGTCAGTAAATGAGTATGGCAGATTATTTCCAACGTGTTGCAAATGAATGATTTTCTGAACTAGAGGTTCAGATCTTTGAGTACGTGGATTTGAGGAGAAAATGTGTTGGACATTCATATTGATTTTCTGGCATTCTTTCTAGTACTTGAAATCTCCCCCTAATGCCTGGAAATGCTACTCGGTGAAATAGACAGTGTACTGGCCATAAATAACTCCCCCTGATTGGGGCTCGAGGTATTTGTAAATGATGAAAAATACAGTTATTCCTCACATAGATCCCAAATTTGTGAGGGGCCATTGATGTACGCTGGGGTGGTGATATCGGCATTTAACCGAATAATCGCAGATGGGAAATCTTTGGTAGATGTCCACGTATAAATAGGATAGGGGAATTATTACAATATGGAGTTGTTCACTTATGAATTAAGTCAGCAGTGTGTAGAACAGCGTGACCTAACATGAGGTTGGTAAGTTGCAATTCATTAGTACAAGTCATGTGTAATGAGCTATATCCTTTGATCAGATATTCAAATCAAACCATTCTGAGTTTGGACATATGGGACATAGTGTTGAGCTTCAACCCCCCAAAACCATGCAATAATCATTGAAAGCTTGTAAGGAGAATTCTTCAACAATGTCATTTCGAATTGATTTAATTCGATATTCAGCATTACGAGCTTGTAGTTTACTACATTGGCTCATTATTTAGCATATACATGGTTTTGTGTGGATAGAAGACACACGTGAGACATCGTGTAGATGAACTTATTGAACCATGAAATACAGGAAAAGTCCAGACCATGGTTGTATGCAACCACAATTATCACTTTGAATGTGTTCAAGGAATTTGAGTGGTTTTGCTAGTATTTTGAGATATGAAGGTCCCAAAGTTAGCTTTCATGTAGCAGAAATAGTGCACTTGGAATCTGAATATTGAGAAAATTTAGCAGTATTTAAACCATGACCAATGGATTGGAATTGCTAGTAATTTTCCACATCATCCCTAATCCAAGGTGACAATGGCGACTATGCCACATTTGGAATGTATTGACATTCTGAAAAATTATTTTATACGCAACATGAGCTACAGGTTTGATGTATGTCTAGTACAATCCGGACGATAAAGAAAGAATTTTTCAAGAATTTTTTTGCCATATCCGTTACTTTTGTTAGAATGAGAAATTCCAATTGTTGTCATCATGGGTTTCTATATGAATTCCATTTCGACGGATATCTCTATGACTTATTAAAGTATAGAGTTCATGGAGCCGTTGTCCACTAGGCAAAATTCTTCGTCCATTTTGGATTGACTCCCGTAGAAAACTATATATTGAAAATGAAGAACTTTAATAGAAATTCTTAATAGATATATAGAATACATACAAACTTTGTGTAAGTATCAATGTGATGATACAATATCGTAATTTACAATACATATGTCAAATATGTAGGTACCAATATGTTGATACAATAATGTAATATTACAATATAAATGACAACATTTACTATAATTATTTACAACAACATTTGGACATAAATGTAGATAATATCTATTTTGGAGATAGGTAAACTAGCTTAGGTCTCCATATATGTCATTTGAAGTAAATTCAACAATCATGTTTTCCGTGCTCATTAGGTCCTCGGACGTTTGGAGTGGCAGGTTCTTACTTGGTTCCTCCATAATGTCATGCGAACAACCAGATTCCTTGGAATTGTCAGATTGGAGATTGAAGTGTGATTCAAATCTTCGTCCTTGTTGAGCATGTCGCTTGCGTCCCACGGATTGGAGGTACAGATCTACCAAATGACGGGGTTACGGCACTTCTTTGTGATATGCTTGTAGCACCCACATTTCTGACAAACATTAGATTTATCATATTGTGGCTTGAAAGTACCTTTTCCCTTTTCCGATACACGTGGCTGAAAATTCTTGTTGCTCGTTTGCTTGCCTTTGAAGTTTGTGGGTCGTCGAGATGACTCATCAAACTTGTTATTTTCCTGCAAATTGGCATGCACTTCAGGCAAAGGTGCAGCGCCAATAGAGCGCTGATGATGATTTCTTATGAGGAGTTCATCATGCTTTTAGGCTTGAAGTAGAACATGGATAAGATCAGAATATGTTGTGAATTGGCGTGCACAATATTGTTGCTGGAGGAAACTATCGGCCGGAAGCATGGTGGATAAGGTTTTTTCAATCTTGTCCGCTTCAGAGGGCTCCTTCTCGCAAAATTGCAACTTCGAACAAATTTTATGAACGGCATGATTGTACTCTCCAATGGATTTAAAATCTTGTAGGCGAAGTTGAGTCCATTCATGTGTGGCTTCAAGAAAAATTACAGCCTTCTGCCGTTCATATCTAGTTTGAAGGGCGAGCCATAATGTATACGGATCTTCTTCCATAAGATACTCTAATTTGAGATCAACATGGATGTGGTTCCTTATAATGTATAAGACATTATATTTGTATAAATCTGCAATGGGCGCTTGTCCCTCTGGAGGTGGTTGGATGGCCGCTGAAAGATTGCGGGTCGCAAGACTTACTTTTACGTCCATTGCCCAGGTTGGATAGTTATGGCCGTCGAGGGCGAGTTCATCGAACTCTTTCTCGGACATTTTGTCCTACATGGGGTTGAAAAATCATGGATTTTGTCAATTACTAGTGGGTAAAGCAAAACTGTTGTGGTAATTGTTGTAAATAAAATTGCAAAAATGTATGAAATTTAAGCGACGTTAAATTCATATGGTGTAGACCTCAAATAACATTTTGAAGATAATCACCAATTAGTGGTGTAGATCTCTCAGCTCTACGTGAAAAATTCGTTGCTTTCAATAAGGTGTATGTTTCCATGGAACATTCAACGCCATTTAGCATTTTACCGTTATTGAAAAACTGTAGCACCTTATGTTATTTTTTAATTTAATATTGGAAGAGCACGTTGAAGGTAGTCATTGTGTACATCCGACACAATGTAGACCTCTCAGCACTACGCGAAATAATTCGCCGCTTTCAATAAGGTGTATGTTCACACGGAACATTCAACGCCATTTAGCATTTTACTGTTATTGAAAGTCTATAGTACCTTGTGATTCACATATATTAAATTGAGGTAGTCACGTAGTGATGATTTTTGCTTATTACGAATGGAGCTTTTTCTTGAATCAAGTCAAATTTGTGCATATTGATGCCATTTGGGACTTAATCGATGAAACAAAACTCTCAAATTTGCAAGAAATAAGGATCTCAATTGCAAAGACATAAATATCACATGTAATAGGGAATGTATATCATACAAACACATTGAACATGATAATATTTACATAAACAAAGATGTTTTTGAATAGGAATCCAACAGAAAACTACTGGAATCTAAATAAATATAAGTCCAGGGACCTATAGATATAAACACTGCTACTATTAAACAGATATTTGGACCAAATCGAAAATAGCTGATAGTTTTGGGGTTTTCTGCAAATCTAGCCTTTTGCCAGTGGAGGGGGCACGCGCTGGGGCTTGGGCCTAGGCCTCGGCGGGCCCAGGACGGGACAGATTGGGGGGCGCGGGCAGGGGGGCCGGTTGGGGCGGTTAGGGTTAGGGTTTCCCCCAACCCATCCCCACGCCCGACGGCGCCCTCAAATCCGCCGCCAATCCCGCCGGCGCCGCTCGCCACTAGTCGCCGGCGCGCCTAGATAGAGGAGGGGCCCCCCTCGTTGGAGGAGAGGCCGAGGACCGCCGGGGGTGGTCGTCCCCGCGCAGGAGCGACCCTCGTTGGGACCGAATGGAGCGGCCCGGCCCGAGGCTGCGCGCTGACCGAGGTCAGGGGACGGGCCACGCGCCTTGGCCGGAGGCGGATGAAGGTGCCACGCCCAAGGGCGCGTTGGCCGGAGGCGGAGGAGGTGTCACGCCCGAGGGCGCGTTGGTCCGAGGCCGGCGGCTACGAACACGGCCCCAACCCGTGCGGGTCCAGTGGCGCCGAGGCCACGTCGTGGGGTCCAGTGACGACGAGGCCGCCGTGGTCCAGTGGTCCAGCGGCGACGGGATCACCGTGGTCCAGTGGTCCAACGGCAAGGAGGGTTCTAGGAGCGTTGAAAACAGCGGCGTCTCGGGATCCAACGTCATCGGCCAAGGTGAGTTCGCCGGCGACGAGACTCGAAGAGATCAGCAACAATCGAGGGCCGATTGTAGATCGCCATCTTCTTACCTTTTTTATTCTTCTCTGTTCTTCTTGTTTGTTTTTGCTCTGTAATGGCAGAGTCTAGCGTGCGTGATAACGTATTGTGAAATGAAATGAATGTGTGTAGTTTTTATTAATTTAGTTCATATATATACAAGAAGAAGGGACACCAATACATGCATTGGTGTCCCAAGTTTTGACATTCGCGTCCCAGTTTTGAGAAAATTGGGAAGCGAGCAGTTACAACCTTAAATGCCCTATTAATTATTAATTAATTAATAATTAATTCTAATTGATCATACCTAATTATTCTCAAGGACTGCAATGGCAAGGTTTACACCAGCCAGGCGAGTAACAAAAAGTACAGGTGGACGTTGCATTCCCCAATCTTATTCCTCTGCAATGGGAGGCCATCCATGGATTTTGAAGATAGGGGGACTGCCAATCACAGCCAAGCATACGGCCACGTCACCATCCAGAGAGGGTCCAAACTCCAAACACGAGCACAAGAGCACCGCCTAAACCACAACCGCCCCAGCTTTTTCGTTTGGCTTGTAGATAGCATAGCGGAAGACAGAGCGAGAGGCCGAGAAGGAATAGCACTAGCGATAAGCCACTGACATGGCTACCACGGCGTACTCCGTGGCCCTTCACGGCGGAGCACGCCTCCCCACCGCCGGCGCCGGCGCTCCTCGCTCCCCCTCCGCCCTTCTCCCGCGGCGCGCCTTTCACCCGCTCCGCCTCCAAGGTAAATATCGACTGGAGATTGTCCATGGAACGTTAATTTCTGGGCTCAGGTTGCTTCGTCCCTCATCTGCAGATGCGCCGAGGACGTCTCTGCTCCGTGTGAAGGCCGCCTCCGAGGACACCTCGGCGAGCGGCGACGAGCTCATCGAGGACCTGAAAGCCAAGGTTCGTACGGATTTCGAAACGAGCGTATCAGTGTGGTGCAATGTGCGTATCCAGTATCTTCCTGACACGCTTGTGCTCTGTGTTGCAGTGGGAAGCGGTTGAGGACAAGCCCACCTTCCTCCTGTACGGCGGCGGCGCCGTGGTTGCGCTCTGGCTCACCACCGTGGTGGTTGGCGCCATCAACTCCGTGCCGTTGGTACGTGTCCCCGGTGACGAAATCACCTCTTGCTTTCTGCGCAATTTTGCCCCTCTGAGCTTTGACGGTATTGTTTTTGTGTCTTCTGTGCAGCTCCCCAAGCTCCTGGAGCTCGTTGGGCTCGGGTACACCGGATGGTTTGTGTACCGCTATCTCCTCTTCAAGGTAACAAATCTTTATGCCGCACTCAATTATTTTTAATAATTGCTATCAAAAAATAGCCAGAAAACTTGACAAAAACTGGTTGGGCAAACAGAACTAGTATAAATCACCACAATGCCAAACAAAAACTGAATTGGGCAATTGTATGCGTGTGATGATGCCTTTTATTTTCTTACTGATTACAGGAAAGCAGGAAAGAGTTGGCCAGCGACATTGAGACCTTGAAGAAAAAGATCGCTGGAACAGAGTAAACTTGAGTTCTCCGGAAGGTTTTGGATGCTTCTTTGGTCTATCCATCTAATGGAAGAACACCTACTTGCTTAGAGTACTACCAATTGCCTTTGTGTGCTACATATATATCTGTATGCAAAAAGAATCTTTGGTATGGTGTCCAATGTCAATAGTGAAATTGTACCAAGTGTTTGAAAGCCTTCTCTTTCTTTTTATATAAATGTGTTTGTGCGAGCAGTGATCCGTTGGATTAGCTTTAGATGTTAGAGTAAAGATGAGAGACAAGAATGTTCTTGAGTTTACTTAATACCACTAGTTACACTAGTAAAACAAACAAATAGTTGGAGACTAGCCATACTCATCGTAGTTATCGCTAAATTGAAAGTCTACCATAACGTGGAGGATAGGTGACTCGGTTATTTAATTTATTGTTTTAGTTATTCGAGAATATTGTTGTTTATATAAAGTATGATGTACAATAACAATAAAATAACTTAATTTATAATAGCAGTATAGGTAACTAGTTAAACGACTATAGTAAAAATGGATATGTCAATCAAACATCAAATTCTATACAAGTTTCATGAATAAATAACATCCTTTAATGCAGTATGATATAATATTATGAATTTGAAATAATAATTAGTTTATGTTATATTAAATTGTATAAATTAGATTTGATGTTAACCAATAAGGTGATAATTGTATTGTTTAACACAAAAGCATACGACAGAAGAATTCTAAATTTTGTATATTAAGATACATTAATTTGGATCGGATAATAGTCTCCATGGCGTATTATTTGTCACGAAGACCTTTGAATATGTTCAGAATCATTTACGGAGGACGAGTGAGAACCCGTTGTGTATTAAGTATCTACTAATGCCGAACTAATTTCGCTCTAAAAAGTCACCATAAGTATAGTCGCGTGACCGCCAAACCCCCTCCCTAATTAGAATGTTTATTGTACTCACAAACACGCGCGTACACTACTCGCCACTATTTATGAACTCAACAAATAGTAACGAACCAGACTACCAGAGATTAACTCACTTTTTAATTTGATGATATGTCAAATGTATGTTCTACTACTAGAATGTGAAATCAATTTGTGTTAAATCTATTAAAAAAACATTTACATTCTTACGGTACAACAACCGACATATGTTGAAAAACAAAATTCTTGTCCCTCGTCGCCAGTTTATGCGTCTGTCCCTATTTGGGAATACGTGCTTATCTGAGTTTCATTTTGTTATATGAACCGGTTAACCTGATGTAGATGATTATTTCTCTAACAGTGACACACGCCATTTTATCTTATCTTTTCCACGCTAATCTCTCTGATCACGACTCCTAAAATTCTAACTGTGGTGAACTAAGTGCACCTGGGATGGGCGATATTTTATCTTACTTTATGAATCTAACTTCTTTTGAAGAACTTTATGCGCGATTGTAAAGTGTCAATGATTATGTGTTGCGATGAAAAGATGTACAACAATGTTGATATTTAGGTCATGATAAATTAATTTTTTACAAAAACAAAGTTGTTTGGTAAAATAAAATTATAATAAAATCTATAAAAATTTGACTTGCGATACGGTAAACAAAGTTTATCATAGTGCTTATAACTTTTGTTAACAGAATAATCTGTAATTTGGATATTTTTGTTAAAAAGATCATAAGTTAAATTGACTAATATTGGAAAATTATTTTCCATCTATTTACAAAAAGTCAAATAATAACATTGACTAAATATACATTTAGTTTCGTATAGAAAAAATATCAACGACGACAATCATTTTACCAATTTATTTTGGCCAACATGCATATCATTATTATACTTAATATTTTGTCACTCAGGATGCTACATGCCGAGTTTCACTTCTACATCTTTGTCGGTGGATGCCCAGTTTCACTTCTACATCTTTGTCGGTGGTACATGCATGTTGCTAGAGCTGACAGGAATAATTGCTTCTGTCTCGAATTCTTTGACCGGCATGCGGGAGATCTGATCACTGCATTTTCTTTTACCGGAACATGTAAACATTTTGCAGATTGTCCATATTACTCTAGGGTGCGTAAAATGGGATGATGTCAGCCTTTTCTTAATATGTAAGTTATATGATACAAAACCATGATCATTAGTAAGAATTTTCAAAGACGAATCTATTGATATAAATTTCATGTATGTAGAAACACATATCAATAGAGTTTTCATCGGTCACAACTTTGTCTTAACAAAAACAAAATACGCCAACCTTTGTAAAATGGGAGGAGTATTTGATTAATGTTATTTATCTAGGCATTAATTATAAGATATGACCTATTGTACCACATTGTTTATTGTCTTTTCTAAATGACGTGGAACACACAAGACAACAAACCATTACTTAGGCTCGTACTAAGAAGAGTGAGAGAATGTACAATATTAGATATAATAACAACCTCTCCAACAAGTGGTTTCTTAACCTTGTTACTAACACCTCAAAAGTATATATAATATATTGTAGTTGGTCCCACAAAAACATGATATAATTAACAACCCTTGCTCTAATAGTACTTTTGTTGTTACTTACGTCTTGGTTTGCGTGTAGTACTAGTTTCTTTAGGGAGAAACCACTACTTCTTTGCTCCTCGGCTTTATACAGCCACATCATCAAATTTTGACATGTCATCATATTAGTACCAGCTGACTCATCTTATTGGAGATGCCCTTATAAATCATTGCACATGAGTTTATTACTCCCTCTTATCCATATTAATTGTCTTAAATTTGCCCAAATATGGATGTATCTATACCTAAAAAGTGTCTACTGAACCGGAGTAGTTTTTTTTTCAAATTGCTAGGGCACAGTCTTCTGAGAAAATACTTTTCTCAGTCGACGCGACATTTAGATGAAATAAATAAAATAATAACTAGTATTTGGCAAAAGTCGTTTGTTGGTCTGGTGGTTCGGTGGTGTTATGCATGTAGTGCATGTAGAGCAGGGCTCCGGCACCAGCGGGTTCGGGTACGGTCAATACCGACGACCGACCCTCAACCGCTATCGGGTATGAAATTTAACCGTACCCGCCACTCGCCTCGGGTACGGGTTACCCGCGGGTATTTTTACCTGACCCGCTGAGCATTTAGAAAACCGAATTCAGCAGCATACACACAGAAAATAAAAAAGTAGGAGCAGAAAACAAATCAGTATGCATCATCATAAAACTCTCACACATTGTCGAACTAGCTAGCATTAATAATCTTCCGTTCTGAACAACACAGAGCAAAGCCAGCAGCGGCGCCGTTTCAAACAGCACGAACTCCCCTGTGCTCCTCGTCTTCCAATTTTCCTACTTCTCCAACATACCTCAATTAATTATTACAGGCGTATCTTTTGAACTTTGGTGTCGTTTGCTTTTCTCAGTTTTTCCTAATTGAGCACAACGTTGATGCAAACCGTTCTTACCATCAAGGCATCAATGTAACCACGCACCCAAAGAGCATGCGGGTCCTCATCACGCTGGACTGGCGGGTGGCACACCGAACCATGGCTCACCCATCGCGTCCTTAAGGAGCACGCCGAACAGCTTCACGTTCTTCTCCTCGCACTCGGGTCGGCCCTGGCGTCCGCAGTCGGCAGGTGTCGTGCCTGTTGGAGGAGGCAGGTGCGCGGTCGGCGGACTGGTGGAGGAGGCGGGGCGCGGCCGCGCGGGCAGGTGGAGGAGGCGGGGCGTGGCCGCGCGGGCTGGTGGAGGAGGAGGCGCGGGCCGGCGGACTGGCGGAGCGAGGCCGCTCGGGGAGGAAGCTAGGCGTCAGCGGAAGGCGGAGAGCTGGAGGAGAGGCGGCCAGGTGGGGGCGTGAGCGCGACGGCGCGGTGGAGGGCAGGCGCCCCGGCCTGGCGGCGGACACGGGAGGGGATTCAGGCGGGGCGGGGAATTTGGGGGTTAGGGTTAGGTCAGTGGGGCTGAGGGCATCCGGGTTTATATACGATGTGTATTGGTTTGGGCCTTAGGGAAAGAATAATGGACGTATGTACTGGGCTGGCTAGTCAAGTGCAGGTACATGGGTGTACGGGTTCGGGTAGTACAATACCATATCCGTATCCGTCATACCTGTCGGTACAGAATTTTACCATTTGCGTATCCGCGGGTATTTTTTCTCACCATACCCGTATCTTAAACGGGTACATACCCGTCGGTATGCGGGTATCGGGTACCCATAGCCATCCGTAAGCAGGACGCAGGTTCGAATCCTGGACGCTCTATTTTTTTTACTTTCGGTTTTTATTTATAACTATTTTTTTGTTTGTAATTTTTATTTCTCTTGATTTTCTTTGTTTTCAAGTTTATATATGTTCACTAATGTAAAATAGCATTATAATATAATTTGTACATTTATTTTATTCGAAATATTGCACATTCGGACGGCTAAAATTGCACGTGAAATTTTGTGTGCAAATTTGGATCTTGAATATTAAAATTGGATATTGCACCTTCGGATGGCTAAACTTGCACGTGTTTTTTTGTACAAATTTGGATTTTGAAATATACGATTAGATATTGCACTTTCGGACGGCTAAATTTGCACGTGAAATTTTGTGTGCAAATTTGGATTTTGAAATGTACAATTGAATATTGCACCATCAGATGATTAAAAGTGCACACGAAATTTTGTGTGCAAATTCTTATTTTGAAATGTGCAATTTGATATTACACCTTCGGATGGCTAAAATTCCACATGTTTGGATTTTAAAAATTGCACGTGAAATTTTAGATGCGATTTTTAAAAATTGCAAGTGAAATATGGGCAATTAAAAATTGCACGCAAATTTCACTCTCTCACACACGCACACACGCACACGCACGCGCGCGCACACACAGCCCTGAGCCATCGACTGAGAAACTCTCTCAGTCGACTTAGACGTAGGCACTTTTTTTTTCCGAAGGAGAGTTTATTAGTTCACGCTACCTTGTTCCGTTAAGCAAACTCTCCAACTTGCTGCCCAAAAGAAAAAAGAAAAAAACCAACTCGAAGGCGACGGCAAATTCTGAAGAACGCCTGCGACCTGTGCGGAATGTTACCTCCTGCCTCTACCACGGGCTCTCGCCTCTTCCACCCCGCCGCCGCGGCCGCCTCTCGCCGCACCATGGCTGCTGCCGCATCCGCAAACCCGCCGCCCCCGCAGCAATCGGTCCCCAAGGCGGTGCGGGTGGTGGTGAAGGGCCGCGTGCAGGGCGTCTTCTTCCGCGACTGGACGGTGGAGACGGCGCGCGCTCTCGGGCTTGCCGGCTGGGTCCGTAACCGCCGCGACGGCACCGTGGAGGCCCTCCTCTCTGGCGACCCCGCCAGGGTCGACGAGATGGTCTCCCAGCGCCTCCCCGTCGGGCCCCCAGCCGCCGCCGTCACTGCCGTGCTCCCCTCCCCCGCCGATCCGCTCGATCCCTCCGAGGGCTTCAACCGCAAGCCCACCGCGTGATGAAGGCTGGTTCTTGTACGTGACATGGTAATCTTACCTCTAAATGTTTCTCTTTGTAATGATTTTTAGCAATCTATTGAGCCTTTATTGAGCGAGATATCAGCACTCAGTAGACTGAAACCCTCGTCAGACTACTAGAATTGAAATTCCTGGTGACAGGACCGTTAGTATGGTTCCTTGAGTGCACTCTACTCCCGTTGTTTGATCATGGCTTTTCTTCGGGTAGTGAGATGTTTTCTGTGATACACAAAGATACTGGTTGCAGATTTTTACTGACATTGGCCTTTTCTTTTTGGAAGAAATTTGGCTGTTTTATATTACTTAAACCTTGTGAGATCAAACTGAAATTAGATGTTAGTACAGATTTCTTTTCCCCCTAATCATTTCTGTACGGTGTCCTATTCCTGGGTCACATACTATGGAACCCTGTGAGATCAAACTGAAATTAGGTGTTAGCACACATTTGACCCTAATCATTCTTTACAGGTTTACTATTCCTTGGTCACATGAAAATCTTAATTGCACTGCATTGAGCTAAAGCTAATAAAAATTGTAAAATTTTGTGTGCAATCTTAAACTAAAGAAATTTGTAACCCCAATTTAGACTCGATATTCCATTAGTCCCATTGCATAGTGGTCTGAGTTACGGTCCTGGATTCAGCTCCTTGGATACCTGGATACATATGTGTGCGTGCATGTCATAAAGCGGAGAAAGAAAATTACATTGTGAAAAAAAATGAAATATACTCTGTAGAATACTATTTTAAGGGGCCAGACAGAATTTACATGAAGGGACTAGTAGAACAAAATAGGGAGCTAGAAAATTGATACACAGGGACAAGTATAACAATCTAGTGTTCTGTTTGGTTTTGTTTCAAGCAGATTTTAAATGCCAAATATGCCAACTTGTCACTCAAATGACTATACATTATGAAGCAAATTTCTTATCCAAAACCTTTTGTCTCAACAAGTTTTCATGCAGTTCAGGTCAAGGAAAAAAAGTTTCATCCAGAGGCTTCTTTCGGAATAAAAGTTCATGGCCAGCCTTGGTTGAAATCTCCACTTGTTCTGGCCTCTGCTCTAGACCTACCGGTCGGCTGCAACTCACCATTCACCGGGATAGCAGTGGCGGATAGGGTTTTATCACCGGGATGTCAGTGTATGCACAATTTAATTGTCATGTTCAGACAACACAAATTCGACATATAAGTAGCTTATTGTGGTCTTTACCATAATAATTCAAAGAAAAGGCGAATAGTGCAGTTGTGGAGTTTAGTATTTTTGAACCATAGGCATTAGATCAACCAGGTTAAATGTAAATACTACATGGTATGGGAAAATTTGCACATTTTGGAGGGGGCTAAGGGTGCGACCCCTAAACTGTAGCCCCAGCCCCCAGGTAACCCCTATCCTGCCGGTCCAGCCTCTCTTTGAGTACCTCTAATGTATAAGATCACCATTTGCCTTACGTGATGTTTCAAGGACCTTGGCTATTCCGGGGTTGATGCTTGTGCTAGAGTATAATGGAGGGTCTAACCGGGATGAGCCCTTTGAACCGTGCACCAGTTTGGGCGCAGATCAATGGTTTTCCTGCACTGTACTGCCAATAGTCGGTGGTCGACAAGCTTGCAAGGAGGGTTGGGAAAGTCTGGAGTGGAGATGAACCTAGTGGAGAGTTTGAAGGGGACTATATTAGAGTGTGGGCAAGCATCGATGTCCAGGAACCAGTGATCAGGTTTGCACTCGAGACCCAGGGTGTTAAGCATCTCCTCTTGGATGTAAAATATGAGAAAATTGGGTACTTCAGTGAGTTGTGTGGAGTGTTGGGTCACACTATGGAGACTGCGAGGCTGGGGTGCATGCACCAGAGAAAAATCCGGTATGGCAAGTGGCTTTTGGCGAAGAGAAGAGTTTCGTCGACGAGCCTCTCCCTAGGCGCACTCGTGCAGGGGGCCGTGCTCATGATGGAAGGGTTAGACACGAGAGGGCCTATGAGACCTTGTCCAATGCGTCGCTAGGTACGGGTGCTAGGGAGAATAATCACATCCATTTTATCAGTTTGGGATTTATTTCCGAGCACAGTGTTGGCATCGCTGCTTCTATTTCAGTTGAGCTCACCCAATACTTCAAGCAATTTGTGCGTGTGGAGATTTTAGCCAGGCTCCTATGAATTAGTTATTTTGCATTGGACCAGATGGATGCTTAATCAGGCGCTTTATCTGGTGACAATATTTACTCTCCTTTAGCGCCTTTGTAAGCAAGCATCGTTGCACTGGAGATGGCCTAAGCACTCCTCTGAGGAAGCTGACCTGAACAGAGAGGGGGATTTGAAGGATACTGCACCTAGGCCAGCGAAGATCGCAGGAGGCGATCACATGGACGCCAAAATATTTCTGATCGGGGACAGCATGGTTCGGTGGAAAGGAAGCTGGACCTGGGAAATATGGTGGTTTGTGAGTTGTGACTGTCAACAGAAGGGATTCAACAATGGTTGATCCTGGGGAGGATGTGGATGAAGCAGGGGATCGAAGTTAACGCGGGGGCTGTGACACCCTCGCTATCTAGCCCCATCTTCTCAGCCACATGTTTCACCTCAGGCCCACCAAATTAATTTATTTTGTCCTATACTATAGAGAGATTAGCAGGAAACTAGTACTTGTGACACAGAGAGATTAGCAAGGAACTAGTACTTGTGGCAGTCACGTATTTTTTTTACTGACAACTCTTTATTTTTATCTGGTTCTTTCTCGTTCTATGCATCTCTATCCCATTTTTAAGTACATTGCGGTACACAACATGTTTTGAAGTACATATTTCGTACATTATGGTAAATAAACTGTACCTTCTCAGTTTTCAAATATCTCGTATACATGAACTTAGGAGAGGAGTACATCGTATGGTACATTACATGTACATTATCATTTTTTAAGTACCTCGTGTATATGAACTACATCGTATGGCACATCACATTTTTTTAGAAAAAAACAACAGTACGTAACAAATACTTGACAAGTACATCAACACACATCACAAATACATCGAGATACATGACAAGTACATCAGAGACACATCAAGGTACATGACAAGTACATCAAGGCACATCACAAATATATCGTGGCACATGACAAGTACATTAAGACACATCAGAGACACATCAAGGTACATGACAAATACATCAAGGCACATGCAAGTACATCAAGACACATCACAAATACGTCGAGGCACATGACTAGTACATTGGGTACATCTTAGTACGTTAGCATTAAAATGCACATTAAACTACGTCAAACAAATGGAATTATACAGTTGAGTACCAGGTACCTCTCAATCCTCAATCACAGTACCAAGTGGTATCCAGAATCCTCGCTAAACAAGCAGAAAGATCCCCATTAAATCAGCACAAAAATTACACCTTCGATGCAGTCAATCGATGTGCAGGGACCCGACGGCTCCAGACGTCCTCCACGGCGGCTGTTCCCGACGGCGTGGCGTCCTCCTTCTCCTGCACGGAGTTGGATTGGACAGGCACCGAGGCCGGGCTTCCCCATGGCGCAGAGAGCGTGAGTCGTGAGGGAGAGGAGAGGGAGGAGAGAGAGAAAGGAGAGGAAGAAGGAAGAGAGGACCATCCTGTTAATTTCATGTCCCCAGAGATTAAAAGAAAAAAAAAGGGACACGTGTGTGGTGGAGAAGGTGGGGCTAGATAACGGTGGAGTCACCATGAACTTTGGCGGATCGAAGTATTGATGTTTCCCCACCAACACCGCAGTACGTAGAAAAAAAAGGGACACGTGTCTGATGGAGAAGGTGAGGCTAGATAGCGGTGGAGTCACCATGAACTTTGGCGGATCGAAGTATTGATGTTTCTCCACCAACACCGCAGTACGTAAAGCCAATGGCTAGCGAGAGAATCAAGAAAAGGCACGCCCCCTACAGCGGCGCAGAACATGGCATAGGGATCAGCTGCCTCTTTAGAGTTAAGGAGGAATTCATCGCATAATTTGCCGTGGAACACTGCCAAGTAATTAAGCTGAACGATCCGCATCACGCGGAATGAGCTACAAAGAAAGAGAGCAGAATTTTGTAGGAACCCGAGGAAGATTTTGCTGGACCTAGATGTTAAGCTCTTCTCAACTAGCTGTGGTGAACTAGATACATCTTCTCTCTGTTCGTGATCTCCTTACAAATCGCGACATGAGAATGTGAGGTACACATACATCACTATCGATATCGGAAGATCTATCTAGCTATTACCTGTACCTGCTTACACATCATGGATACAACCAAGGCCTGAGGGAGCACCAGGGCCAGCACGGGCCCTGGCCCCCTCTAATATTTGGAATTTGTACTTAAGCCTTCTCATAACTTTTGCAATTTTATCTTATAAACTTCGGTTTTTATGCTTCGGTTCCACCAATAAATCATCTCTTCTATTCTGACCCTCCTGTGTTTTTTTCCTGTCTCCGCCACTGGATACAACTCACTCTCAAACCTTCTCTTGCAGCTCTACCACGGACTCGTCCTTGCCCTCCTGATCCGTCTCGTGGAGGAGCTGCAGGGGCTTGAACGTGTAGCGCCTGGCGCATATGACGTAGTAGACGAGGTTCAAGACCTGCAGCAGCGTCACGATCCAGTAGAAGTAGTCGAGCTTGCCGCGGTTGATGTTGTCCGGCAGCCAGTTGGAGCCGCCGGGGCCAGCGCTCCACCGGTGCACGACGGCGACGAGCAGCGTGCTCACGTAGCTCCCCAGCGAGATGGACAGCCAGAAGAGCGCCGTGGCTGTGCTGCGCATGCTCTCGGGCGCCTGGTCGTACATGAACTCCAGGTGGCCCACGGACGTGAAGGCCTCCGCCACCCCATGCAGCGCGTACTGCGGCACCAGCCAGTAGGCCGACAGCGGGGCCGTGCCCGCGTCGGTGGTTCCTCCGGCAGCAGCAGCCTCCCTGCGGTGCCGCTCGACGAAGCCCGCCACGAGGCTGGCGGCCACGGAGATGGCGAAGCCGACGCCCATGCGGTGGAGGACGGAGATGCCGCGGTCCAGCCCCGTGGAGCGGCGCGCCACCGGGACGAGCACGCGGTCGTAGGCGAAGAGGGTGACGAGCATGGCCAGCATGGTGAAGACGGTCATGGAGCCCGCGGGGATCTGGAAGGAGGAGAGGTGCGGCGCGAGGCGGCGGTCCATGGTGCTGGCCTGCTGCAGGGAGAAGGTGTGCTGCTGCGACGACGCCGTGATCACCAGGATGCCCGCCGCCCATATCGGGCCCATGCGGACCACCGACTTGAGCTCTTCCACGCGGTGCACGGTGCTCAGCCGCCACAGGTTGGGGATGGGGGCTGGAGGCAGCTTGTCGGAAGTGGCGGCGGCGTCCGTCGTGACCATGTCGCCGTCGGTGACGATTGCAGCGCGGTCAAAGAAGCTGCACGATGAACAGTTAGAGTGAAGAAACAGTCTGATCAGCGGTAAACTGACAGCGCGAAGCTGAAACCACGATGCTAAGCTTATACACTGGGAAATTTTGCCACCGCCGACTACATTGTCGCCACCTCGTTTCATCAGAAGAAGAAAAATCCCTGGTGGCCAGTGGCTTGGTGACATATCGTTATTGCAGTGGGTATTAACTATTAAGGCGGTGAGAGAGTACGTCCCACGTGCATATTTGCCGACCGCTCGATCTGTTGTTCGGATTAAGTTTTGCCGATGAAGAGATTGGAATCGACTATGGAGACGGGGAAGACGATGTCGACAGCAAGACTTATGTCAGCTAGAACGGAGCTCAAACTGGAGCCGTGCCAAATTCCACTGCGGCGTCTATCGTCTCGGCTCAGCAGTCAGCACTACTAGTACAGTAGTAGTGCAGCACGGGAGCGAGCAACGTGCTCATTTTTGGCGCATTTGCTGACTAAGTCCTCTTGTTCATCGATGCTCCTGGCCCTCTAAACAGCTGCAACAAATAACTGGTACTCGCCAATCTTTTATCGTTGCTGCCGACATGTAATACTAACTTCCATTCGGAATTGAAAAACACCAAAAACCCCGAATTTAAAGTAGAGAAGAAGAAAATGTATTCGCGGTTGCTTGTTTCCTTAGTTTGGGTTGCGTTCTTATTTTACGTAGCTTGCCACTATAATTTTACATCGTATTCCTTTCATTCGAGTTTACAAGACCTCTTTCTTAAAAAAAAATTAACCGACACAACACCGGAAAAAGAGAAAATAAATGTCGATTTAATGGTGAAAAACACTA
Organism: Brachypodium distachyon; assembly: GCF_000005505.3. NCBI lineage: Eukaryota > Viridiplantae > Streptophyta > Magnoliopsida > Poales > Poaceae > Brachypodium > Brachypodium distachyon. The sequence goes on from NC_016131.3 coordinate 42,035,696, forward strand.
GTACCAAAATGAAACGCTAATACTAAACCAAAAACACTCGTGATAAGGCAAAGATGGCCCAATGCATGCGATAAAATTATTGTTAAGGTTGAAACCAAAATAACTAATGCACATGGTTAAGAGGGAGAAATATCTAGAAAAGATGCCTGTTTATTATTGCCCCTTTCTATTTGACTGCACTCTCAAATTTTTAGAATTTATAGCACACTTAAAAATAGAGGAGTGGGCGATCAAAATTTATTGCTACTATCGGGCGCCCGTTAGAGCGTCGCATAACTTTGTACAATTGAATCATGTAGATGTTTTATTCACGTTGCATTCCTATTATGTAAGGTATGTAATTGATTTTGATAATTATGTCTTTTTTCTGTTTTTGTTTTGTTTAGTAACCAATTTATTTATGTTTTTTATATTTTTCACAGCTAATTCTAAAATAAGTTTACTACATTATAATTCAGCAACTGCAAAGTGTATTTTTGTGAACTTTTTGGCATTTGTTTTTCCTTTGGCTGCAAAACATGAAAACTATATAACACAGTTTTACTATTTCTTTTTCTTTTGTTGGAAAGGATGTAAGGGAACCCAAACATGAGAAAACCTGGTGGATGAAGTAATGCAACCACAACTCCACCACCGCACCAAGTGGTGTTTTCCGCTATTTTTAAGATGACGGAACAATAACCATTTAGTGGATGCTAGCTAACGACCATCTGGTTATTCACAAAGGCTTATACAGGTACAAAGGATGAAAATCAGATGGATATAATTATGAATTGAGAAATAACTAATTTTAGATTGACAGAGAAAAAAAAAAGGACACTCCTAATATAATACGTACTCTATTTTGGCCATTTTGCACTGTTTTCGGCCCACTTGGAACCACAGCGGAGGAAATGGTTTTCGTCACTACTGCTCTACTAGATAGGGATGCTTCGATTGCACGGCAATTTATTTGATTAATAAAATGAAACGAGAAAAGAAAGAGAGAAAGAAGACGTGGCACGTGTGTATGTACCTGAGCTGGTCGGTATGCACGAGCTTGCCATACATGGAGATGGGCTTATCCAGCGCATCGTTCTCATACAACCTCCCGGGCTCATCGACCTTCCTTAATAACCGGCGCTTCCTGACGGCGGCGACAACCACCTGCGCGAGGCGCGTGAAGGGGCTTCCGGCGGGGTCGAGCCTCCGGTACAGCGGGTAACCGGAGACGAAAGCCACGACGGAGAGCGCCATGCAGAAGGCCGGCACGCCGAGTCCCCATCCCCATCCAACGTTGTCCTGCACGTACACCACGGCCGTGACGGCCACCAGCATGGACGCCCCATTGCAGAAGTAGTACCAGTTGAAGAAGCCCCAGCTCCGGGCACGCTCCGCGGCTTCCGACTCGTCGAACTGGTCCGCCCCGAACGCCACGATGCAGGGGCGGTAACCCCCCGCGCCCACCGCGTTCAGGAGCAGGGAGACGTACAGCACGGCCAGCTGCCACGGCGCCGCCTCCTGGTTTGGCCCCGGCCGGAACTGCGGCAGCGCCGCGGATACCGTCAGGAGGACCATGCCCTGCAAACCGGCACGGTTAAGCTTCAGCTTAGCTCCGTTTCGATTGAAAAAAGAGTGGATATTTGTGTGTGTGTGTGTGTGTGTGTGTGGGCGCGCGCGCGCGCGCGTACGAGTTGGTAGACGAGGGAGGCGCCGGCGATGGTCCAGAAGCGGCCGATGCAGGCGTCGGCGAGGTAGGCGCCGATGAGAGGGGTCATGGCGGAGGTGCCGCCGAAGTTGGTGAGGGTGGTGGCCGCCTTGGCCAGCGGCATGTGCATCTGCTGGGTCAGGTACGTCAGCATGTTGGTCGAGAAACCCACCACCGCCTGCTTCTCCGCCACCTCGTTGGCTGATTTCATTCCAACAGTTAGTTAAGCTTAAGCTAGCGACCGATTAATTTGATTCGAAACCAATTTGCAACTTGCAAGAGATTCATTTTGGGGCTTACCAAAGATGAAGGGCATTGTTCTAAGGCCGCCTTTCTTCCTGCTCTTCTTCTTCTCTTCGATGCCCATGGCCGCCTCGGGCTCCATTCGCGGTGCTTGTGGTGGTACTGCTGCACGTGTAGCAGGCCACCTCTCGCTACGCTATCGGGAACTCGTGATAGCAGCACTAGCTTGGCTGCACATATTTATAACTAAGCTAGCTGCCTTTTTTTTTTCGAGAAACTAAGCTAGCTGCCACTGTAAACCAGCGCCGTGTCACTCGACTGTACTCTGTACTACATGCGCGAGATTAATTTACAACGAAAAGGAAAAAAAATGTAAAATACGTTGAGGTTAGTTTCATTATTTGTGTAATATTTTGAAGGGTGTGGATATGTCTTAGGCGGCTGATTTTAAATAAAAAGGTTTAAATTTCAGTTGATGTATTAGAGCCATTGGATTAATATTTGGATGTCATTTTGCTCTCTTTTTCCCACCATTCATGCCGAATTTGAAAGCACAAACTATATTCAATGGTTGAGAAATTGACTTACCTCTAACTAAAAATTAGCCATCATATTCTGAATACCATCATCGTAGTCTCATTTATTCCGGAGAAAGAAAATTCTACGGGGCTGGTCTTGCATCACACCAGTGAGCCTTTTTCTTATATTAGTCAACTGATAGATGAACGTCCCTGTTTATTTTGAGGCATCTTATGGCAACTTGTATAATTTTCTCGGTTACACTCTCTACTTACTTTTCTTCCGCAGTCTTATTTGTGTTTACGGTCTATGTCGTATTATGTTGTCACATTAGTGTTTCCGTAATTACTTAACCTACAATACTTTATTTATTTATTTATGTTTGTGATGTGATATTATGTTAGATATGTACGCATACTTGCTGTTCTAGCAAAGTATGATTGGCATATCCAGTCCTAAACTATTAATTAGTTTATATTATCCTAGGATGAATTGTGCCTATCCCTTTAACTAGACAACGGAAAAATTTAACTTAGGATAACCCATGGTATAGTAATATGGTTCGGTCACATATTTAGCGTGTAAACCCAATGCATTTCTATTATAACATGTATATGTTACTAAATTATGTAATTTTACATGTCCAAAAGGTATTATTACGACAAATTGACTGAAATTTAGGTTCTTATTAAGGTACCTGATCTCCACCCTGAAACCATGCAATAGGGATTGGGACAGCAGGAATAACGTTATTATTAAGGATGGAAATGGGAAGAACTCCCTGTGTGGAAATAGGCCTATTTTCATCCCTACTCACGGGTGGGATATATGTGAGACCGTATCCCATAGTTTTCTTTTCCTTCTATTCCTGACCGCTTTTCAAATTTTCGGAAGAGGAATAATGAGACCTTGTCAAAGAGGATCTGGGAATGAAGTGGCAACAATAAAAATAAGAACTATGATCCCAGGTTAATACATCAGTACATCATGTCTCTCTTGTTCCTCTAGAAAACCATATATGGTTCCACCTCCGCCGTCACCCCTCCTTCGCCTGTAGATCGTCGGCCTTCTCCTCTTCCACTGGCTCTGTTGGTGGGTGGTTGTTGTCGTCTAGAGGCTTCAATAAGTGTATTCATTTGTCAATGATCGGTGGCGGTGAGAAGATGTCAGCATCATCGGCATGGAATAAGGTCTCACCGCCTTGCCCTCATTCTGGTAGTACTTAGTATAGTCGGGAGGCATGTGGAAGATGGTCTGGTTCTCTCGGAGGCGGCACTCGGTGGATGGCGAAATTTTTTCATCGAGATAGTCTTCTGAGCTCTGGCTCCCCTCCAGTTCGTCTGTCGGGGGCAGAGCGCCGGCGTAGTTTTCTATCGACCCACTAGGGGTGGTGATGTTAGGGTTTTTTTACCTTGTGTGTGCGCCAGCGAGACATGGTGTTAGGTTCTTTAGATCAATTCAAGGGTTCGACTGCGGCTCTGGGGCGCTGATTCTTATTATGTTTGAGATGTTTTGAGATGTTTTGTACTTCTGATGAACCTTTACAATAGATTTGTGTCATTTTCGCAAAATGAAAAGAAATATGAATATATGACAGACACTTGAACCTTGTACACCGGAAAATCTACCAAGTAGTCACACAAAAAAAAGATCTACGGAGTAAATCATACATACTTCTTCATCACCGACACATTAAATGCAATAATCATAGACACATAATCCCTTACCTTCCCTAATTAATACGTGGTAACAAGGTCATCACATACAAGAGATCGGGATAACATCAAACCATGACCCGCAGGAACGTAATCATATTTTTCTCAACGATGTCTTGCCCTCTACATCGTGCAACGTCTGATCCCTATCATATATAATCTCTCACTCGGAGAATATTCTCGTCAACAGATTAAGAATCAACATCCATCAATTAATATTTCGTTGAATTAAGAACAAAGTCCATTTTTGCCCCCTAAACAAACCGCTTGGCTCACTATTTCCCTTAAACTTTTTGTGAGCTTACTTAGCCCCCTAATCTATTGCTTCTCGTCCGGTTTTGCCCCCTAACCTGGGATTAGCCCTTGCGTGGCAAGGATTGCGCTGATATGGCTGGGATTAGTGACAAAACTGCACAAGGAAATGAGAAGCGATTCGTCTTGGCGTTCGTCGCCCTCATCAATTCGCCGATTCGTCCTGGCGGTCGTTGCCCTCGTCGATTTGCCACGTGATGAAGTTGCAGTCTCTCTGGAGTTGCTGGTTACTTAGATGGAGTTGAACAGGAGGGCATGGAGTACTAGAGGCGTTTACTCATAGGTGGTCTCTCACGCATGGCCACATGGCAATGGTCTGCATGATGGATTTAATTTTCCTTGGAGTGTAGCAGTTGTAATTGATTGGCAGATGTTTTTTTCCATACAAAAATCTGCGAGTTCTTAGTGTTTTTCCTTCGATCGGATCTGTATCTTCAGAGATAATATACCTTCACGATTCTGTGCCCCAACGATCAGATTGTTTCCGCCTCGATCATCCGTCTCTGTCCGCCGTCGCGCGAGAGAGATACGAGCAGAACAGTTCTGTTCTGAAAAAAGGGCGTGATACATGGCCCTCTCCACCTGGATTCTGCGGTTATGTCGCTAATCCCGGCGATATAAGCGCATTCCCGGCCACGTAAGGGCTAATCCCAAATTAGGAGGCAAAACCAGACGAGAAGCAATAGATTGGGGGTTAAGTAGCTTACAAAAAGTTTAAGGGAAAAAGTGAGCCAAATGGTTTGTTTAGGGGGCAAAAATGGACTTTGTTCTTGCCTTCCTATATAATTTGCTCTTCATCAGAGTCCACGACTAGTCCAACGAATGTAACCCTTCATGAAACCCCTGCCAATAAATTTCCATCGGATCTACTTGTTCTAAGGGGTCAGTATGCACATTGCATAAATTCCTCGGATTTTCTCCGCATATTTGTCCTTGCTTGCTCTTATAAATCTAGGCACGCTATAAAGAAAGGGACTGATCGAGCTTGCAATAGTTCGAGGCCGATCCGCTCTCTGTTGGCTTTTCTCTAGACTTAAGGCCACAGCTAGCCACGTAATGGTGCCAAACGCTAGAAAATGGCTTCCACATTGAGTAATACTGATCGGTCGGTGTTGTACGAGAATCCAGTTGGAACGAGACATCCGGCCAGCATCTAGCGCCCTGCAAATCTGCAAACCCATGTCCCAAATCCCAATGGAGATTAGACCCCTAGAGATCTTGATAGGTGAACGAGTTTGACCGGATCGAGCCATGCATCAAGGAGGAGATTGCACGTGTACGTTTTGATTGATCAGTGGATTGCCTGCCTGCCCATTGCAGGAGAGATCGATGAGAGTGCCGTTGTCGCTCAGAGACATAAAAGAAAAGAAAAGAAAAGAGATTGCCGTGGTTAATTTGGTCGACAACAGCGGATCATGTGGTACGCAACAAAAGCCGGGAGGGGATACGTTCCGGAATTTTCAATTAGACATGCCCTGCTACACATAAACGACAATGCTAGCCCGTTGATCAACCGTATCACGGACCATATAGGCACATACAACTACAAAAGACACTATAGCAGTATACAGTAGCACGACTGCAAAAGCAAATCCTGTAGATGTGCCCAACAATCACGCAGCGCTGCATCATCCTGTAGACGTATTAAACAAAAGTCGAATCAGTGCACTGCTATCTTTAATCACGTACGCACGTCGTGCTCAGTGAATTTAGCATGACCGGTTAAAACGTCGATGTCCAAAAGACCACGACAGGAGCAGAAATCGAGCGATTGCCAAATCCTGATCAGATCCTTTCGGTGATCCCATTTTCCGCCTACGAGTCTACGCCTGCATTAACCTCACTCGATCCATGATTGAGCCGGCCGCCTACGAGTCTACGCCTGCATTAACCTCACTCGATCCATGATTGAGCCGTGCTTAGACCAACCAACCATCCGGTCCATGAGTCCATCTCTAGTCTAGTGCTCTCGTGAACGACCAGCTTCTTCTTCCACTATCGGGTAGCCGACCACACGGTAGGCTGGCATCGGCGTCCTCCGATCTACGTACCTACCTAGAGCTGGGACCAATCAACAGTGTCCAGGAAATGGTGGCCCTGCCTCCGTTTTGTTTTGTATCCTTGCAGCTTTATGTATGTACTGTTACAAGCGTAAAAGTGCAAGAGACAAGAGCAAGAAAACCCGACATGCAAAGCAGAGGCAGTGGCTGTAGATCGATTGTGCATGCGTCCTTCTGTTGGGTCGACAAGAGGAGGAGGAGGATGAGAGAACGTGCACGCATATGTTATCCTCTTGCGCTGCTTGTTGCTGGCTCTCACATCTTGATCAGAGAAACAGACAGAGATGGAGCACGCATACTTCGTCACATGCGTGTCTCGCCATTGGGTTTCTGATAAGGGAAGGCCCGTCCTTTTGCTTTTGGACAATGGAAAAGGAATTGCCCAAGGAATTGAAGGGAGAGGCAGGAATGTTCAGCTCCAAGAGGAGATGTCAGGCGGATGGTGACGACTGACAAGACAGCTCACATGGCCAAGTGCCGGTCGACCGAGCTGTACAAACTTGTTGTTGTACGTGGTGATGCATGCGACTGAAGCTTAGATGGTTCGTTGCCGTGAATGGAGAACTGAGTGTGATCGATGGTGAGAAAGAATCCTTTGTCTTTTCTGCACAAGATTCATCTTGCCGCCGTCTTTGTGTTTCCTTTTCATACACAGAACGAACTTCTGCTATGTGAACTGTATTCAGAGTTTCCTGTATTGTTGTTGGATTGGTTCAGGGCCCTTGCCGGCATCAATCATGATCCTGGCTAGTGAGCTTGTATATGTACTCTACAATGTTTGACACATTATGGTGATCATGAAACTTCAGTTGTCCTAACTTGTCTTCATAAAGAGGAACATGTTTGTCCCTGTGATATTACTAGTTGTTAAGACTATTCAAATGGAGTAAAATGTATAATACCAACTTCGTTGGCAGACTCATGTGTGTTTGATTGAAAGAACCACAGGGTTTGTGGGGTGAAACATCTAACAGGACACTTTGTCAAGTGCACTAGCAAGTAAGTCCAACTTCTTTAAGAAGAAAGAAGCAAGTCCAACAATGCCAAACCGACGAATGATTGAGCTGAGAGATCAGGGAGAAGAAAGACCCACTTGCTAGTGTCACAACCAATTTGGTCCCGTGCTTTCTGAATCACATGTGACTTTGCTCAAACTCAACAACGATTACAAGTACAGTATTTCAAATCATAGATCCAAAAAATACCAAGCAATACCTATAACTAGTAATTACAAGTCGTCTCCATCCATGCAACATGAAAAATTGCCGAGCATTTAACAAGGAGACTGTAATTAGAATGTAACGACATCGCTGCTACTTGTAGCATTGCACTAACTTAATTATCTTCAAAGGTTTTAAAAATCCCTTTCAGTCGCCCATCCTAAAAGATGAAAAGACTCCAAATTAAAGAATTATTACACCAATAAAAACACTATGACACACTAACAAAAACTCATCAAATCCGTATGAAAAGATCTACGAGGTCACAAATTCAAAATCCTCAAGATTGAGTACATTGAACCTATTGTAAGTAGAACTCTCTAGCTCTATGGCATCACCCGATAACAGAGGAAGTACTAGAATGCACTTATTCTCGACGGCATCGCAACTTTCACCATAGTGTCATCAATAATGACCACACAATTCATATTGTTAAACCTGAGCTGCCCCCCCCCCCCCCCACCCCACTTTGCAACGCCAAGATGACAAGAGGTGAGGGGAACTAACACATCCTTAACGATGGCACTACGCAGTTGATCTCAAACCCAAACCCTATTTTCATTTTTCCATGCCGGATAACAGGAATGTGACGGTAAGTGAAAAATTGAGGTTCTTTGGAAGTATGAGCCCCAAAATTGTGGCTGTTTGAATGTGATTATGTGTTGCACACAAGCACAACACTGAAGTTGCAGTTTTCTAAAGTACTCCCTCCAGTTCTAAATTCTTGTCATAACCACCACAACAAGAATGAGTTGGGTCCATATAACCCCTCAACTATCACAAACCAGCTACTTCACCCCCTCAACTACAAAACCGGGCACTTAACCCCCTCAACTATCAAAAACCGGTCAAACCACCCCCTCAGGCCAAATCGAGCTGGTTTCACAGGCGGTTTTGCCAACGTGGAAATGCCACGCTGTCTCACCCCTCAACTTTGGACTGGAGCGGCAGGAACCCCCCTCAACTTTGGGCCGGCTGCTTCTTTTTCCCTCCCCTTTCATTACCCTCTCCCTCACAAGTTAAGGTTCATCTCAAAAGGCGAAATTGGGAGGCGGCAGCAGTAGCGAAAGCTCGAGCTCGTCAAGAGGCTCGACGGCAGTGAGGGCCGCTTGTTCAAATCTAGAAAACGAAGAGCATATACATCAGAGTTAGGTTTGGGCACTGACCTTCTCCTTTTGATGCCATGGGATCGTCGATTCATGCCAGCGATCATCCATCGCCACCAAGTCGTCGTCTTACGAAAGAAGCCCCGAGGGGGGGGGGGGGTAGAGCAAAGAAGACGAAGCGGCAAGGGGCTTAATCGCAAATAACCCCCTCCCCTAAGCCCCGATTCCAGCTTCATTTGGCCCGAGGCGGTGATTTGCCCGGTTTTTGATAGTTGAGAGGATTAAGTGCCCGGTTTTGTAGTTGAGGAGGTGAAATAGCCGGTTTGTGATAATTGAGGGGGTTATATGGACTTAACTCCAACAAGAATATATGATCACCACGACAAGATTTTAGGATCAGAGTGAGTACTTGTTTAAATCATAAGCAAAAGCATGAGAAACATATTTGAGTAGCATATATAAAGGGAAACACGAATATACTCACTGATACACTGGATTTAGGCCCAAGGGTGCATTTGGTTGGAACTTAGAAATCACATCTACCCATTCATATAAGGGCTCAATGCTAGTGACATCTCCCTCCTTCCAACAAAAGATGTCTCAAGTTTGTCGAAATTTGGATGCATCTAAACATGACTTAGTATATAGATATTCAAATTTAGTTGAAGTTGAGACATCTTTTGTTGGATGGGATGAGTATAAAGCTTTGGTAAGAAAAACCGCAGAGAATTCTCTAAACGTTCAGCAATGAGTCACCATGAATTGAAATATAGGCACATCTGATCATATCAAAGGCCTACAGGTTCAAGGAAAGAGAGAAATATCTTCCTGCGCAACAGATTACCAGTTTAAGAGATAAGAGTTGACAAAACGGATGGAGCACATTTCCCTTTTGACAATATTAATATGTACTTAGAAATTAAAACAGTCAGAAGCATTGCAGAAACGGCAAGTATCGGCGGTACTACTGAGCAGGAAGAAATAAGATTGACAATGAACTGCACGGCCTCTGCCTCGCTTTTTCTTTGGTAACACCAATCTAACATCTATTGTTGATCCTCATACTCATGGCCATGATCCAAAAGGTAGTTGGCAGCCAGCTCTTCATCCCTGTTGCAAGCAAAGAAGACCTCCAACACAAGCTCACGGTTGAATCCCATGGCCTCAAGCTGCCAGACAAACAAATATAATTAGACAACAAAATTACCACTCATGCTTACAATCAAATAATTGTATAGTTAATAAATATCTGAGTCAAATGTGTCAGACAAACATCCAGCAAAAGGGAAGAACAAGCAGGATATTGCAACACCATGTAATTTGTCATCAGACACGTTGAGGCACACAAGCATAGAACTGAGCACAAGTCTTGCATGATGGAATGAAAGTAAAGAGATGTATCTATACAGCACGTGACATAATTTATAGAACAAATTAAAATATTTGTGTAAATTCCGTCCGAGTACACAAACTTTTTAGCATCCATCCAGTGTCGAAAATCACATGCAAGATCAAACCTATGCTATACAGGATAACCCAACACACTCCTTAGCACTAGTGGTCTAGCTAGAAATATAATAGTTCTGTATATTTCAAAAGTTTCTAAAAAAGCTCAGAGGCAATTATTGTGCACTACGTGGCAATACAATGCCCCGATGCAAATTTACGTGAACATACGTTTCTGTAATCTATAGAAAAAGGAGTAAAAATTTCCTTTAATCCAGCATCCTTTGTTCTTTTTGCGCAGATCACAGTTCACAAATGCAAATACGTTTTCACAAAATTTGTAAGTTTAGTGTATTGCCACATGTATATGGGGATTGATGTGGATTTTTTTTTAATGTGAACCACACTTGAAGAAAATATATAAAATAAAATGTGAAGTGGTGCTCAGGACTAAAAAACCAACTGTCTATACAGCATAATTATGACTAAATTGCAACATATAAAATGACGGACACAGCTGTAGTGACACCTCATTAAATTTATATTCTCAGAAAGTTGTTATTTCTACAGTTTATGTCCCCAGGGCTTTCACTAAAAGCACTGAAAATAGCAAAAGCTTAGGTAAACAGAGTACTAACAAGAACAGTGTGTGTATTCTTCACTTACATACCTAACTCAAATTGAAGTTTTGATGTAACAGAGCAATTGATACATACTATCCCTTAATAATGGGTAGTTTAAACAATCAATAGCGAAAATAGTTGCAAAACACAAACACTCATGTAGAGAAATTAAAAAGGTTTTAGAAATTAGTACTCCCTCCATCCCATATTACTTGTCTCAAATTTGCTCATGTAATATTTCTGTAATATTTAAAAAGCGTCTAGATACATGTAATATTTTGACAAGTAACATGGGTCGGAGGGTGTAAAACAAATAATCAAATGTACCCGCTGGATGGACTCCCGTTCTTCAGGGGTAACGGTCACAGCCGCCTGTGGCATTGCAGCTGCTAGTTGGCCTAGTATATTTCTGTTTGAACAAAGAGCGGAGAATATAGTGTAAATATTGTTTGCACAGATGCATAACAAGCGCACATAGTTGAGTAATGTTTCTTAATTCTTACCCGGCAGCACCACTCTCAGGTGTTTCATTCACCAAGCGGAGGAACTCAGCCTGATTTTCCTGAATCAACCGCAGGATCTGCGGATTTTGTTTCCCTAGCTCTTGAAGCATTGGCTGTGAACACACAGTATCAGTATCATACCATTATGCGCTTATTACACCACAGCAACTAATTTTTTTTCAAGTACCAAAAACTTCACTAAATTAATAGGCTTCTTATACGTATACCTGTAAGATTTGAGGATTAGCCTGGACCAATGCAAGCAGTGCCTGGAACTGAAAGGAACAAGCACACAAGTGTGAGGAATTGTAACACGTTTAGCGGCCAACCTGAATATAAAGATTAAACTGCTAGTACCTGCGGAAGCGCTCGCAGTGCATCAAGGGCACCGGCGCCCGCACCCACACCAGCACCAGGATTGGACCCACCAGTTGGAACACCCTATTAAGTTATTTCAAATGAAAACAAGTAAAACACTCACCCAGAAAATTTTGTTTTCAGAATATACATGTACAATAGGCAGCAACTGTAATTGCAGCATATAAGAAAGCTGCAGAATGCATCAGGGGGATAGAGGTGCAGCGCTGCTTGTATTTGTATTTTCCACACCAAGACTGAAGACATATCTAATCCAAATTGACCAAGATGATGCCATGAAATTCTCCTCCAGTACATCAGTACTGATCTTTAGATTAATCATGCTTCTGATGATGCATATGGTATTTAACTAAGTGTAAAAAAAAATAGTGGTATGTCCACAACTCCGATTGCTTTGTAATATTGTAACTATCTGATTCCATGTAAAATTATCCTGGAAATATAAAGGTCCGAAGGTACATGTAAAGCACATACCTGAGGGAAAAGGTTAAGAGGATTTGCATTAGGCCCTGCGGAGGCGACACCCGATGGCTGCACTGGTGGCACGGGTGCAGCCTGAGAGAGAGCTTGCGGGTTTGTTGCCTGTTGAACTGGAGCAGGTGCTCGAGCCACAGGTGGAGCCTCTACATTCTCAGGTATTCCCTAGCATAAAAACGAATGAAACTTAGTTGGTTATTCTTTTATGCCAACTCTTTATAATTTTATGCATAACATGAACTTACAGAATATAGATAGTCAATAGCTCTCTCAGGGTTGTTATATGCAGCACGTAAAGCACGGACAACCATATCACGTTCCCAGGTGCCACCACCCATGTCAAGAATATGTTGGACTGTCTGTTCTAGGCTGCCGCCTGAGACAAGGTTTGATGCAGCCTGACTGTAAACATCAGCGTCACCTCTATACAGCACAAACACATTAAAGCAGCATTACTTATGGTGAAAATGCAGCACAAGCACATTAGAGCAATATTAATTATAGTAAAAACAAGTGATGCAAAAGCAAAGAGAATGTGGAAGCTTCTTATTGGCTCAACTGTCAAAGAAAAAAATTCAGTAACCACATATACATCTACAACCAGTTTGAAGCTTCTTATTGGCTCAACTGTCAAAGAAAATATAACACAATACTGCATGTCCTGTGGTAGCATGGAGTACAAATGACAATGTATGCATGGAGTAAATGTAATGTCATAATTTCATGTAAAATGTTAATCTAATGAAAAATGACAATGTATGCATGGAGTACAATATTTTATAATGTCAACTGATGCATTTCATAATTGCATTAATATATTTGTGTGGAACTTCTACAGTAATGTATAATGTCATAATTTCCCAAGTTTCATTAATATACTTATGTGAAACTTCTACTGTAAATGTAATGTCATACACAATATTTTCTATGATTCAAGCAGTACAACTCAAAGAATATTAAATTAATAATTTATATTTCTACAGATGTCAAAATAAAATACTCTGGTATGGCCAGTTTATTCTCCATGTATGTACCAGTAAAACAACTACTATCAAATTATAAATTCCTTCTCTTCTCATGAATCCCAAAAAGTTCAGAACTCCACTTCAAAAAGAAGAAAAGGTAGGTTTCACAACAGGAATCAACGATGGCATAACCGTACATGCCGTCTAACAGGAAAACAAAGGAGAAACATGTGGCCTCACCAATGCAAAAAAATAGATAAGCATTTAAAGTTAGAAGGTAATCTGTAACTAGAAATCACAAGGACAAAGCACTAGAAAATACAATTAACAAATCTGCTACACACATTATGAACTAAACAGAAAAATGATAGCTTCTAACGGAATGAGATGAAAGATGCAAAAGGGGCTCACGATGCAGTTACTGCAGCAGCTGGAATATCAGAACCAGCTGGAGGCTGTGCACTGGGTGGGGCCCTATGAACGAGAAGGTTAATAACCAAGAGAGATGACATATTTCAAATTTTCAATACAAGATTTGGAGGAATAGATAACTCACAGTTCAGATGCAGAAACAGGTGCTGTTGAAGGTGGTGTTCTTGCAACTGGGGTAGCAGGGCCAGACGGAGTAGCAGCAGCCACTGGAGTAGCAGGTTGAGCCTATTGCGAAGTGATAAATAATTTTTTCCAGTAAGACACTAATAAACAAGGATATCCAAAATCACAAAGAAGTAAATTTAACACAGTGTAATTATATGATACAAAATGAAAATTTTCTACAATTTTGTCCATGAACAAGCTAAAGGGAACACCAACACTGAAGTCAAGAAGGTTATGACTTTTTTTATCACAGAGCTCCAACATTCTTACTATTATTTATGAAATACAACTTTTCAGGTTCAGTAAACCAAGTACGAACGTTCTTTAATTTAAGACCTCCACAACCAATTCTAAAGAAACAGGGACACCACATGGCAGAGCACTGTTGATGCAATTGCTTTCCTGTATTCATTTGTTGGTTCAAGATGCAAGGTAAGAATGGTGATGCAGAATAAACACAAAATTGACAAACAAGGCTGGAAACTGCACAAGAAATGACTAGATATTAATAGAAATGTGAAGGGGCAGATGACTGCAAAGAACATAATGCAGTATAGTTGCTACCAAATACTGCAACACGAAGAAAAAGAAATTAACAAGCTTGAGTTTAAATATCTAATTATATCTACAAATTTTACCTGGATAGTAGGGGCCTTTGAAGCAGTAGAAGGACCACTCGGTGATGCCTTAGCCTACAAATTTTATGCATATCATATCACTACTAATATCAGATAATTGTGGCACTAATTTTTACCTAAGTTGACAAGCCTTTAAACACAGTAGAAGTGTGCTATCAATATTATTGAGAACACCTAAATGTGGAATCCAAAACAACTAAAACACAGAACATCAATGTTTATACTGCTTCCTTTAAGCAGCAGGCTAATAAAAATGCAAAGAGGCATAGCCCGCTTTTGATTAACATATAATAGGAAATTGTAATGTAGCGGATATAACATGCAAGGTGGAAAAAATACGCTGTCCAAGTGGGTGGAGAATATCTTATCTAATCTCACATATCAATGATTTGAAAGCTCATTGGTTACGAACACAGGAAATGAACAAAGCAACAGGTAAGATAATATTGTAACACAGGAAATGAACAAATTAGGCTTATTAGTTATGTCTAGCTCTGCTAATCCTTCCTATTTAGTTTCTCCTTCCTTTGAACACGAACAGCGCATATCCCAAAAATTGATGGACGTAAACGGCCGTAGGTTCTGATGGATCTATGTCCAACAAAAGGTTCCTACGCTCATGCTCTATGCATTATAATAAGTGGTATTCCACTATGGAGAATCACCTTAGACAGCATTATAACAAGGAAGCTGTTCTCAGCAACGTTGTTGCCTTCCAAAGTGGTATCATCCTTGAGAATTTTGCCTTGATGTATGAGCATCTGCTGATCCGCAGGGTACACATTCTGCCCCTGAGCACCTTCAATGATTCTCTTGACCTCAGCCACCTGCAAAACAGAGCCAATGATAAGCACAGTACCACTAGTTCCAAAGCAAACCATCATATATTGCAGCATCAATCACATTGACTAACCAGACTTCCAGAGATAGCTGGACATATGTCAATTACAACGCGACAGTACCTAACATGCCAAATTCAGAGCACCAAAACGATGTAAAATTACAGACATAGGCGCCCGAACACTCTAGACTCCCCTCTGTGACCGATCCGCACCACGCGTTCACCACAGGTACAGCAGAGCTGAACATCTACTAAACCCTAGATTTAGATTTTCTAAAAACGCGTCATCGACACAAGGGAACCTAATCCCTGTACCAAGCCGGGAACGAATCGCAACACGGGGGCCCCAAATCGAGCAAATTGCTCGAGAATTGCGCCGAATCGCACGGATTGAAGACGGAAGGGGGGAAGATGGGATAGGGATCGTACCGACGCCTCGGGGCTAGCCTCGATCTCGAAGTTCGTGCCCTTGAGGGTCTTCACGAACAGCTTCATCGTGACTTCTCCTCCACCCTCTTGCTCAAACTTCTCTCTCTACAACAAACTCGCGCTATCCCTATCTGAGTCTTGCTTCGCCTTGAGGGTTTTCACCTTGACTTCGCCTCCAGTGGGGAGGACGACGCGGCCGCACGAGGGGAGTAAGTTATAGGCGAGAAAAAAAATCTGGAGCCGGAGCGAAATGATATCTGATAGAGATACTGGTTTCTAGCCACGTTCGCTGACGCGTGGGGCCGTAAACGGATTGGACCAGTTGCCAGTGGGAGGGACAGGTG
Source organism: Brachypodium distachyon (assembly GCF_000005505.3). NCBI lineage: Eukaryota > Viridiplantae > Streptophyta > Magnoliopsida > Poales > Poaceae > Brachypodium > Brachypodium distachyon. The sequence continues at coordinate 42,051,799 of NC_016131.3, forward strand.
TCCGATCACGAGACTGGACAGTTCGGCTGCTCCGTTGCGATGTGTGGCTCGATCTGTGTCCCAGGACTTGCGTGTATTTGGGGCAATTTCGTTGGGACTATTTTTTTCGTGTGACTACTGGAGAGCCCAGCTTTGTGACTACCCAAAGGTGTGTTCGGATGTCCTCTGCTTTTCAAAATCCGTAGATCCAACTTTTCGATAGCGATTCCAGCGTCTGACTCGGAGCTAAACATGTTTGGTGCTACTCCTCGTTTGCTACTGGGCTGGAAGCCCATTAATCAACTTGGCCCAGCCAGTCTTGGATGGAATCGATGGGATCTTGCTCGCTGTGCCAGAGAACGGAACAACGGGGAATGGGGCGACGGCGGTCATTGCTGTATCAAGAGACTGTGCTGGAGAATGGGGCAGAGGGCGGAGATTCGGACGGAGCAGGTGCCTGCACAGGGGAACAAGAGAGGAGGAAGAGAAGGCCGCAGAATTGGCAAGGGTGGGGATGGGGGTGGCTACCGGAGAACGGGGAAGGAGAAGTCCGTCGGAGAAGGAGGGAGGAGGAGGCCGCGCCGGAGAACGGGGACGAGGAGGGCGGCCACGGGGAAAGCCGTGCAAAGACTGTATCGGGAAACGAGGTCAGGGAAGAGAAATAGATCTGAACCGTTTTTTCATTAAAACGGTGGCAACATTGCTGTAATTTCGCACTGCTCCGTGTTTTCATGTTTCGGGAATCTTCAAAAGAGGTGCTCCAGTTTTGTACACAAAATTGGTGTTCCGCGTTGGAGTTTGGGGAAGCTGTAAGCTTCCGAACACACCCTAAGCCGGCTTGCTCAGGCCCAACATCGAATGCAAGGTAACTCAAGTGACCGTCAGGAACCGTGGGCTGCGTTACTAACCGAGCCTAGGACCTTGTAAGCGTGCGTGTCTGAGAGCAACTCCAGCCGCCACTCCTAAAGGCCCCCTAAATGGTTTTGGGGGCCGCCGGCCCGTAAAATCCGACCCAGCCGGCCTCCCCAAAATATTTTTTTAGCCGGCGCGTCCCAGAAAGTTAGCCGGCGCCCCAAGGCCACACCCAGCCCACGGGGAGGCGAGCGGGGGCGCCGGCGCCTCGCGTTATTGCGGCGGGCCTGTCTTGTCAGCGGCTATTGATCGCTCTCACCGGTATCCCACCGGCTTCCCCGAGGCGATTAATGTCGGTCGGCCCGCCGGTTGCCACCCGGCCGCCCCCGCGCATTGCCGACGCCCATTATCACCGCGTTCACACCTCGCCGGTTCACGTTCCGCCGCTATAAAAGCGCCCCCCCCCCCCCCCCCGCGGTGCTCGCCATTCCCCTCACTGGCCCCTCCTCCCTCGCCCTCTCCTCTCACTCGTCCACTAGATGGCCGGCAACAACTGGGACGAGCGGCGGTGGCTTCGCCTCGACGAGGCCAAGGCAATTCGGCGGGCCGGCACCCTATTGCCGCCGGTCTGCCGCCTCCTCCACGGCTGGCATCTCAGCTGGGGCGGTAGGCCCGTCGCACCGGCGGGAGCGCATCTGGGCGCGCTTCGTCCACGCCCTGACACCGGAGCAGCAGGCTTCGACAGAGTGGGACCGGAGTTTGCTCGGGAGGTCGGCTCCGATCTTCACCGTGCGCGTGGCGTCATCTTGGGAGACGCATACTTCCTTGAGATCTCCTTCGGGTAGGGGCTTAGGGATGTAGCGCTCCGGGTGGACAGTTTCGGGTGCTCCCACGTTCGAAAGCATGTTGATACTCTTAGATGATTCTTCCTTCTCGGTGCACTTGGTCCCATGGCGGTAGAGCGTCTTCCTATCGGAAGATTGCTCGCCACGGAACTTCATGCACAAGAAGTTGTGGTGGATGGCGGTGCAGAGACGGTTTAACGTCGTCCTTCCGAGGATGGCGTTAAAGGAGGCCTCCATATCCACCACGTCGAAGCGCACGAGCTCGGTTCGATGATTCGTGGCGTCTCCGAAGGTCGTGATGAGCTCAATTTGTCCAAGCGGCTGAATGGACTTCCCTGGCACGAAGCCGGTGACAAGATAAAGGGATGGCTACACCGAGCCGTTCTTGTATCCCCCTTGCGGTTCCATCAGCTTCTTCAATTTGCTTAGATATAGGATGTCGGCGGACCTTCCGCCATCCACAAGAGTCTTCTTGAGCTCACAATTGGCGACGATCGCCATCACGAAGAGGGCGTCGTCGTGTGGGAAGCGTATCCCCTAGGCGTCTTCCTCCGTGAAGGCAATTGGCACGCTCGCCCACTTTAGTGGCGGTGTCGGGGTGAAGGTTCCCATGACGTTGACTTCGCGAGCATACTCCTTGCGTTGCTGCTTCGATCCCCGGCCCGTGGCGGAGCCCCCGAGTATCAATTCGACGTGACGCGTGGGTTCCTGAAACGGGAGGTTATCCTCCTTAGGTGCTGGATCAGCGACAAGGACGTTGGCGGGGCGTGGAGCCTCGGCTGTCTTCTCATCCTTGCGCCGGGCTTGCATTCGTGCTTGGAACTCTTCGCGAGCCGCGATGAGAGTGTTGCATTCTTTGGTGTTGTGGCTTGCCGAGTTGTGGATGAGGCATCTTCCAGTTCCTCCCTCGGCGGGGCGAGGTGGCTTCTTGGGTTGCCAAGTCTTTTTGGGACGATGCTTGTGCTTCGACAGCGAAGATCTTCCGGGCTTGGTCGCCGGGAGCCTTTTTCCCCCACCTCCTCTTCTTCTTGGAGCTCCTTCGGGAGAGTTCCTTCGGGAGCGGCACGCGGTGCGTCCTTTTTGGCAATGTCCCCGTCTTCGTCCCGAGCGTATTCCTGCAAGATTCGATAGAGCTCCTCGGTCGTCTTCGGAGGATTGCGACTTATGGCCCGATTCACTTCTCCTTGGAGAAGGCCTTGCATGCATGCGTCAATCATGATGGTCGACGGTGGGTTGGAGATTTGGCTTCGTACCTTCGCAAAGCGATGGAAGAAGCTTCGGAGGGATTCCCCCGGCTTTTGTTTCACGGCGTATAGCTCGTGAGCCTGCACGGGTTCTTTGAAGTTTCCCTAAAAGTTGGCGATTAAGACCTCTTAGAGGCGCTCCCACGAGTGCACGGAGTTCTTTCGCAGGTTATAAAACCAAGTTTGCGACATCCCGGTGAGCGCGAGCGGAAAGAGGTTGCAGATCTCAACGGGACCTCCCCCGGCAGCCCGTTTGGTGGTGGAGTAGACATCCAAGAACTAAAGAGGATTTGACTCCCCATCGTACGGTCGTATCGTAGGCGGCTTGAACCTTGGCGGAAAAGGCGCGTCTTGAATCTCCCGTGTGAGCGGGTTACAAGTCGGCCGGTTCTTCCGGTTCCTTCTGCGGCGAGGTCCTCCCTCGTCGGAGTCGCTTTTGTCGCTAGAAGGGTCACCTGGAGAATGATCTCGGCGTTTTCTTGAGGGGTCGCAACGTCGATGGGAATTTCTTTCGCCGCCGGGACGGGCTCCGGACTCCGCTACTTGCTCATTTCCATGCACGCTGGGGTCTCATTCTCCGCGAGGCATAGCTTGAGGTGGTACTTGGTTCCCACCTTGCTCGACCCCGGCGGGGGAGCAAGGGGCGCTTGCGGGGCGTTCACCAAGTGAGGTTGGTGTCGAGCATGCGCATCTTGGAGAGCGCCATTTGGCGGAAGCCCCCAATAAGGATGATACCAACGAGCTCCATGGGCGATGACGGCGAGTGCCAACGGAGGCAGTCCTGAGTTGGAGGGGTCGTAAGCCGGGACTCCTTGGTTTTCTGGCGCGGATTCTCCTGAAGTGTTTCTCTTGTAGGTTCTGAGGGCAGGGTCACTACCGGTTGTAGGGAAGGTGGCGCAAAACCCATCGAGCGAGGCATGTCGAGTTCCGTATCCCCTGCGGGGGCGGCAACTGTAGGCAGCTCACCGATCCTTGCCACTACGTCGGTGAGTGTCGAGGGACCGCCTACGATGGTTTCGAGCACCTCGGTTTCTTCAGGGACGGCCGGGAGCGGAGGTGCGACCACGACTTCCGTCGTGGCAACCATGCTTGCGGCGACGTCCGGATTGGTGAGCACTCCTTCTTCCTCGGGAGCCCACGAGGCGTTTGCTTTCTTTGTTTGCAACCGTGTAGACATCGCGGCAAGTTGGGCACCCGATGAAGTAGGCTTCGTCGGGGCCATTAAATCTTCAATTGCAACGAGGGTTCCCCACGGTCGGCGCCACTGTTGTTGTTCTCAACAACAATTAGAGTAAAGGGTGCCAATGCTCGATGGCACAAGCGCGAGTATAAAATAGGGCGTGTACGCCGGCCTTATAGCGAAGATCGCCGTACACTTGGACAAGTTGACATGTCGATACTTTTTGAGTAGGTTCGGTCGACCCTGCGGGTGTGACCTAGTCCTATGTTAGGAGAGGCTTCGAGGAAATCGTTAGCCAAAGTGTTTCGGGACGATCGAGGCTCCCCGAATCACTTAGCGAGAGGTCGAAAGGGGCCACCTCGTACTTGGGCCGAGCGAGGCTTTCCAAGTAGCGAGGTCGAGATACCATTAGGACTCTAACCCGATTCCCTCTCCTTCGGGCTCGGGCCGAACGAGACTTCCCGAAATCCCGAAACTAGAGCTCCTCTCAAAGAGGCTCTCTAGACCTCTCCCCTTGAGTTTATTTAAGTTGAGAGTGAATGGTGCATGCCCCATGGGGGGTATTTAGGGGCTGTTTGGTTTAAGCCCCAACAAACCCCACCAAAATTTTGGCATGACCAAAAGAGGGGCATGACCAAATTTTTGGTAAATAGATGTTGTTTGGATTACAACCAATGTAAATGGCCAAGTTTTTGGCAATGCATGATGCTACAATTATTCATTGCAAGACTAGCATGATCTACTTCTCAATAGTCAATTCAAAATCTAGGAGTAATCATGGATTAGAGAAGGTGATTAAGATAGAGTTGGAAAAAGTTTCTCGCAAGAAAAAGGGGAAGTGTTGTTGAACTTTTCATTTAATGCAGCCGTCACTTGATAACTAGAGAACATAGAGATAGGTAAGATCTTATTAGATGCGTACAGGCCCGAACAGAAGATACGCAAGGCTGTACTGTTGTTCGTTTCACAGGAGGAGGTAATTAGCCATCGACCGAGTAAATAGGCTGGGACCCACCGTGGATTAAATGGCGATGGCACGTTGCCAATTCTCTAGCGAAGTTTTTCGCCACCCTCAACTCACCAACGATTTCCATGGGATAGGGCGGGCGCGCCCGCGGCAGGCTGGGCGAGCCAAATATTCGGCCTTCGTCCAAACGGTGGCCAAATATCACGGGCGGACCAATATTTTGGTAGGGTCGGTTTTGGTTGTAAACCAAACAGCCCCTTATATCCTAGGGGTCCATGACAAAAGACCATGGCTACCCTTAATGGAGAGAGAAAAGTGGGGGCAAAATGGTAAAAGTAGCTTCTTGGTATATAAGTTTTGTGTGCACCAAGTGGGAAAAGTGGGGGTTGGTCCATGGTCCACCATGGACTAAAGGCCCCATCCTAACATCTTTCTTGTCCACTACTTAAGCTTATTTCTCTCTTTGACCAAGACATGAGAGGCTTAAGTTGTTGACTAGTCTTAATTATTGTCACGTAAGATTGACCGTGCCACGTAGACATCTTGACTCTTGTAGAGAAATGTTGACTTGGTCGTTGCCACGTAGAAATCACGACCCAGCCCTATAAAGGTTTTATTTTAAAACAACATACATGAATCATGTTCTTACAATCCTGAGCGAGAAGCTCGTCAATGATCGGAGGAGACTCCAGCTGCAACGCCGCAACGTTTACACCTCCTTTAGCAAAAGACACTAAAGCATGAGCTACTTCTATAATCTCTTATTCACTAAACTCAACTGAAAACTCATTTGAGAAGAATAGCACGAGATGAACGGAGATGTTCATGTGCCGCCATGTCCCAACGACGATCATCATCAAGTCGCGGAAATTCGCTCAGTATGATTCTTCGTAAAAGCTTTAGTATTATTCATTTTCGACCTTCGTGATCACAGGAAATTCCTTGGATCCTCAACAAGATAGTAACATCGGTGATCGGGATATTTGAAAAGAAAAGCAACTAAATTAAGCAGTTTCGACGAGTTGTTTTGTGTTGTCATTTCATGACACGAGCCCACACAGCCTGCAGCAGTCATGTGCGTGTGCATGCAAACCGACGGCATTGCACGATCGGCAGAGCTACGCGACGCAGGCCGTGGCGACGGCAACGCCGTTGGCCCGCTTGACGAAGCGGCCCTTCATCCGTGGCCGCTTCTCGGCGTTGAGCTTGCGCACCTCGTACCGAATCTTCTTGGAGAAGAGCCGCGTCCGCCGCTTCTCTCGGTACCGCGACACCCGCGCGTCCCTGCCGCCGTCCATCTTCGTCCTCGGCGTTCGCAGCTCCTCCGTGCCATGGCCAACGAGCACTCCTCCCATCATCCAAACGCTCATCTGCACATCGAAATTACCTCATCAAGGTTAGCATCTTAGCATATACAGGGACGCACAGGACCGATGTGCAAGAAGAGTTCAGACGCCGAAGCCGGCGCGTAACGTAAAGTATGGTACGTACCGAGTAGTCGTGTGGCCAGCAGCCGTCGAGCTTGACGTCCGGCCTCTTGCCGTCGGCCCACGGCGACTTCTCCCACTTGTCGATGATGGCCTCGTAGTTTAGATTGAGCGAGAGGCTCCTCGGAAGGAATCGTGCGGCACTCCCGCTGGCCGCATTCTCGTCCGGCGTGGCCTGAGGTGAGCCGTAGTCGTCGTCGAAGTCGATGCCGAGCATATTGCCGGACACCTCCGTCTCCGGCTCCCGCTCGAGGCCGCACGCCAGAAACATGCCTCTAGCCTCGCCGTCGGTCTCCATCTTGACTCGCCCGCCGGCACCGTCCACGTCAACCATCGGCTGGATGAGCCCCAATGCCTCCATGCAGAACGGCTCCTCCTCGGTCCCTTCGTCCAGGCCGCGGCCAAGAAGCGCTTCCATGTCGGCCGCGAACTCCATGAGCTCGGCGTCCGTGGGGCCGAAGCTGACGACGCTGTCGGGGAAGAATTGATCAACTGCCAGAGACGGCGCCGCAGGCTCCGTCGGGCTCTCGAGCACAACGACGCGGTCCTCGTTGCAGCACGACGCGTAGTCTTCGAGATGCCGCGGCGACGACGGCGAGCAGAGCTCCGCGAGGGCGGGGTCAAAAACGGGCACGCTGTACAGCAGCTCCTCCTCGTCAGTCTCCCCCTCAAATAACTTGTGCTCCTCCGGCGAGCCTTCCCCACCGGACGCCTCGTCCGGCACCACGACGGGCCGCCGCGACGACAGCAGATGCCCGATGACGCTCTTGCCGCGCGGGGTCCGCGGCTTGCGCTTGAACCAGGCCGGGACGACCTCGTCCCCGCGCCTGGCCCGCGGGCCGCCGGCTCCGGCCTGAAGCGGCGACGTGGGCCGCAGGCGCACTCGCTCGTGCCGCCGAGCGAGAGGGTTCGCGGAGTGCACCGACGCGTCGCACGCCTGGCAGAGGAACGCGTCGTCCGCGGCGCAGTACCACCTGGCCCGCCGCCGCAGGCAGCCGTCGCAGGCGCGCGCCGCCTTGCTCCCCATCGCGCCGGCCGCCGCCTTAGCCAACGAGCTGCTCATCAAAAAATCAAACCACACTAGCTGGCTGGCTGGCTACTCGCCTAGCTACTCCCGTCGTGTCGGCGCTGTACCGTACTGTACGTAGAAACGGGAATGTATCTCCGGCGAAAATATCGCGGGGTGGGTTTATAGCAGGCATGGCGGATCGAGGTGGCCCCGGCTCGTACGCTTTTTCTGGGCCCGCGCGGGGTGTACTTTGCACTTTTGGTGCGTCTGTTGGCCACAACCGCGGGCCTTATCTGCGTCCTGATTGGCTGAAAGGTAAGACACATCCAGCACGTAGGCCTCTGATTGGCTCGTGCCGGATTTTTGGTGGGGGCCTCCCTCCCTTTGGGCTACGCGACGATCGGGCCCAGAAAGGCCTTTCCGTGTCGCACTCGTGGTTGCTCTGCGGTTTGCTACGTCGCCGGAGACGGGATCCACTAGGACGTGCCGGGACCCTGGTAGAAACATCGTTCGCCGGAGAAAGGGTCATTTGTTTTTCTACCAGGCTCACTGCAAAAACATCGTTCCCGAAATCCATGATGCTTGCCACTTGTAGAATAGACCAGGTTTCTAACTACGAGTATCAAGAAGGCACCATTTCTCACGGACCGGCCTAAAGCGAGCGTTAGGCAGGTCCGGGGACGGATGCGAGGGGTTCTTGTGATGAGCCGCTAAACCTTTGGTAATATAGGTTAAAGGTTAGCCTTTTACAATCTGTGCGGTCGAAAGGTCGGTCTGTTCGGTTCCTACGATGGACCTCTTTCCTTCTCAAACACGACTGATCGAGGCATCAAGTTACGATCAATCCATTCAATACACAGAAACAAGAAATAGCGGCTTCCAAGCAGGCGAGAAATAAGCAATACATTTATATACATGTCGAGGGATATGAATGGAGAACAACGATGCGAGAACCATGGTTCCAGTGTTGATTTGTGAACCAACGAAACAGCGAATGGAAGAAATGTGTGATCGAAGGGCCGACGCTAGGGTCGATCTAATTATGGCTTTGCTTGGCCCTTCTAAAAGATGTATCGGTATCCCGATGGCAAACCTTAGAGTGAACTAAAGAGGTTTTTTTTCTTTTTCGAAGAAGCATACAAAAGAGACCTCCACGCCTAAATCTATACCTATCTAAAAAATACGAATCGTTTCCTTCACTATCCTCCGTCAAACTTTCCATAAAATTTGTGGATCCTCAGGATTGCATGTATATTAGGCCTACTAAGCCGGCTGGCCCACTACCTGCACTGAATCTATCTATATCTATATCTATACCAATGTAAAAAATACGGACCGTTTCATCTTTTTTCCTTCCTTTTTTCGTCAAGCTCCTTAGACCCACCTCGTCCGCCCGCCCGCAACCACTCCTTTGTCTGCTCCAGACGGCCGAGCTCCCTTCTCCTGACGCAGCCCAATAGGAGACCCTTCCTAATCCAACAAAACTACTTCCCCTGACGCGGCGGAAAAAACGCAATTAAAAGCCCAAAGATATCTCTTCATACATTCGACCTTACTCTCTTGCTTTGGTGATGCTCGTTATCTATAGGTGCAACGGCAGATTGATCCTGCGATGCAGCATATGGTCCAGCATGCGGTGCTTCCTTCCATCCGAGAGCGGGTGGCTCTGGCATGCAGGCTCCATCTTGTCATACACCGTTTAATTCTACAGAAAACAGGGGAACAACCTCGTTCTCTCAGCCCTCATCCCCATCGTGTTGATCTGAGCCATTCTGACTCAGTTCGCATCCCACTGGTTTCTTTCGAACTGAGCTCGTCTCTGACTAGGTTAGACCCTCACATAGTAACACTAAGATAGGCAGAGCTGAGAGGCTCTTAGGAGTTCAAGTAGCTAGCCCGGGGAGCCACCCTCGGTAACCTGTAAACACCCTTAAATCAATGGAATCCAAGCACAAAAGCAGGACGTAGGGTATTACACCTCCGGGTGGCCCGAACCTGGGTAAACTCCTCAGTGTCACACTTTGTGTCTTCGTCACGTCGGCGATCACTCGGGAGCCGCTACGACAACGTGCGCTAAGGTGGTTCAGTCGTGATTACGGGGGATGATTGAGGAGGGGAAAAGAAAGGGAAAGGCCATGAGATACGGTTCAGAGCACCTGGACGGGTCACGGGCCGAGGAGGCATCGTCGAGGGCGGAGATTGCAGCGGCCGGCGCGTGTGTGTGCTGTTTTTGGCACGAGGAAGAAGACGGGCAAAGGCGCTCGTCCGAGCATGGGCTGGACGCTCTCGGGGAAGCTGACCCAAGAAGGAGAACGGGTGTGGCCCAAGAGAAAAAAAAACAAAAAAAGAGAAAAAAAACTAAAAGTGGTTTGACTGGGCCGTGGGAGCGCACGGGCATTCTGCTAGTATGGAAAAAAGATATCACCCATGGCGTCGGGGATTTTTTAATCATGCATGTGTTGGCATAGATGATGCTGTGGGACTTGGCGGTTGATGGGCACCTTTTTTTCTTGGACAGCGGCGTGCGGTTGATGAGCACCTAATTGGAACGTAGCAGCAAGGTCAGGGTGCGCTTACAAAACACTCGGACTCGCGTTGATGTGTTGATGCAGACGTGAGATATGCCAAAATGTGTTTATTTGTATGGTTAAGATAGTGCCTTGTAAATGTCGTTAAAAGAAAAAAAAGAATGAGCCAAATTTGGTGCCGGGATAGAAAGTAAGCAGTACTCCCTCCGATTCTAAATTCTTATCTCAAATTTGTCCAAATATAGATGTATCTATTCTTAAAACGCGTTGATACATGTAATATTTCGTCAATAATTTAGGATCGGTAGTTATTAACTACAGTTAAGAAACCAAATTAGTTAGCTATGCAACATCTTCGTCCAAGGTGACATCATATATAGGACGTATACATTTATGCATATAAAGGTATACAAGATATATATGAATATACGGTATAAGTTACACCTATACATTTCGGGGAGTATAAATATCCAAGTCTCCAAAGCTGCATACAGATTGTGTAGATGGTTGGTGCACGTGGGCTTGCTTTACCCAGAAATATCGTTCTGCTAGTTTCCAAGATCGCTCCAGAAATTATAATCTTTAGAAAAAAGTCCATTTTGAATCCTGAACTTGTAGAACTTGTCTGAATCAAACCCTAACCTTCTAATCCTGGGTTCTCAGCCCCTCACCTATCTAACCCGGATCAATTTAAACATTATCCCGAAATTTCCTGTTTGGCTAGGTCAGGTTAACGACGTGTCTTAGGATCTGGTGAGCGAGCATTGTATGTGGGTCCCGGCTACTTATTTTTATAAGGTTATACCTGAAAAAATCACTCGAAAAAAATTACCCACATTTTTTTCTAAAAAAAACTACTAGGCATCTGGTGAGGATATCGGCATTCTTCGAGAGCATACGCGCCGGGAGTGCCGGTTCCGGCGAGCAGCGAGCCAAGCCATCGCCCCGCCTAAGAAAATGTATCAGAAGACCTTAGCCAACATAGTTAAAAATATATTTAAAGACGCTCTAAGAAAATTAGTAACGGTTATTCTCGTTAGTTATTTCCTAAACATAGTTAAAAATATCAAAATTAAAAAAATAAGAGATACCCTCCGTCCCATAATATGAGGCACGCACGTATTCCTAAATCATCAATTTGATTAATTAAATATATATTTTTCTTAACAAAAAGTACATCATTAGATTTATCATCGAAAGAACTTTCTAATGTCATAATTTTAATTATTTAATTTCTATTTAATTAGCTAAATTAACGATTTAGGAATGCGTGCGTGCCTCATATTATGGGACGGACGGAGTACGAGAGCATCATTTGGGTCCTTCCTCTAGTCTTAGCCAGCAATCCCGGTGTTACGTCAACAAAACCAGTCCGCCAAACACCATTTTCGGGATTAAGGGGCTTAATTGACCGGGATAGTAAGGTCAAGGTCTGAAATTTAAGGATTCAAAAGTTAAGGTCTGATTCAGACTTTGTCTACAAGTTCAGGGTTGAAAATAGACTTTTCTCCAATCTTTATATGGTATGTGCATAGCTGGATCTTTATGCCGCACCAATACATGCGTAGGTGTCCATAATCAAATCAGAAAGAAAAAACATTTGCGAGAGCACACTATAAACCTCAAGGTAGAGTTTGAGTAGTTATCGTTTGACTGGTTAGCAATATTCGTATTGATATTGAGCATCTGATTCCTATATTTCTAGAAAGGGGATAACCATGCCAAGTTCGTGCCTACGTGCCAAGGGATTTGGCAGTTGGTATGCTCACCCACACTAGCGTTGTACGGCACATTCGTCCGCTTTCAATATTTTAGCCACTTCTCCAAAGTGTCGCTTTTGTTATGTTCCCGACACAGAAAGGAGCACAGGCAATAAGACTTCCACGTCACTCCAAAGTCCAAACACACAGGTGATTGAAGGCCAAGAATCTCGTTTCTGGACTTAACAAAGATACAAATGACAGTATTACTGCAATTTTATTCGCCATAATTTTCATGGCTCCTATGGAAGGGGAAAATCATACTGTCCTCGTCAACAATATAGGACTTCTTATCCTGTTTTCGTGGATAATGGACAAAGATCTTCCCCATTATCTATAGTGTGAGATGTGCACACGCTCAACCTCAAACCATCAGGAAGCACGCTTTACCTTGATGTGCCACGAAAGTATTTACAAACTTGCAGAATCTTCCTTTTGCCTTTTTACTTACAAGGATGTAGTACACTCATGCATGCCCACTAATACATGCATGTATGCGCGTTCTAGTGAAATACATACTAGATTTAAAGCGAGGGAAACTCAGACAGGTTGCGCGTAACTTTACCAATTATCTTTACTATTCCTTAATTTGCAGTTGCGTCCGTGGTAGACCGTAGTCTCGTACGTCGTCCCAACTTTAGAGAAATTACATCTCTGTGCCACCGCCCGAACTCCCGAATCGTTTTTCTTCTCTTTCGTTCTCTCGCGTCACACCCCGCCCGCTGCGGCCCGCGCACGGCCACCACCGCCCACCCGCCTCTCCTCTCCCTAAATCTCTCATCTCCACCGGAACCGACTCGATCTCTTCCTCTCCCTCACAATCTCTCCCGCGCCCGTCCCTCCATGTGCCAGTCCACGCTGCTGTCGCCATGGGATGGAGGACTGCCGGTCCCCACGGACGCCGCCGTCCCGCCGCCGAGGACGGGCGCCTGAGGAGAGCTCCGCCGTCATGGCCTCCTCCTCCGGTTCCAGTCGCCACCACCTCGTCCCCCCTCGAGGAAAAGCGCACGGCGACGACTTCGCGTCATCGGATCCGGCCTCCCCCAGCCTCGACGCCGCAGGGACTGTTAGAGTAATCTTGAGTTTGAGTCTAGCTAGGTGCATGTGTTTGTGTCCTACAGATTAGGAGTGTGTCTATGCGTGAGTTAGTAGTGTTCATGTGCATGTGTGATTCAGCGTGAGTTGTGTTCGAGTAGGACTAGTATTCCGTATGGTGTTGGGCTTGTGCGTGTATATATACGCATGCAACCCTCTAACTTGCAATCAAGGTGGTGGGATTTGAGATATTGAGAAGAAATAAAAAGAGAGGCACGACAGGTGCATCTGGCCAAATAAATTCCCGACCGTGGGCGTCTTCATGTGACTGATCTTTGGGCAAACCCAACATTTGGTATCAGAGCGAGGTCCAAGATTTGAAGACGTGCTTGCCCCGGGGAGGCGATGTGCTAGCGCCTCGGGGCGGGCAACGATGGCGGAGCGGCGTCCGCGGATTGAAGCGGTCAATCGGCTGAGTGGCGTCTGCAGATCAAAACGAGCGATCTGGGGCTGTGCGGTGGAGTAGAGTGCAACGGATTGGATCGAGTTGTCGTTGTGGTGGGCCGATCTTCTAGTAACGGGAGATCATAATACTGATTGCCGGAAAGTACTCAGCATCAGGGCAAACTATCATCGGCAAGCTCGTTGAAGAGTTATGCGTGTCCAGATCAGCGTCTGTGAGTCGTGGTTGTGTTCGAGTGCTCGTCGGTGCGAGGCTCTGTTGCAGTGGAAGCATGTTACGGTCGAAGGTTGTCCGGTATGGTGTGTCATCGGAGCAAGAGATCGACGTGCGTGCAGACAAGGTGGCATGTGGCCATCTCCGTGTCTCGGCAAGAAGATCAAAATTGGCGTGTAGTGGGACCATGAACAGTTTAGTTGAGTTCCTGCGTGAGATTAATGGTGCGTCTAATCTGCACGTAGCACGCGAGATGTGTCCGCATGGGCTGGTAGTCCGGATCATGCGTTGAGTTGAGTCGACGAGTCGTGAAGCTGAAGAGAGCCAAGATCAGGGAGAGCGCATGAAGACAGCAACTTCAAGATTAGGAGGAGATTGTTAGAGTAATCTTGAGTTTGAGTCTAGCTAGGTGCATGTGTTTGTGTCCTAATCAGATTAGGAGTGTGTCTATGCGTGAGTTAGTAGTGTTCATGTGCATGTGTGATTCAGCGTGAGTTGTGTTCGAGTAGAACTAGTATTCCGTATGGTGTTGGGCTTGTGCATGTATATATACGCATGCAACCCTCTAACTTGTAATCAAGGTGGTGGGATTTGAGATATTGAGAAGAAATAAAAAGAGAGGCACGACAGGTGCATCTGGCCAAATAAATTCCTGATCGTGTGCGTCTTCATGTGACTGATCTTTGGGCAAACCCAACAGGGACTGGGCTCCTCCGACCCTGCCGCGGTCGGATCCGGCTTTCCCCGACCCCTCTCTGGAGATCGATTCGTCTCATCACCTATCAAAGCCGCCGCGTTGATGAACTGTGCCTCCAGAGTTTGAAGTGCCGCCGCCGCCTCCATGGGAATCGTCACCGCCGCCTCCTGGAATCACCAATCGGCGCTGCCGGTTCACTCTACGCGGCCCGACCTCAAGGAATCGAGCCGCCCGTGTCTCCAAAGGTCGAGATCGCCACCTCGACTCAAGCCGCCGCCTCCTCAGATTGAGGCCGGCGCCTCCATGCTCCTCCAACCGCCTCCTCAGTGGCTACTCCCATTGCCGAGCTACGCGAGTTCGTCACCAGGCACTCAGAATCGCACAAGAATTAATTTATGGCATCATATGTTTTCTTTTACTAAAATTACCTATGCAGGAGTCCTCTTTGGAGATTAAAATAAATGTCTCTGCTGGAATGAAAATCATGTTCCCTTTTGCCGAACAAACACAATGGAATTTGGAGAACAGGAGCCTACAGATTTCCTTATGTTTAATTACACTTTTACTGAATGGTGCACAAGTTCCAAAGATAGCTCTACTGTTTTAATTATTTAAGATTAATGGTCTTGCTAGAAGGTCAAAGCTATAAATTGTATGTTTTAGGAAATATCATCTCTTGCTTATTGGCAGAGTAACTGATTGCTTAGTTGGTCAAAACTGCTGGAGCCTTTGAAAGAGTTAAGACCATTAATCAAGGAGGTACGTCTAGCTGGCCATTAAGGGCAAGTATGCTAAGCTTACTACTGATTATGTGTACCCATGTCAACATAGACTTCACTAAGACCTCTTGATGAAATTTTATTTGTGTTCACTGCATAAAGCCATAAACCATGTTTGGCTTGTAGGTAGTTCCTATTACCTCCATGATGTATTTGCTAGCATGATGTGTTGCATTTTAATTGTCTTTTTCTTGTTCAATAGGGCAGATTTGGTATTTGGGAGTGGAAGAAACATGGCTAAAGCAAGTGTTTATTTTCAGGCTAATGCTTACCGAATTAATCTGTTCCCTTTCTGTAGAACTCTGCTATTGGTTTAACTAAGTACCACCTTAGTGTTTGATATATACTCCTAAAATAGCCAGGCTTGTGCTGAACCATGATTGGTTAGTGACCTGTTGAGTGTTGACCTATATGTTGTTTGAATAGCCAGACACTGGCTGAGAAAAACTTCAATTGGGGATTGAAGTTTAGTGCCCTGAATGTTGGTTGTTTTTACTGCACAAGTTGACACAGTCCAGAGAGCGGGAGGATCATCAAGGATCAACATATCAAGTGAGCTACTCGAAATGATGTGAGAAAGAAGGTGGCTGATACTTGGGTGCGATGGCGATGGAACTGGAGAAGTCAGCTTAAGTTTCTACGTGTATCTAAATATTGTCATTTAAAATACACAAGAGTGGTTATATTACTGATCCTGTAGGTACCAGATTACCAATCCATTACAACCTTCAACAAATGAGTTGTTCAAAAGAAAGTTCTGAGAAAAGTGTTACTTTCAGTTATTCGTGTAGTCAAAGGAATACTTTTGCCACTAATTTACCAAAATAGAACTACATAAGTACTACCTTGCCTTGTCAGTAGTAGAAGCTTTTTTTTTTTTTTTTCTGAAGTAGGCATAGGTCTCAGCTTCTCAAGTAAATTCTCGAGGTTAGTTTGTTCATGTTCTTCGGTTAACTTGCATTCTGTAACGCCGATTTTGTTTTGCACGAATGTCAGGCCATTTTTAGTGAACAAATTGGAGCCACAATATCTACTTGATGGCCGCAGAAAAGTATATGAGTTATTATCACTGAAGAATTCATTCACTTCTCTGTTACTCAATAGAACAATCTTCATATTCTGATCAAAATCAAATACACTCCAAGGTAATTTATCTCTTTATTTGTACAATTTCCTTGTACACAACAGCGATCTTTTTCTGCATGCTATCAAGTTAGTGGTTCATTATATTGGTCATGGTAGGAAGCTCTTGACTGAAGGGGATGTACAGTTGAGCCACATGTTTTAGAGGTAGGAAAATTAGTTTTATGCTATCAAGACTTGATGAGTTCATCTTTTCAGCCTTCCACTGTAGGAAACTGAAAAATGCCCGGAACAAATGCAAAATGTACTTAGAAAAGTGCACATATGAACGAATGTTTTATTTCTCGCTATTGGTGCATAATTTTTTTTGTTGAAAATGATTCTCTTCGTATTCATCAGCCGCAAATCTCTAATCATGTATTTATTGTTGTCCGCAAATTTCTAATCATGTATACATTATTGTTGTTTTTGTCTCTCCGTTGCAACGCACGGGCACTTAGCTAGTATATGTATATGCTCGATTTGGGCATATTCTCCCAGTGAAACCCACGAAGGTGCCGGATCCTCCTCCAAATAATACGGAGTACGTACATCCAAGTGGGATTTGGCCGCGAGTGAGATCCTAACCCAGGGCATCAACATCAAGCCCATCATTGCGGTCCAGTGGGAGAAGAAGGGCACATTTGATGATCCAAGGCATATTTGTGCCAATTGCACAGTGTATGTCCAAAGTATAGTGGTAGGTGGTAACGCCACAGGCCCACAGCCCAGACCCTCTCAAAAATTTGAACAAGGCCATATAAAACCTCATTATAAATTGGTTGACAGTGAAAGGTTGAGTTAAACTTTATTTGAAACGAACCTTAGGAAACTTTCTCTTTGGTACTAGAGGCTGGCTATTATGTGTTTATCCACTACTGACTCAAGTCCTTGTCGAGGTGTACCTGTTGTCCTCATACACAATACGTGTCGCTTTCAAAGAGAGAAAATACAAATGGAGCATATATAGGATTTGAGCTAACGTCATATAAAGGGGTCTGAAAGGAGGGAGGGACGCGTCTTGACAAGTGAATGGCCAGCCGAGAGTAGGGAATAAGTGGTAGTCCGAGTTATTGCCCCACACAAAACCACAAAATAAGAGGTTCTCACACAGCACACACAGGCACTAATACTTATTACATGCATATGGAAAGCATTAGGACAGATCAAAATATATGTAGCATACATCTTCAGTTGCTTCATGTTTATGATCAGGTTCTTCATCTTCAGATTCTTCATGCTCAGAAAACACCTATTTCTTACTCCTGGGTTTCTTCTGATCATGCTTAGCTTTCTTGGTTGCATCTTCATCATCACTGTGGGATTGCTTTTGCTTTTTCTTCTGACTCTAAGATTCAATGTCATTTTTTGCCAGGCCAAATCTTTCGTTGAGGTTCCTTATAATCTTCTTGGAGATCTCTGGCGGCTTGGCAGAGCAGGCTAAGCAGTGCCTATCAACACAAGTGTTGTGCTTATAACCTCCATTCTTCTTATTAATCCTTTCACTTCTTCTCACCTCTGTGACAACCAGAGGTGCCTTTTTTTCTCTCTTTCCTCTGATAGCAGAAGTGGAGGCAATGTCAGGGAGGCATGGCAGTTTTGTAGGGGCATGTGGAGTAAGGTAACCCTTACTTATCATAGCTGCTCTGGCAGTGAGATCACATTTCAATGGTGATGAGCTAGGACATGTATCAGGTATATAAAAATCTTTAGATAATGGAGCATTCTCTGAAAAGATGGTCCACATGTTGGACAAAAGTACCTTACTGGCCCATTCAAAACTCTCAGGGGAGATTAGGGAGGCAGTGAAGAAATCAACCCATGGCTGAGGGACTGATATAGAATTCCTGTTGCTCCTAGGGCAGAAGTGCTTTATCCATATCTCATTGCTATCAGTTGAAGTATGAAGCAGTTCCAGGTTTGGTTTAGTAAGGTGTGGTCCATATAAAGCAGGAAAGTTCTCCTGTGGGTGGTTGAATGGAGGAATGATGACCCTACCAATCTGCATATTCTCTTGACCATCATTCAACATATTATTATGACCAGCATGGACATTCTGCAAATCATGGTGAATATTCTCACTAGCTGCAGTAGGCAGTTGCATTTGGTCAGCAGGCTGGGCATCAGGTGCAGCAATGAAATGCAGAGCATGCATATCCTGATCCTGTGGCATTTGAAGAAGAACATCCTCCAAGTGAATGTGTTGGACATTCTGTTCAGGTGCAACAATCTGAAAAGCATTGACCAGGGCATTCTGTGGTGGCTCATGTTGAATGACATTAAGATCTAGATTCAGCACCGGATTACCCTGTTGGGCCATAACATGCAGGGGCCCAGGAGGTATTCCACTGACAGATCCTTTAGACAAAAGTGGTGCTGGTGCATTTGAACTAAGTGATAAGGTCAGTGCACTTTCATCATCCTAGTCAGGTGCTGGATTGGGGATAACTGCTGCTTGATTTCCCTCAGGAAGGAAAAAGAGGTCATGTGCATTTGCACCAGCATTATGCAGAGCTTGGTCCCATGGGCCCCAGAAATCCGCTTCCATGTTAAGATCAGGGATGATAGGGCCATGATTTGCATTATTCCCATGGTCTTCTTCAAAAGGCAGAACTGGGAGTGGGTGGGGTGTGTCCCCATCGCCAGGTCGAGCATCTTCGTCAGTTGGGAGTGCACTCATGAAAGCCTGATGAAGGATATAAACAGGGGCAACCCATGTTTCTCCTTGAAAGTCAGATCCATGGGACAAAAGAAGGCTGTAAGGAACCAAAGAAAGATCCACCACTTTGACCTTGATGATGATTCTAGAGTAGTTGTTCACAGTTCTATCCCAGAGAATAAGCTTTCCCCAATCAGCAATGGCATTAGCAATGTGCTCAGATGTCCAAATGTCAAGATGAAACCCTAAGATCATGAGCCAAACTTCCTGGTTATAGGTGAAACCCCTCCAGTTCTGGGCTCGGTTATGCTCAGTGAAGGTAAAAGTGATGCCATTGTGTTGGTGCGGACCATTACGAACTAGCCAATCTCTATCAATGGCGGAGTGCAGACGAACAAATGCATCACCAATCGCACTACGCTAAATATGTTCGACCTGAAGCTGAAGATGCTCAGCAAGAAGATGATTCAGATACCTCGAGTCTCCTCAAAGAGAGCATCAGGATTCGGAGGAGGCTGGAGAGTCACAATCGCGACATCCTCGTTTTGCGGCTCAATGCGACCACGGATATGGTATCTGCTGTGCTGTGGTCGTCCCTCCGCGTCAATGATGTCGAAGAGCCCGAGGACGAACGGCACCGGGTCGACGACGAAGTTCGCCATTAGTGAGCTTCGAGTGTCGGAGCTGCCGAGGGCGCATAGGCAGGATGGGGTTTTGGTGGAGCTTCGGTGGAAGACGAAGGACCCCCCCCCCCCACCACCACCACCCCCTGAGCAATAGAATAATGGGCAAAATCACTGAATGAGGAGTAGTATCGGGGTGCTTGGTGGTGCTCGGCCGTGGATCTAAACCACGTGTCAGTCATCCCCTTAGGCCAGTGAGATTTGGACACCTTTGGAAATTTGGGGGCAGGAGAAATTCCTGTAAAATACCCAAAAATTGGTGACTTAGCAAAAGTAGCCCCTTCCTTCCTTGCGCGGCAAAATCTGTATGTGTGCCTAGGCTTATAACAGAATCTACAGTGCATAGCATTCCTGCACCGGCTAAAATGATGGCCCATTTTTAGGCATCGGGCACATGTGGGCTGCGGCCCATTAACTCCTGGTGAAACATAATGGCATTGATTGAATTGAATGTCCAATTGATTGCCCTGATTAGCCACCTCCTGAGACTGCTCGCATGTGATCTGTGGTTCGAATACCGTCTTCTCCGGCAATGGTGCGAGCAAGGGTTCCGCCGCCGCCGAGTTGGCCGGAAAAGTTAATCTTCGGAAAATAGTACCAATAGCCACCGGCTTTTGCTGCTGATCCCTGAATTTAGCAATATGATTCTCTTTGCACTGCTAGATATCTTCAACTGAATATCCTGCATCAGCGAGATCAAACTCCTTGGTCCTGCTCCAGGGTGACAATGGCGGGGATGAGGCCTTTGATCCCAATCTAT
The DNA here is from genome assembly GCF_000005505.3 of Brachypodium distachyon. Lineage (NCBI taxonomy): Eukaryota > Viridiplantae > Streptophyta > Magnoliopsida > Poales > Poaceae > Brachypodium > Brachypodium distachyon. The sequence goes on from NC_016131.3 coordinate 42,072,061, forward strand.
TGAAAACCGATTGCCGAGAAATAGGAACATCATTAGAGCCAGTGAGGTAGTTCGTGCCTGAGCTGCAACTTGTACAAAGCTTCTACTAGCCCGGGGAGGAGATTGTGCCTTCTTGGGAGATTCCCATTTTAGGAGTTCCTCTTTTTCCCATGCAGCAAATTCCTTGATGAAATCTGGCCCTCCAAAGCCCCAAAGATGGAAGTAAACCACAAAATTGGTGCACGTAAAAGAATTGAGCCCAGCAATGTGAAAGCCAATGTTCTTGTTAGTAACATAGAATCTGAAAGTGCGGTCCCGGAGGTGGCAGACACGGAATTCCTCTAGTGATCCCCCAAGGCACATTGAGCAGATTACCCACCGATTCCTCAATGCGACAGAACTTGCATCGTCCAAAGGAGGCAACCATGAAGAAATTTGGTCGCCTAGATGGGGGAACGGTGATTGGCAGCCGCCACCTGTGCATACATTCTTGCCGGAGATTTTCCCTAGGTCGGTGATCGATTTGAAGATCCATACCTTGTGATGAATTCTTACCATGTGGTGGAGCCGCAGCTGCAGTTGGCTCCACCGGTCTTTTTTCCATGACCGAGAGATCCATGGCCGCCATAGAGGAGGATCCTGGGTGGGCGAGGTGGGAGGGCAGTCGGCCGTGTTTCCATGGCCGAGAGATCCAGTGAGGCCGCCATAAGGACGGCGAGGTCGCCATAGCCTCAGAGCTTTTGTTTCCGTCAAATGTTACTGACGAAAAAATGCTCAAAGAAATGGAAGTGGCGGCTGCGTTCTTGTTCGCGCTCCAAAAGGAATCCAGAATATTAGGGGTATTAATGCTGATAATTGCAAAAAAAATAGAGGAAAGTGGATGCTCCATTATTTGTCTTCAAGAAACCAAGAAAGAAACTTTCGACCCAAACTTCATTCACAATTTCTGCCCTCGAAGATTCACTAAATTTCATTACCTGCCATCTGTGGGGAGATAAGGGGGTCTTTTAGTGGCTTGGGTTGGATCACTCTTTTCTGGAGAATTACTTTTTACGAACGATTTCTCATTGTCTATCAACTTCAAATGGCTCAAATCGGGCAAGGAATGGATTTTGACCAATATTTATGGTCCCTGTACTGATGACAAGAAGAAAGATTTCATCAACTGGCTGAACCAAATAGATATGCCTGACACCATGGATTGGTTGATCCTTGGGGATTTCAATTTCATTCGATCACCTGACGACCGAAATCGGCCTGGTGGAAACATTGCTGATATGTTGGCCTTTAATGACACTATAAGCAATTTTGGTTGGGTAGAATTACCTCTGAAAGGAAGAAAATTTACCTGGAGTAATATGCAAAATGAACCACTTAAAAAGTTGGATTGGTGTTTCACATATCTGAGCTGGACTTTGAACTATCCATCGACAGAATCCTTTCCACTAGCCAAATCTACTACAGATCACGTCCCTTATGTGATTAAAATTGGCACCAGTATCCCAAGATCACATGTCTTTAGTGAAAACAACTGGATCAACAAACCAGGATTCAAGCAGATTGTCCAGGAGGCATGGAATTGTCACCACCACATCACTGAGTCTGGCAAAAAGATATCTGCCAGGATAAAAACGCTCAGATATAGGATGAGAAAATGGACCAAAATGCCATCTGAGATGGACTCACTTATTGAAGATCTCAATTGTGTCATTTTACTTCTTGATGGTATTGAGGATACTTGAGGGCTTACACAGGAAGAATTCTGTTTCAGAAATAAATGCAAGGACACACTAGATGAATGTCTCACTTCCCAGAAAACTTTTTGGAAGCAGAGGGGAAAAATTAAATGGGTTAAGCTGGGAGATGAAAATTCCAAATTCTTTCACTCTCTTGCTACAATCCAACATAGAAGGAACCACATCACCTGTGTCAAAAGGCTTGATGGTTCTATGGAGTTTGAACATGAGGGCAAGGCTGCACTCTTATGGGAAGCATTGAAAGACAGATTGGGCAAACCTGCTGGAGCCACCTTTCCATTTAATCTGATGGACATGTTGCAGCAACATGCAGATCTCTCTTGCTTGGAAGTCCCATTTACTATTGAGAAAATTGACAGAGTAATTCAAAAATTACCTCATAACAGATCTACTAGACCTGATGGTTTTAATTCTGAGTTCATACAAGCATCCTGGGATATCATTAAACAAGATTTTTATGATCTTTGCCACCAATTCCATTCTGGATACATCTCCCTTGACTGTCTCAACACATGTTTTATTGCTCTCATCCTAAAGATTGACTCAGCAGAATCTGTCCAAGATTATAGACCCATTTCCCTTCTGAACTGCACTCTCAAGATTATCACCAAGCTATTGGCCAACAGGTTGCAATCCATCATTAAAAATCTCATCCACAAGAACCAATATGGCTTTATCAAAACCAGAACTATCCAGAGCTACATGGCATGGTCACATGAATACTTGAATGCATGCAACAATTCACATGAAGAAATCATTTTGCTCAAACTTGACTTTGAGAAAGCTTTTGACATGGTTGAACATGATGCTCTCATCAGGGTACTCCAGGTCATGGGATTTGGACAAAAATGGATTGAATGGGTACAGAAAATCCTTTCTTCTGCATCATTTAATGTCCTCCTTAATGGAGTCACTGGGAAGATTATCAAATGCAGAAGAGGGCTCAGACAAGGTGATCCTCTATCACCACTCCTCTTTGTCATCATGGCTGATGTGCTCCAATCCTACATCAATCACCAAATGCAGCTTGGCATGCTCACAAGGCCAATCACCTCTAATAATCTGCATGATTTTCCCATTGTGCAATATGCAGATGACACTCTCATTTTCATGAGAGTAGATGTCCATCAAATAATGCTGCTCAAGAACATGCTTATTAACTTCCATTCTGCCATTGGGACCTAAAAGTTAATTTTCATAAATCAAATTTGATCCCCCTGAATATGGATCATAATTCTCCCAGCTTCTAGCAGAGACCTTTGGATGTAGAATTGACATTCTGCCATTCAAGTATTTGGGCCTCCCCCTTGGTATCAGCAGGCCTGCTATTCAGGACTATCTATCTCTCATTAAACGTATTGAAACAAAACTCACATGCTTTTCTAACATGCTGACATATGGCGGAAAGCTCCAGTTGGTTAATTCGGTCCTTTCTGCATTACCTTCATACTATATGAGCACATTCCTTTCTGCATTACCTTCATGCTATATGAGCACACTGCCTTTGGAGAGGTAATGATCTGACCAGGAAAAATCCCCCACTGACTGCATGGGAAATTGTCTGTCGACCTAAAGCTGAGGGTGATCTTGGTGTGCACAATTTGAGTCTCCAGAATAAGGCACTCCTTATGAAAAATCTGCATAAATTCTTCAATAGGCATGACACACCATGGGTTCCACTTCTCTAGGAACTTTACTACCAAGATGGTCTGCCTCCACAACAAGCCACTAATGCATCCTTCTGGTGGAAAGATGTTCTCAAGCTCCTGGACACATTCAAAAAATTGGCTGTCTGCAACCCCCATAGTGGAAAATCCACCCTCTTCTGGAGTGACAACATGAACAATGTCTGTTTACAGCAGCAATGGCCACACCTTTTCTCATTTGCTACTAATCAATTCATCACTGCTTATGACATGGTCAGCTCCAATGAGCACACATGCCACTTTCACCTACCTCTGTCTACTGCTGCATATGAGCAGTTTCTTCAGCTAAATCAATTCATTCAGAACTGGGAATCATCTGTTGAAAATGATGAATGGACTTACATCTGGAAGAAGAACTCTTTTATACCTGCCAAGGCCTATGCAGCTCAAATTGAGCACATTATCATCTCTGCCAGTTTTCATTGGATTTGGGCATCCTGCTGCCATCTCAAACACAAGATTTTCTTTTGGTTGCTCCTGATTGATAGACTAATTACCAGAGCTATGCTCCAAAGAAGGCAATTTCACCTTCCAGCTTACACATGTGTCATGTGTGGAAATGGAGACATTGAGACGAGAGATCACCTATTTTATTCATGTCCATTTGCCACTGCCTGCTAGACCTACCTGACCTCTCAATTCCATGTTCAAGATAACATTCGTGACAACATATCTCAACTCAAAGAATTGCTTAATCTGCCTTTCCATATGGAGATTCAGATCCTGGCTACTTGGAGTATTTGGATGACTCGAAATGATTATATCTTCAATAATGTTCAACCTAGTTTGTACCGATGTAGAAGGAACTTTTCTAAAGAGCTTAATCATGTCTGGCACAGAGCAAAAAGAAAAAGACTTAAAGGCTTTGAAGCTTGGATAGCATCCTTTAAATGATTTTCCTTTTTTCTTGTAAATATACATTTTTTTTATTAATATAATTTTATGGCAATAGGCTTTTAGACTATTGTCTTTGCCCCTCAAAAAAGAGCACTGGAATGGCGAAGAAAGACTGCCCAGGAGATGTTTTAGATTTCAGAGAAACAGTCAATCCAATGGATAGATGTACAACGACATAATTTTCGTTCTGAGCCCTGGGTGATGAAGCGATATGTAATGGTCTTTTTAGTCCATAAGATTTTCAAAACATAGGAACATGAAAAACAAAGTATTGAAATGTCATGCCATCTTATTTTCTACACGAAGAGCAAATACGGAACAAGCAAGTCAAGTTGTTTGCTTGCAGCACAGAAAAAATTCAAAAAATATTATGAGAAGTATGTGCATGGACATAGGCATCATCAGGGACGGAGCCAAATTTCCAACATAGAAGAGGTAAAATTTCTTTGTTAACTACAATGTCTCCATGTTTTTTTAAGAATAGCTAATCACGAATGCCACACGGTATGTCTCTGATTTTTTTAATGGGGGGAGGCTATTTAACGGACAACCGCTGGAGTCTACCTAGAGACAGCCCAAAAATGGGTTGTTAGATTTTTTTTTGCCATTTGGGAACTTTTTATTTTTTTCCTTGTTGGCTTTTACCCTGAGGTAAATACACCTGCGGTCCTACTTTTATTGTCGCGGTGTCAGTTTAGTCCTAAAACTATGAAACTGAACACTTTAATCCTAATTTTATGATAAGTGGTGCACGCGAGGTCCTAAGCTCGCTCGGGCGTCTGACTCGTCTACATGGCACATTTACCACGTACACGTCAGCTCAGGGGCGTTTGGCGAGAGTTTTGCTGTCGCGGCGGTTGGGAATTTTTGCAGAAAACACCCTATAAAAATGTGGCGATCTTCCTCTCTCTGTTTCCTCGTCCTCTCGGTTTTCTATTCGAACTCTCTGTTTCCTCGTCTTCTCTTCTCGATCGCCGCCACCGCCGTCATGACAACGAGGACGATGGCCAGCTCCTCCGTGCAGGGGCCATCCCGACCAGCGTGTCCCCTCCTCTGCCTTCAGCGTGTCCCCGCTGGCTCGTCACTATACCGTCGCCGGTCGCCACCGAGTCGCCACTACGTCGCCTTAGAAATGCCGTCGGGTACGAAGGGAGAGGAACGGAGCGGGGAGAAATAAAAAGGATGCCTCCTCCGCCAGGGTTTTTTTTGCAAAAAAATCCCAACTGCCGCGGCGGCAAAACTCCCGCCAAACGCCCCTGAGCAACCGTGTACGCGGTCAACGTGCCAAGTAGGCGAGTCAGACACACCCGAGCGATCTTAGAACCTCGCGTACACCACTTATCATAAAATTAGGACTAAAGTGTCCAGTTTCATAGTTTTAGGACTAAACTGACACCGTGACAATAAAAGTAGGACCGCAGGTGTATTTACCTCCTTTTACTCGCTATGTTCCATAATTCTTGTCTCAAATTTGCGCAAAAATGGATGTATCTATTCCTCAAAAACGTCTAGATACATGTAATATTTCGACAAGAATTATAAAATGTAGGTAGTAATTTTTTTGAACTTTTAACTTTATTCGAAGGTTTTAAAGGTTTTAATTTTCAACTTTAATTTTTTTTTAACTTCAAATTTTTATCTTCTGAGGTGGATTTCCTCCGCCGATTTGATGTTGGCGGTTGGGCGTGGAAGAGGGATCCCGTTTTTAATGCTAGACAAAGTTTTAAAGTATAGAGAAAGATGTTGGCCGCAGAAGATGGCAAGAAGAAAGGTGGAACGATCTGCCGTTTAGTTATGGAGATGATAAAAAGGAAATAGAAGTAATAAAGCTCCTTTTGATGCCTCTTGGGCAGTTGGGTTAGGATTCTGTGATCATCCTGCTATTAGTGGGCTTGCATTTTGAGAGACTTGGGCTTCAGCATCGGGAACACCCTCCCTGCATGCTCGCCCTCCTCTAAATCCTCCCTCGTAATTATAGATTTTTTTAAAACCTTCTTTGGACTATCCATTTCATTCCGATGATGGGATTGCGCTAAAGAAATTTCATAAGATGTGATTTTTTTTTCCTCCAAATTTTGGAGCAAGCATGAGGTCTAACCTCCTAAAAAATAGTTTGAATGTTCCAATGCATTTTCTCTCTATCTCTCTCCTCTCTTGCTCCCGTCTTTTTCCAATTTAGCATCCAAACGCATTTTTCAAGCAACTCTTGTCTTTTAGATTCCTTTAGTATTATTCAATACTATTACATGGTATTCCAGTCCTAGGTTTTTCTAATTCCTTCCTTGGAATTGAGTGCAAAGTAAACCACAAGAAGATTCCTATAAAAATATATTCCTACAATTCAAAGAAACCAAAAAATTCCTAAAGCATCCTGCAAATCAAAGAAACCTACTAACAAAATTCCTAAAGATTCTTGTTGTCTGTTTCTGTTGGCCCCACGGATACCAAGATATCCTGGGTACATGCCTTGGAAAAACCGCATGCTGCCACCTCCTCCGTGAAGGCTCCCTTATGGCATTCCAGCAAGCTTGTGGCCCCGCCCCACAAGCGGGGTATGTGGTACCCCGACTAGGCCTCGGTCCCGGGAGGGGATGTGTTCACGAGAACAACTCACCTTCGTTCGGAAAATAGTTGTGTTGTACCGATCATTCTATTGTCAAAACTAAAGGGCATGGTAACTAGCGACATCATATCTAGTTGGTAACAGAATCAGGGGCGGTATAGAGGGCCAATGGGCCTATTCAGAACACCTGAATAGGCCCAGGTTAACCGATGAATTCATTTTTTCTAGTCGTTTTGTGTTGGATGAATCTTACAACAATTTCTTGCCATCCTAAGCAAATTTGAACCCTGATCTCAATCGGAATGAGGGTTTGAATCCGGATTCAATGAATTCAATAACCATGGTCTGAACCAAACATCTCATCGGGTTATTTGTCAACTCGATCATTAATAGGTGGTTGGACGAATCTTACAACAATTTCTTACCATTCCGAACCCTGATCCCGATCGTTCAATCCGGATGAGGGTTCGAACCCTGATTCAACGAATGCGATAACCATGGTCTGAACCAAACATCTCATCAGGATATTTGTCAACTCAACCTTTAATAGGTGGTTGCGATAACTGCAGTGAGGAGCGTTGGTAGCATGATGAACCTTCGCCGTTGTACATGGTTGCAGTCTTACAGGGATACGGCAAAATCGAGCAAATGCAATGAATACTAGGATGATGCATAGAAAGTAAGTAAGAAAGCACTTGTCCTGTCTTAGCTGATCAGGTCCACGTTCTATATTTCTCTGTGCCAGCCCGATCATCCAGTACCCTCCTTCAAGAACAAACAGCTTCTTGTCAGTTCTAGTACAGTTCGACGCTTCGAGCCACATGCATGCCTACGCTGCTGCGACGACCGAGAGGCCGGCCCGTCCCGGCGCGAGCGCACATGCCCGGCCCACGACGTCATCGTAATTGCGCGGCATGTGCGGTGTTTCTTCCGTTTCCACTGTCCCGTCCGTATGTCATCGATCGACCGGTAGGAGCTAGCTGCGTTCCTCGTCCCTCTTTTACGGGTGTCTTTAACGTCCTATCGTGCACGGCGTCATGCTTGTGCACAAAGTGGTGCACGGAGCATTCATGGTGGCGCCGTGGCGCCCGTTTGTCAAGGTACATTGGAGTAGTTATTTATTTATTTATTTATATAGAAAGAGCAATTAGCAAGGTCGGTAAGAGTTTGTTTTTTGAACTGATGGGCAAAGAGTTACTGGAGCATTGACGGACACCGAACCAAGCCGTACTGGAGTAAGCGGCTCAGAGCATCTTCAGCGTCAGCAGGGCAGCCAGGGCTCTAGTTCAGTTTTTAGCGGCGGAGACAACTAGACACCCCTACTTAGATCCCTATTTCCCCCCTCGTTTTTCCCTTCTAGTATGACATCTCTTTCTTTTGCACGTCGTTCCTCCTCCGCCGCCCCTCCATCTGGCTGAGATGCCACTCCACCGCCTCCGTGCTCCGGCCGCCGCGCCGCCACATCGTCTATCGCCAGTCGCCGAGCTGCCACGTCGTGTCCCTTTGAACTGCTGCCTCCGAGATTCGAGACATCCATGCCACTCAAGTGGGGGACTTTGGGGAGAAGAAGAAAGAAAAAAGAAAAGGGACAAAAACAAAAGACAAGTCACTAACAAAAATGGCTATGTGCAATAAAAATGGCTGTGTGCATCGATTGATGCAGAGGCCGGGGTTTCCACCCCTTTTCGAAAAAAACAAAAACAAAAGACAAGGCACTAACAAAATAGGGCCCAATGTCATAAAGTAAAAATGGGTTGCGCAATAGTGACCATTGATGAAGATGTTTGTTTTTTTGAGATCCTAAAATTTGAGGGGAGCCCCTAAATATTGTTTACGGGTCCTATTTTAAGGTTGCTACTGAAGATGCTCTTAGGCGTTTGTCGGTAGAAGAGAGTAGGCAAGAGAAAAGTCTATTTTTAATCCTGAACTCGCAAAAGAAGTGTGAAAAATGAACCTTTAACTTCGTTTTAGGGAAACAATAGATAAATGATCTACTACAAATTTTATTAAAAATAAATGAAATTATTTACAATGCTGATAATAAAAAATTATCAGGCCACTCCATCTAAATCTGTCGATCCAGCCATGGAAATGAGAATATTTCTTTCTTCAAGCTCTATGAAAAATAAGGTTCAACTCATTTTATTATCAGGCCACTAGTGTGGATAGTTCCATCTGGAATGGCTCACAAATCTGCTTCTGAATTTCCATGAGGTTCGGGCGGACATTATTCAGAGGGACAAAGTGAGGACACAAATATCTCCAACATGCAAGTAGATCATTGACAATATCTATTTATCTTCCTTTCTAATCTCAATCGGGCCAGTGTCAACATTGACCGAAACTTATGAGCATGATGTAGTAGCTGAAGTTGACGATGGTAGCAGCCGTTGCGTGTCGCCTCGTATTGTAGACACAGTTCACGTCCACATCAGCTAGAATCTGCACTCTATTCATGTTTGTGCCGTTGTGCGCGGCACCACTAGGAACTGCGCCAGGGTGACGGTAAGCTTCTGTTGGTTGTCGAAGAAACTCTTGACAGCACTGATGTCAACACGTACCAGAGATGATGCGCACCCGAAATCCTAGTGCCTAGCGAAACCTGGACCCAATTGATACTTTCGGGATCGAGGGTCACAATCGATCGGAATTATAGGGTCTGAGGGATTGAGAAGTTGGGGTTTAAGTGAGACTTTATCTATGAAGTGGGGGTTTCACTGCTATACAAAGATTTATCAGTAACGGTCGAAAAACAACACCAGTAATGGTCGGGGCCGCCGTTACTAACTTCGTGTTACTGATGATGGACATCATCAGTGACGGTCGATCCGATCGTAACTGATGTACCATCATCAGTAACGGTTACATATCATCAGTGGCGGGCGGCCAGACCCGATCGTTACTGATGTACCATCATCAGTAACGGTCGCTTTGCCACATCAGTGTTGAGCGAGCGACCGACACTAATACATTTTTAGTAATTAAAAAAATAATTAAAATCACAGAAAATACATAGAAAATATATATTTGAATACACAGCACAGCACAGAAAAATACACAGCCACATCATTTAAAGCATACAAATGTATATAAAGTCACATCATTTAAAACATATAAAGAATACAAATGTATCTCATTTCAAACTTGAATCTATTGTTGTGGGTGAACCCTAGTCACCACTTGTTCCACGCGTTCGTAGAAATCCCCACTAGGCTTGATGACCTCATTGTTGATGACATGGGCGAACTCCCTTTGAATGTTATACACGACCCATTTAGGTCGGTGTGCAATTGTCATTCGGGGCCGCCAGTACTCTTCCGCAGCCGCGATTGACCCCTTCCACTCAGGCTTGAACATGCTGACATTCTCCATAAGAATGTGACAGCAGTAGTAGCCACAGTACACACTACCGGCCGGCTGTTGCTGGCAAGGGAACCTGTGGTTGTGGTGAGGCTCGTCGTTATAACCTTTACCAGCTAGTTTTTCCTTGGTCGCCACTTTCCAGGCCGTGTTAATGAGTGATTTGATGGGTTTCCAGTACCGACCTCGAACACGCTTCTTCGGAAGTAGTGAATCAAAATAGTACACCGCGGACCAAGGAAAACAAATGAGTAGTGTCACCCAATGGTCTCTGTTTTCAAAAGAAACAAACTTTAGTATCTAAGGGTGTATAAGAAAGACTGAATTAGAAAAAACAAACGGTTCCATATATAAAATTCAACTTACTCCGAATTAAGGAAGAAGAGGATAAAGTCGTGGTCCACGTATTTCTCCAGACATGCCCACAAGTATTTAGATGCCAAGGTTCTTGAGAGATCCTTTTCTGGCTCAAGACCGATGTCACCGTAGTTGAACACCGTGGGGTCTATAATGGCTACTTTTTTACATCCATTCGCCGCATTTCCCTTATTTGGTAGACAGACCACAGCCTTAAGAGGTTGATATCAAGCTTTTGGCGGTTGAAGAGGTGGAACAGTTCGTTGAACTCCACACCAAAGGTGATAGTACGTTCCTAAATGTTCCCAGTTTCTTGGTCAAAGAAGCCATAGTCTCGTGGGATTCGAACATTGATTTGTTGGCCATGCTGTTGAGAACCAGCTGATGCTTGCATGTAGAACTGATGAAGCTCTTGCATCTCTCTGGATACGGCACGCATGGAATCTTCGGTGACCATCGGTCTTCCAGGATAGTAAATAAGCAACCGGTCAAACTCCCTAGCCACAAAATAGGATCCGTCTTCGAATCTCTGGCCTTGACGGGGGTTCTTCATGAGAATGTTAGGCGTATTGTCTTCCCAGATTCCAGTTATGTCAGGTACATAGTGCGTCTCATCTTGATTGACATTGGAGGAGTCCTTGATGGTCTTGCTGCTGCACCCCCTCCTTTTATGCCTCCTCTTATTGTCCCATGCCTTTTGCTCCACTGCCTTGTACTTGTCATCGATCTTGCGACCACCCATGGACTCAGCGGCACCCAAGAGAGAGAAGGTAGGAGGGACGCTTCCAGACTGTGCCGACCCTGTGGTCTGGCTATCTTTGAGCTGTGGAGGCATCGACATTGCCCGCTCTTCATCTCCGCCGGTATCGATAGGAGGAAGTGTCCTAGGGGAAAGGCCGAGCGACGATTGAGAAGTACCTTTGTGGGCGGAGGGAGATGGAGTCATAGAGGTCCGGCTCTGGTTGTAGAGAGATACCAAGCTGCTAGTCCACAAAATGTGGTAGTTTGGACAACCGCCTAGGATATCCACGCCTTCCTCCGGAGGTAGCGGGATAGCATAATCACGATGGTCGTTGACGATGGAGTCCACCATCACACTCACTTGTGTGTCGTTCATAAGAATGCCGTGTACCAGTGGCGGTGATTGTCTGGGCATCAGGTGGCCAATGGCGCCTACAGACTTCTCAGGCTTGTCTACATGGATACGACACTTCACCGGTGCCTGCGCGTAACAAGAAGAAGGCATATGTGTGTAAGATCTTTATTCATGAAGGTAAGAAGTGAAAAAAAGTTTGAAAAGTATGCTTACAAGGATGTTGTCACTCGGACCCGGATCGTTATCCTAGATGCCCTCGCTTGGGTCCGGTTGGCTAGAGGGGGGCTTGTCCATGCTAGGAGCCGGACTGTAACCTGGGGTGTATGTGTCATCGTCTTCCGTACGTGTGTCGAAGGCGGCGCTGCTCTTCAGCGGGGTGCTCTTTCGTGGGGGAAGAGGAGGAAGAGGAGGAAGGAGGTTCCTCAAACCTTCCACTCCTCCCCCGAGTATGGCGTCAAGGGCGTGGTGGTCTTTGGACAATGCCGACATCAAATGATGGACGGCTTGCACTACATATTCTCTTGACACCTCTTGACACACCATAGATGCCTGCTCTCGCGCCTCCGCCTTAGCTTGTTCTATTATTTCAACAGAAGCGGGGAGCTTTTTATAGACCCTGCTTTGCTTCGGAGCAGGCGGGAAATAATCATCCTAGCAGGCCCCTTCGCCTTCCCCTAGAACACGGCCCATGTGCTCCGCCTTTTGCAAGCCGGCGGTCACAGCCGACTCCCACCTCTTGCTCTACACGGAGTCGGCGGATGTTTCTGACCTCTTGCTTTCCTCCCATTTGTGGGCATTTTCCTGTTATCATATAAGACAGGACGTGAGTCTATATGGATCATGAATGTCATAATTAACGCCGAAAAACAATTAATGCACGTGAACCCTTACCGTAAAATTTTTAACAGGCGGCTGCATTGGCTCAATGCCCGCCCCCTCCTCTGGTGTCATGTGCTGACGTGCATATTCTCTAGCACGTTGGTCCACCAGCATGTTATGCACTGGAGGCATCCTGCTTGCCGCCTCGAGAATTCGGTCCTGCTTGCGCCAGACCTTCTTCTTCCCCTCTTTCCCTGCACTCCCTAGCCTGTGGTTCAAGAGCTTCCTCGCACGCAACACCCTCATACTTTCACTCTTCTCAATGAAGGCAGGGTCAGACGATTCCTTCTTGAATTTTTCCCATTCGACCTCATCAGTTATCGACGGGCATTTCTTCTTGATGATCTCATAGGGTTTGTCCATCCACTTTCTAGCGGTGGTTTTTCAATTAGCAAGACCATTCCGCACTGCTATGTTAATGGACTCTAGGAATCGCTCGCGCCACCCGTCAGTGACTTGGAACCTCCTTGCAACGTCCGCGATGCACGTGTTTCTAACGACTTCAGAGATGTCACTCCAGTCGTCGGTGATCTTGCAATATTTACGTGCAACGGCTCCACAGGTGGTTGCGAAGGCCTTCTGTGCCCTCTTAGACGACTCCGGGCGGCCTCTGTCAGAGTGCCGGGTGACCACGTAACAAAACTCCTTCAAGTTGTGGCTCCCCCTCGGTGTCTTCTTCCTTGGCTTCTTAGCCATAGAAACAGTTGGCTGCGGGTTACTCTCATCCACCCGTCGCTCGTTGTCGCGCTCTTCTGAACGAGAGCTACCTTCGCCAGAGCTAGGTTCGCCACCAGAGCTGGCAATTTGCTCTCCCGATGAAGACTCTTCATCGACACGATGTACCTCCTCAGGAGCTATGTCCTCAAGAACTGATTTCTGGCTACTCTTGCCCATTTCGTATCTATGCCATCAAAACCATCAAATATATATTGGCCGAAAATTTTGGCATGACCTATGCTAAAAAAACTAGCAATTTTTTGCAACTAGGAGCTCGAAACCTGCATAAAAACACCACCCGCATATGTACCCCCTCGGCACGATGGCCGGCCCCTTCTCCAATGACCCTACACGATGGCCGGGCCCACAATTCACATAAATGAAGCACTTTCCAAAGCAAAAATTCATATACAACATGTATATAGCATATAAACAACATTTATATAGCACATAAACAACATGGAATAGCCCATATACATCGAGTAGCTTTCAAACAACATCGATACAGTAATGTCATAAAAGAATTAATTACAATAACCCATATACATGGAATAGCTTTCAATGAATAGCATGTATAAATCCTAACCCCAATTAAATAGCATTTAAACAGCATGTATATCAAATTCCACGTAGGGTGCTCTAATTTGATAGCAAATTCCATGTAGCATGAGTAATTGATAGCAACTAATTTTGGTAGGGTGCTCTAATTTGATAGCAACTAATTTTGACTGCAACTAATTTTGACAGAAACTAATTTGACAGAAACTAACCCTAACCCTAACAGCGGAGGCAGAGGGGAGCAAGTGCACCTAGGGTCGGAGGAAGACGGCGCGGGGTCGGGTCGTCACGGAGGAAGACGGTGCGGGCTCGGGGACGGCGGCGCGGGGTCGGGTCGTAGCGGAGGAAGACACCGGCGCGGGGTCGGGCGGAGCGGAGGAAGACGGCGCGGCGTCGGGCTCGGGGTCGGAGTAGGGCTCGGGGACGACGGCGCGGGCTCGGGGAGGGCGTCCGGAGAAGGGACACGATGACGCAGGCTCGGGACCGGACGACGGCGCGGGCTCGGGGACGGTGGCGGGAGGAGGGAGACGACGGTGCGGGCCCAGGGATGGTGGCGGGAGGAGGGAGATGACGGCGCGGGCTCGGGGCGGCGCGAGCTCGGGGACGGCGGCGGCGCGAAATTCCTGCAGGGCTTCGCCCGCGCTAGGGTTTAGCCCATAGCTGGTCGCTCTGTATGTTGAGGACGCGCGGGCGGAATAACTCTAAATTTCGCTAAGTGTTCTCTTATATACGCGACACTCATCAGTAACGGTCGGGTAAGGGAGCTTTTCGTTACTGATGATTCTTCAAAGCGACCGCCACTGATGTTCTCCTATGTGCAATGCCCAACTACTCATCAGTAACGGGCGTGTAGAAGGCTGACAGTTACTGATGAGTATAGGACATGGACTCCATTTGTCTAGTATTTGTACATCATGAAATTCATGTATTTAAAGTTTGATGAATAAACTATTTCTCTAGTATTTGTGCTAAATTAAATTCAAAAATTTTAACACATGCATACACAAAAGTACATCGATCACACATAATTTCACTTAGTACAAAGTTTGCATTCAAATTCGGTACGAGTACATTACAATGTGACTACTAGTGCTTCTCCTTCCTTCGGTAAGTCATAACTTGACTCCTCGCAGTAGTGCTTCTGAGGTAGGATTTTTGTGGTATTCTCTCGCTCTGGCTCCCATCAGTTCTTCTTTTCTCTCTCCTTTTCCTCGTTAATATCGTGCGTTCCACTTCTTCGTCATCTGCGGCGGTCGTCGGATCATGGAAACCTTCATAGTTTTCTTGCGAAGTAACTCCGTCCACTCCAAAAATGCTTCTTTTCCCTCTTCTTACTACGACGCGGCCTTTATTTGCCGGGTCGTCTATGTAGAATACCTGCTTGCTTGTTTAGCAAAGACCCAATGGTTCCTCTCTTGCCAGGATTTTTCTCACGTCAACTTGTTCACGAGGGATCTCAGGAGGTAGCACCATCATCATGAACCTGTGACTTTCTTCTTTGTCACCTTTGGTCCATATTACACGGAACATTGGGATCTTTGTGATCGAGTACTCCAATTTCCAGATATCCTCGATAACGCCGAAGAACGCTTTGGTTTTGCTGTTGTCGTCGGTCGCGGTCTCAGAAGTCATGACTACACAACTATTTTGATACATGCTTTTACAGTTCTAAGACGCAGTGTAGAAGTTATAGCCGTTGATCGCATATGATTGCCAAGTAGAGACGTGGTAAGCAGGTTCTCGTGAAAAACATACAACCGTCTCTTCAGATTCATTGGTCGTCTCCCTGCCGTACCAATAATTTTTCAGCCACGCTGCGAATGTTTTATTGTGCTCCCAGTGGATCTAGACTTCTCCTCTTTTAGGGTTTTCATTTCGCAGTTGTTCCATGTGCATTTCCTGATAAGGCCAGCAGCAATCGATAGTTTGCAACACAACCATACTATCCTTCAGTATCTGGCATCGTCTAACGGTGATTGACTTTGCGAGATGCTGTCAAAGAAGTCAGAAAGCTTCATGATTGTCTCCCTTAAGTGCGGCTCCATGATACCTCTGATTGCGACTGGAAGTAACTGAGTGAGTATGACATGGTTGTCGTGAGACTTCATGTCAACTAGATGCTTGATGCTCGAGAGTAGTTCGATGAGACTTTAATGCCCTGCAAGCACTGGCACATCCTATGCAACTCGTCTTTGTACAGGTTGTAACATGCACGACGACACCGCGTGGTCACCGTCACGAAACCATTCTTGTCGGCTGCCGACACTTGATCTTTGCCCCACAACTCTTTTCTGATAGACATGAGTTCCAGGTCGTTCTGTGCATTGGGTCCATCTTTCGTCTTCTCTGGATTGTTCATCAGCAACCCCAGCACGCTGTCGCATAAATTTTTCTCCACGTGCATGACATCTATGCTATGACGGCATTCTAAATGTGCTCAGTACTCCAGGTCCCAGAATACGGACCTCTTTTTCCACACGACACCTTCAGGTTTCTTATATTTTTTCGCAGCAATCTTTCCGGGGACAACTTCAAGATCATTCACAATTTCGAGGATTTACATACAGGACTTCTCCTTTGGCGTTGTCCCGTGCTCCGTCTTTCCATTGAACCTTTCTTTGTCATCCCTCCAAGGGTTTTTAGCATCCAACCACTTTCGGTGCCTCATTTAAACAATTTTGGATGAAGCGGGCAACTTCTCCGATGTCGTGTTTTCCCCGCACTTTGTACAGGCCTTGTAGCCATGTGTCACCTGGCATGAAGTATTTCCATTCGCGGAATAGTCATGCACGCAGGTCAGAAGCGCTGCTCTCATGGTGAAGTACTCCCTCCTCTTTGCGTCCCAAACAACTATTCGAGAGTTCCAAAGCTCCTTTAGCTCATCCTTCACTAACTGCAAATACACATTTAGGTCATCTCCCGGCTGCTTTGGACCGTGTACGAGCATGCACATGTGGATGTACTTTCTCTTCATGATTAACCATGGAGGAAGGTTGTAGACAAACAAGATCACTGACCATGTGTTGTGCTTGTTGTTCATGTTTCCGAAAAGATTTATCCCGTCAGTGCTGAGATCGAGCCTCAGGTTTTTGGGCTCTGCCCCGAAATCTGGAAATGCCGTGTCGAAGTTTCTCCACTGAGTCCCATCGGCAGGGTGTCTTAGGACCCCAGCTTCCTCCACACGGTAGTGCCCGTCAGGGTCAAATGCAGCCTGCGCCGGATCGTGATAGACGAGATACCTCACGTCCTTAATGTTCTGCATCCAACGCTCAACTCGGCCACCTGCCGTAAAATACCAAACAGTCTTTGCTGGCCTGCCCTTCATCTCTTCTTCCCCATCGTCTTCGCCACCTCTGGCGTTTTTCTTCTTGTATCTCGATGCACCGCATATGTGGCAGCTCTTATGGTTCTCCTACTCTCCAATGTATATCATGCAGTCGTTTGGACATGAATGATGTTTCACGCAATCTAATCCAAGCGAGCATGTAATCTTCTTCGCCTCGTATGTGCTCTTGGGAAACTTGTTTGGCTGTGGAAAAACCGAAGTAAGGTAACTCAACAAGTCCATGAAGCCCTTGTCTGACCAACATGATGTTGCCTTCAGCCTCAAAAGTTCGAGCGTCACTTTGAGCACGTTGTTCTTCGCCAGCTCCATCATACAAGGGTGTGTTTGCGTCCTCCAACAATTTTTTGAACTGAGCAGACTCTGCCTCACCTTCGGGGTCCTCCAGCTGGTCCCGTAGGTACGGGTCATCTAGCATTTCGGCAATCTTGCCACGTGGAGCTCCTTCACCTTCCACATTAGCCTCCTCATCGACCCTTGTTTCTTCCTCGGAATCATTCGCCAGATCATACCGCAGGACATCATCATCTTCGCTACCGCTACCGACATCAACTGCATCCTCCCCGTGACAAGTCCAGCGAAAATAACCTTCCACAAAACCCGATGCCAGCACATGCATCTAAACATCTTCAGGCTTCATCATGCATGTGTTTCCACATTTGCGACATGGACAACGCATCATCACAAGTCCTTTTCATTTCATATCACCTTTCGCGACTCCAAAAAAGACCGTCCATTCGGTTATCCATTGAGCATTGATTCTTTCCTTGGCGTACATCCAAGAACGGTCCTTCGATCTACAACACAATACACAAGAAAACACAAAGCAAAATAGTTAGCCGGCCTAATCATTAACAAGGGGATTAAGGTGTTAAGTAACCGGGGCTAACTAAAAATTTGAAATTAGAGACAACGGAGAGAGATTGGAGGCCGGCGAGAAAGATCGGGAGGGAGAGAGAGCTCGCAAGGGAGAGGGAAGCTCCGGGCGACGACGAGGAGGCCGCATTTTGGCCGGCGGACGGAGCTCAAACATTTGAAATTGGGAAACTTCGGAGAGAAATTGGAGGCCGGCGAGATAGATCGGGAGGGAGAGAGAGCTCGCAAGGACAAGGGAAGCTTCGGGCTTGAATATCGGAGCTCGCAGGCCACCGGAGCTCCAAAAATGGAGCTCGCCGCCGGCCATGGAGATGGGCGCCGCCCGCCGCCAGGGGAGAGAGGAGGAAGGGAGAGGGAGGAGAAGGGCTACCTGGGGTCGCCGGCGGCCATGGCGGCCGATTTCGGCAGCGGTTCGCCGTCGCTGGGGAAGAAGGGCACAGCTGGTCCGTTAAGACGCGCAGCGCGGCCAGCTGCGGCTCTGCCCCGCATACTTAAAACGCGAGAGACATCAGTGGTGGTCGGAACTTTGGCGACCGTTACTGATAATAGGGGAGACATCAGTAACGGTCGCTTTAGTTCTGCCCGTTACTGATGATCACACATTACTGATGATCACACATCAGTAACGTGATCATTAGTAACGGTCGGGCCGAGGCCGCCTGTTACTGATAGGTACGTTAGGGCTACCGTTACTGATGTGTGGTACATCAGTAACGGTCGTCTCTTAATCGACCGCCACTGATGTCTCTCGTGAGGTATGATGGAACATCAGTGGCGGTCGCCTCGCGCGACCGTTACTTATGTATGGCTAGACGGGGATGGACAGACCTCACTCTGTTCATCAGTAACGGTCGCGCCGGACCCGTTACTGATGCGCCGTGTCATATAGACCGTTTTGTAGTAGTGTTTAAAATGGACTTCGGCGGGAAGAAGGTGCATGCATGCAGCGGTGCAAGGAAATGTGACAACGAAGCACTTCAGCGGCAACAGGGTGCAGGCTAGTGACGTGGGGCTCCGAGCTGCGACGAAATTCGCCGTTCAGGTAGCCTAGGGCAGCCGCCGGCCGACCAGTGAATCCGGTGACTAGCCTTTGGAGAACAAGTCCATGCGAGAAAGAGATGAAGAGAGGGAAAGAGGACCGAATTAACCATGCAGTACCTGCTAGAGTTTCATAATATCAGTGATGTAAAAAAAAATCCTTTTTAAGTGACTTTAAGATTCATAAAAGGCATGTACCAAAGCAAATCTGTATATATGTACAGCTAGAGCCTCCAACCAACAAGATCGACAAACCGTCATATGCACAGAGTCCCACCTCCTAAGGACTCCTCGACAATGGCGATTTCACTTGCGCTCAACCTCTTCACCCGCCGCCTCACCCTCGCCGCCTTCCCCTGGCCCTTCTCTGCCACAGTCGTGCAGCTCTCCTCCAATGGGATCAGCATCGCTCTACTCCACGCCGGCCTCACGCTGCTGGCCGCCGCGCTCCTCCTATACTACTACTACTACATCACATCGACCAGGGCTCGCACAGTGTACCTCGTGGACTACGCGTGCTTCCTCCCGCCCGCGTCCCTCCGCGTGCCGCTCGCCAAGTACGCCGAGCACGCCGGGCTCGCGCCGTGCTTCGACGACAGGAGCGTGGGGTTCCAGTCCCGCCTCATCGAGCGCTCGGGCCTCGGCGAAGAGACGTGCCTCCCGCAGGCCAGCCACGGCATCCCTCCCGAGAAGACGCTCGACGCCGCGCGCGCCGAGGCCGAGCAAGGGATATTCTCCGCCGTGGACGCCGTCCTCGCCAAGACCGTCGTCCGCGCCGAGGACATCGCGCTCGTGGTGGTGAACTGCACGCTGTTCGCTCCCGCGCCGTGCATGGCCGACATGGTGGTGCGCAGGTACGCGCTCCGGAGCGACGTCCGGTGCTTCAACCTCTCTGGCATGGGGTGCAGCGCTGGGATCGCTGCTGTCGGGCTCGCGCAGAACGTCCTGATGCACTGCAGTGGGTCAGGAGGCGGCAGTGGCAGGTACGCGCTGGTGGTGTCCACGGAGATCCTCACGTACGACTACTACTCTGGAAACGAGCGCGCGATGCTGCTGCAGAACTGCCTCTTCCGTATGGGCGCGTCCGCGGTGCTGCTGTCCAACTCAAGGAGATCATCCCCAGCACGGTACCGGCTGGAGCGGGTGGTGCGCACGCACGAGGGACACGACGACGGCGCCTACGGGTGCGTGCAGCAGGAGGACGACGCGGCGGGGGAGCGCGGCATCAAGCTGTCCAAGGAGGTCATGCCCGTGGCCGGCCGCGCGCTGAGAGCGCACATGACCACGCTCGGGCCCCTGGTGCTCCCGGCGTCGGAGCTCCTCGCGTACGTGCTCTCGCTCGCAAGGCGCAGGCTGTTGCTATTGATCTTCGCGGGACAGCTGAAAGATCGCAAGCCAGCGCCGCCGGGTCGTGTCGACGTCCCGGACTTCCGCAGGGCGTTCGAGCATTTCTGCATCCACGCAGGCGGCCGCGCGGTGATCGACGAGCTGCAGCGCGGGCTCGGGCTGTCGGACAGGCAAGTGGAGCCGTCGCGGATGGCGCTGCACCGGTTTGGCAACACGTCCAGCAGCTCCGTGTGGTACGAGCTGGCCTACCTTGAGGCCAAGCGCCGCGTGCGCAGGGGCGACCGGGTGTGGACGGTCGGGTTCGGGTCGGGGTTCAAGTGCAACAGCGCGGTGTGGGTGTGCCTCCGCCCGCCGGCTCCGCTGGACAGCGGGCCGTGGGACGCGTGCATCCATCGTTACCCGGTGGCCACGGTCCAATAAGCCAGATCAGCTGTCGACTGTGGTGCTGTTGTGGTATTGTTTCTCTTCTTTTATGTGGTTCCCTGTTCCGTAAAAGACGAGTAGTAGATGGCTGGTTATTTTCGTTTCATTTTCTATATGCATGCTATGATTTATGCTGGAATTTAGATGAGTAATTTAAATTGAATAAACTAGCCGGTTTGTGACTTGCGTGCAGGGTAATTGGCACTTTTTTTTGTGGGTAAGGGTTATTGGCACTGCGGTTAAAAAAAAAGGTTACTGGCACTGAAACCGGTGTCATTACCAATTGGTTTTAGCGCCAAGCGGTCGCTCTTAAAATTATGGCGTCTCATCCTCTCTGTAAACAAACATTCTTGACCCAGTAAATCATCATCCTCTCTGTAAACAAACATTTTTAGCCCGGCAAATCATTGTGACATTGTCTTTTTATACAGGTTGTATCCATTTAGAAACATTTGCCGCGCAACCTTTTGTTACAATAAAAAGAATCGTTGTATCCATTTTGTAATAATAGGTGCCTGCCGTCACAAATTGCAGCCACTTGGTGAGCTTCAAGGCACTTTGCCTTTTACTGTTATGCGATCAAGTTATGTGTCCTAATTCCATCGAATTCATCCACTCTCAGCAAATTTCGCAGTTTGACTAGCCTGGTGCTATCATGTAACGGACGTCGGGGGTTCCACTGCTACAAAACACAACATAAGTGACGGGTCATCAGTGGCGGACTTTACTCGCCTGCCACTGATGACCATCATCAGTACCAGACATATCATGCCCGTCACTGCTGAACCCTCATCAGTGACGGGCACAAAAAATCCGTCACTGATGACTCCTCATCAGTGGCGGGCGGGTAACCCGCCACTGATGAACCATGATCAGTGACGGGCACGGAAAACCCGCCACTAATGGACACATGTGAAAAATTGCAAAATTTACAAAAACACACATCAGTGGCGGGCTTTGCATCTAGGCCCGCCACTGATGAACCAGGAGACCTTCGGAGATTGAAAAAATCATAACTAATTCATAAAAAATCAGTAAATTGTGATTCTTTTATCTGACGTCTTATTTTTTCTTGCTGACATAACGGAACAATAATATCATATGGTAACATTTGAAAAATGACCTATGTAATACAATATTGTTATTTCTCATAATTGAACTTTAGGTTCTTATGCCAAATAACCAAAGTTTTGTGCATTTCTACGTCATAGTTCATGATAATGTATCCACTTTTTGCAGAAATATGCTTCTTGTCATGACAAACAATATTGCCAAAAAGATTTACAATTTTTTGGTTATAATATATTTTTTCTATTTTTTAAATGCACAAGTGGGGCACTAGTGGCGGACGTAACCATGTCACCCGTTACTGATGGTTTGCTAGTCGCTGGAATCTGAAAAGGTCATTGATTTGTGTGCTCTCACCCTATCGGTGGAAACGCAATAGGACGGATCGATGACCTGTGCAACGGAAGCACCATCCCAATCCCAAATTCGCAATCTTCTCTCTCTTTCCTTATCCTCCAGGACCACACCCTCCTGACCTCCTCTTTTCTCTCCTTATCTCCTTTCATCCCAATCCTGGCCACGATCTCTCCTTCTCCTCCTTTCCTATCTCTCCCACGATCTCCACCTCCTCTCACTCACGATCCGCATGGACTCGCACGGATCAAACAACCAAGGAGCCGCTGCACCTCCCTCCTCCAACGCCGGACCGCGCCGCCAAGGAGCTGCCGCCGTGCCGCCATGGACTGGTACTCTCTCCCTCCCTCTCACTCCGTCGCTTACTTTCTCTATCTCTCTCTGAGTCACTCACTCTCCCTCGCAGCCGGCGCCGCCATGGAGTCCACACGCCATGCACCCGCCGGGCGAGATGGTGCCGCCATGGAGCGCGTAGAGCTCGTCCTCGAGGAAGGCCATGGCGCGGTGGAACACTCCGGTGATGCGGTGAACGCCGATGGTGTAGCCCTCTTCGGCCCCGCCTCTCTCACTCTGTCTTGGTTCTCGGGCTCCGTCCATGGAGGCGACATCAGAGGCGAATCGATGAATGGGAGGGCCGGGCCGGGAGGGCCAGTTCTATTTTTTTTTCAAAAAACTATATCACTGTCGGTCGTCTTTGGTGCCCGCCAATGATGGGTCTCCAATCAAGGTAACACTATCGTGATCATCTCACAGCCATTTCGAGGGTCACCTGTTGCTCATACATTTTGTTACTATTGAATCTGAAACTAACCAAAAAGGTGGTTTTCCCGTTGTTAGGACACGTAGGTGATGAGGGGGCGGATCAAACAGAGACAGGGGCTTGTTATTTTTTTTAATCAGTAAAATATCTCTTTGTTCATTAGCAATCAAAGTTACATCTTTAAGGAGGATCCAGATGTACAATATTATCAAGGGGTTTTCTAACCAAACAAGAGAACGGGTGTAGTGTACTACTAACTCTGTTTCTAAATATAAGATGTTCTAATTTTGTCCTAAGTCTAAAAAATTAAAATTTGATCAAATCTATAGAAAATCTACCAACACTTATAATTATAAATTAGTTTTATTAAATCCACCGTGATATATATCTTCATACATACTTATTTGATATTGCAAACATCAATACATTTTCTTATAATAAACTTATTCAAACCTGAAGAAGGTTGACTTATGAAAAAATTAAAACATCTTATATTTACAAACGGAAGTAGAGTACAATAGATGAAGGAGAAGACTATAAAAACGTGTATATATAGATGTTGAAATTAATCACGCGGAAAATGCACAAGGTATATATATCACATCTCCTTAATACATTTCGCACAGTCTTCGTACTGGTTTTTAGGAGGATTGTATCATACTAGCGTACGTGCCTAGCTGACCGCCGGGATGTTCACAGGATACTGATGGATGGAATCAGCCCACGGCGCTCCAATAGTGGTGTTGTTGCCGGCGGACCTGATGCACTCCCACACGGCGCTGTTGCACTTGAACCCAGACCCAAACCCGACCATCCACACCCGGTCACCCTTCCGAGTCCGCTTCTTAGCCTCGATGTATGCAAGCTCGTACCACAATGAGCTGCTCGACGTGTTACCGAACCGGTGGAGCGTCATCCGCGACGGCTCAACGTTCTCGTCAGATAAGCGTAGGCTACTCTGCACCGCGTCGATCACCGCGCGGCCACCGGCATGGACGCAGAAGTGTTGGCACGCCGTGCGGAAATCAGGCACGTATAGCTTGATCTTCCTGGTCAGCACCTTCCGTGCAATCATCGAGAGCGCGAACAGCAGCTTCTCCGATGGCGGGAGCACGAGGGACCCGATTTCCACGATGTTGGCCTTGAGCGTTTCTCCAGCAACGGCCACGAGGTCCTTGGACAAGTTCACTCCGGTTTGCCCATCCTCGTCCTCCTCCTGGAACGCGCACCGGTAAGCTCTGTCCTCGGCCGCGGTGAGCGTTCGCACGACGTGGGTAAGACGGAAGCGGGACTTGGCCCTGGAGGTCGACAGCAGCACCGCGGCCGCGCCCATCCGGAACAGGACGGCCGGCAGCAGCATCGCGCGGTTCTTCCCCGTGTAGTTGATGAGCGAGGTGGTCTCCGTGGACACCACCAGTGCATTCGCGCCCCGGGGAGCCGCCTGCAAGAGGTTCCTCGCGACTTCCACGGAGATCACCCCCGCGCTGCACCCCATCCCGGAGATGTGCACGCTGCGGACGTCGTCCCGCAGCTTGTACCTGTTCACGATGATGTCGGCCATGCTGGGCGTCGGGTTGAAGGCGCTGCAGTTGGTGACGAGGATGTAGATCGTTCCGGCACTGACGCACGTCTTGGCGAAGAGATCGTCGACGGCCGCGAAGATGACCTGCTCCGCCTCGTCGCGGCTCTCGCTCAAGCTGCAGCGCGGCGGGATGTGATGCAAGGAAGGGTGGAGGTAGGTCTGGTCGCCGAGGCCCGAACGCTGGAGCATGCGCGTCAAGAAGCGGAAGTTGCCGCCTTCGAGGTACGGCATGAGGCGGGCGTTCTCGGTGAAGGAGCCCATGGACACGCGGCAGTTTGGCTTAGGCCGGCAGCAAGCGTAGTCCACGAGGTACACGCTGCGAGGGCGGCGGACGACGTAGAGAGTGACCGTGGCGAGCGGGAGGAAGAAGGCCAGGAAGAGGTGGACCTGCTGCAGTCCATGTAACCGGGTGAGGAGCTCGTCCGGGCCGAGTTGGGCCGCTTTTCGGAGAATGACGATGGCCGTGGCCGGTACAGCGACGGCGGCGAGGAAGTTGTTTACGACGAGTTCGTAGAGGGTTTTGAGGTGCTTGTTGGGACGGGGTGGCGAGCTGACCATGTTGCCGATCGAAGCGCGCGATTAGTTAGTGGAGATGTCGTTTTTTTCGGTCTGTTGAGGTGCCTGAACATGGGAGGATTTTAAAGCGCCTGGCGATGCATGCGGCTTCTTTAATTACGTCGTTCTTTTTGCGTTTCCAACCGACACTGCCATTACAACGTCATGGAGAAAATATTCTGATTCGAAGATCTGTAATGGCATCTATTAAATTTTGTGGTCCACTCACAAATAAATGAAGCACATCTACCATCCTTTCTCTATATTCCATCTACTCAGCTAGCTGTTGGCGTTTTTGGCTGCAGTGTTATCCTCATCTCCTGGACAAAATTTTGATCTCCTTAACATCAAATGATCGGATTCACTATGAAAAGATAACAGAACATGGCAGTTCACCCACACAGAGTTTTCACAGGTACTTGTCACCCTCGGCTAACAAGAACACACCCAAGATCTACTACTAGAGGTTCGCAAAAGCGGGGAAAAACTTTCTTGCAAATTACAAACAACAGTACATCGTCGCCCAGATCACTGATACGCATAGTCAAACTAGTGAAAGTATGTGAAACCATCAACACAGACATCTGCCACCACCAAACCCTTCCAGCTTTAGATTTCCTGCTCGTCATAAGGCTTGCCTTCGATGCATCTCACATGCACAGCAGAATGATGTGCAGGATGATGCTTCATGGTCTCCTCTTGCAGAATTCGAGCTCCTTACAGCAGCACATCTCCATCAGATCCAGCTGTAACCCTGCCCAATATTTCAGGCCTGAACATGCATAACATATCAGCTCAGCCAGTGAACATTTAAGATGACATGGAAGCATGTGGTTTCAGCTTGCAAACATCAACTACAGTAAGTGGGATGAACTTTACAGATATTATAGTATAGATGTCCCCTGTGCCCACAAGTATTTTCTATATCCTCTGATCCTAAATTCCTGTCGTTGTTTTAGTTCATTTGAACAAAGACAACAACAATAATTTAGGATGTATGTATTTCCTTTTGTTGCTACCTCCCTGCCACATGAACCTCGTCCTAATTTTATCTAATGTTAACAAATTTGATTTTGGAAGCATATGCATATATAGACAGATGATACACAGGTGTGGATGCCAAACAAGCATTTAACAATGTCACTTTCCCCCCAAAGGATAAGCCCCCCCCCCCCTCCACCCCCAACATGAATACCTAGATATTTTATAGGCCAAGTGCCCACCTGACAGTTGAACATATCATCATACTCTCTCAGCTTCTTACCGTCGTGCAGAATCAGCATGACCTCAGTTTTTTGGAAATTTATTTTCACCCAGACATCATCTCAAAATAATATAGCACTAATTTCGGATTCCTAGCATCCTCCAAGTTATCCTGTACAAACAAAATAGTATCATCTGCATATTGTAGAATAGCCACTCTATATCTGCATCCTAGAAACAATGGATTAGCAATTTACAACTCTGATGATGTTAGAACGTTTTACACACTATGAACTGTTAGCTAGCTAGCTAGATCACGTGTACTAGATTAATTCATTTCCAACTACCATAGCATATCATAGTAGTTGGTTAGTTGTTGGTCGGTGGCAATATATATAGGTGAGAGTACAGATATTTCCATTTCATCTCTCTGCCATGGCAGGACAAAAGTCGTTTTCAAGTACATCGCTAATGGAGTTAATGTGCTGGGCAAACTACCTGCATTATTCTATATGCAACACCTCAGCTCTTCGTCTCATCTGGGCCACTTGGACATTCTGATCGAATTGCCTCCATCCAGGAACAGAGCTACAAGTCATGGTGGATCTACCTCATCATGCAAGGAAATAAAGAATTAATTGTAGCCGCTACCTAGCGCGCAGAAACTAAAAACTCAGGGACTCGTTATTACCACCGTGTGTGTACATAGGTTCCCGTCGTAAACGATTCATGTAGCAATGCCATTGTTAAAATATATGGGCTAGCCTATGTAATTCCTGAAAGTTCTGAGAGAATTAGGTCCAGTGATAAGAGTGTAAAATTTAGTCACACCTCGCTGACAGAGGATGTGTTAGAACATGGGTCAGTGATGGTAGAGTCACCACTGACAGGGTAATTCTTTTTTCTCTAACAAAATATTCAGAGCACTCGTGCATATACAGAAAATACACCCATGTACTTGTGCTTGTCCGGGTGAAGCTCCAATCATCGCCTCAATTAAATCTCTATAAACCTGATCAAGTCAATATAAATCTCCTTCCCTGTTTCATTTTGAGAGTAGCTCATGCTTGGGCGCCTCATCATCAGCTTTCTGCAAGTGCAGACATGGATAAAAGCATTAGAAAGTAAACATTGCGCTCACTTCAAATCTTAGCACACGAAAAGTGGGATTCACGTTTGCATGATCCAGTAAGTATATCACAACTAAATGAGCACTTGTTTATGTATATCTCAACCAGTACTAGCACAAGAGCAAATAAAAAAAATCACATTGCTGACAGAGTCGATGGCATCTAGTAGGCCACTCTCAAGTCAACAAGGCACAAATTTGCTTTGAATTCAAGCATTATTTCTCAGTTTTTTCCTACGTCCTTCTAATTCATAGCGTATAAAGATTAGTGTCTTCATCATTTTCCCTTTGTTTCTCTTACCACAAATTCAATCTGAGCTTGGAGTTTTATTTGGATGTTCCATGAACCAAACTAACCTGCATAATTGCACCTAGCTATTTGAAGCATTAAAGATGCAACTTATCGCACCAGTGTGTTTCTAAGATTAAAAGGAAACTTTTTATGTATTGGCGTCAGGCTCAGATTGCGCACTGAACATGCATAACTATGACAATGTCGATGTCATTGATGGTGTCGGAACAATGCTATTTGGATTGAAGATCCGTCTTCTGTTCTGGACTAGTAGAGATGAATCTCAGCAAGTGACGAGGATAGATTGCACCGGAACAAGATCGGAAATGGTCATGGCATGGTCATGTTAGCGAGTATCGACATGGTTTGGCAAACCCGTGGTCCGTGGCCAGCACAAATAATTGAACAACGGACGATGTCTATGACTTATATGAGATCAAAATAGACTATGTGCAAAAGAAATTTGGCAGCGGCTTACCGAGCACAATGCGATCTTTCGATGAACTTTCGGACGGAGTTGAATTAGACCTCAAAATTGGAGAGTTGTGGTCGACAGATTGAGAAATTGGTTGGCTGAACAGAACCCTGATTCCCTGAAGGTGAACTTGTACTCCTGGTGTGATAAATTTGTCCGAGGCGGCTCGGTTCACCGGAGGATGGTCAGGCGCCAGCATTCGGCGCTAGGGTTCATGAGGTCTGGCCTCTGGCGGCGTATGCGAGAAAGGGGAGGCAGAGAGGAAACCACGAGGGATCTATAGGCGGGGAAGAGGTAGGGTTTGGGTGGCCTTGCACAGCAGGTAACAAAATCGGGGGTGGCGCAGGCGTTGCACGCACGACAAGGAGGAGCAGAAGCGGCGGCGGTCCTGTTCTCTGTCGGGCCACAGAGGAAGACGAAGGTTGGGCTCGGTCGGGCTGAGCGACCGCGGACAGGGAAATGAAGCCCATGGAGAAAATAAAAGAGGGGGGTGAAGGGAGGGCGAGGGCAACTCCAGCGGGCGAACCAAAGAGACCGTTTTTTTGCGTCCGGGGTGCAAATTGAGAATAAAATAAATAAATTTAGAGAAGAACACAACATGAAACATAAAAATTTGCTTCATTTCAATAGATACAAAAAATGGCCCTAAAGCGGCCTTCGTCCTCCCACACCAGGAGGGAACGATGGTTATGTGAACCATTTAGGAAAACTAAATTTCTAAAATGGTTCATAACCCATCCTAATGTACTAGCTTTTCATTTCCGGAAGTTACAGACCGTCCTCGTCGGCGCCGGGCAACCGGAGTAGCTGCGCCACGTCCTTGTCAGCTTGCCAAGCCTGCCATTTTATTTTAAACGCATGGTCCATCGCCATCCCCCGGACGAACTCCGCGTCGTCCAAGGCCTTACTGCAGGCGTTGTCCTTGGCACCGTGCTTCGATGAGGCCTTCATCGCGAGGAAGACGAGGCGCTCCTCCTCATCCTCGGAAGGCTCGAGAGCCCGGAACGCAACATAGGGGGCTTGCTCCTCTATCGCCTCCACCTCCGACGCCGCCACTCCTTCCTCCTCCATCGCCTCCGCCTCCGGCGCCGCTACTTCTTCCTCCCATCGGACCTTGGGCTTCCGGACGCCGCGCCTCTTGCGACGCCCTCTGGATCGTCGGTTGGCGGCGGCGTTCGTACTGAACACCGACGAAGGAGACGGCGGTGGATCCATGTCGCCGGCGGGAAGCTAGGGTTTCGATGGGGCGAGTGGGGATGGGGCGAGTGGGGTATGTGGAGGGGTGGGGGAATGGGGTCAGACTCGGTCCCATTAAAAAGGACCCGGGGGTGGGTTGTTAGGCCACTGGCAGGTGGCCTCGGGAATGCGAAAGGGTTTGACCCGCGCGGACCAACTGGACCGTGTGGCACTTCGTTGTGCGTCCGTGGAGACGCAGCCCACATCAGATTTGGGGCCGGAATGGGTCGACGCGAAGCAAAATCCGGACCGCCGCGCAAAGGGGTCGCCCTGCTGGACGACGCATTTTGTTCGTTTCAGTCCAACCGGACCGCACAGGTCCAAATGGGTCGCCCCGCTGGTCGGCTCAGAAATAATGCTTGAATTCAAAGCAAATTTGTGCCTTTTGAGGAGAGCAGGCCAGAGGCGGACTGGTCGGCTGCTGGCCAGATGGGCCAAGGGAGATACGGTTAGGCTGCTGGAAAAGGAGAGAAGGCGAGAGGTGGACTGGTCGGCTGCTGGAAAGAGGAGGAAATACTAAAATAATTCTAGCCATGATCAAAGAGGTGGAAAAACTGAAAGAATAGAAGAAAAGAAAAAGATGGGGTTAGAACCTAGCGTGGCAAGGAATTAGTGCATCAGGTCTGTCCCATGTATAGTCTCTTAGCACAATATCTATCTTAGGTGGTGATAGTTCATGAGAAACAAACTCCACAATGCATGGTACTATCTTAGTTTTTGTCTCTAAAGAATTTTACATTAATTAATTTAGGATGTATGGTTACATGTGATTGGGAGAATTAATGTTGCAGATGTCTACCTGCAAGTGTGGTATCTCTATTAAGAGACAACATCACTATCTTTCTTCATTAACTACTATGCCATGTCAGTAAAATCCTTATGATATTCTACCAAGATAGCCTCATTGGGAGACGCCTAAGGCAAATGGTCCATCAAAGACCCCTCCCCCCTCCTCGACCACTTAGTCCACCACACCATTAGACATGGAAAAATTCCGTTTTTGCCCTTATTTTCTC
Source organism: Brachypodium distachyon (assembly GCF_000005505.3). Classification (NCBI taxonomy): domain Eukaryota; kingdom Viridiplantae; phylum Streptophyta; class Magnoliopsida; order Poales; family Poaceae; genus Brachypodium; species Brachypodium distachyon. The sequence goes on from NC_016131.3 coordinate 42,102,627, forward strand.
TCTCCCACCAAGGGTAGCCTACCAGATGCCATCAACTCTATCCTATACGAACCACCCATGGGGCGTGTAACCTATATTCACTCTCACCTGGACACTACTACAAAACGGTCTAAATCTCACGGCACATCAGTAACGGGTTCGGCACGACCGTTACTGGTGAATAACATTAGTGTCGGTCGCGGCCGCGACCGTTACTGATGAACAGAGCGGAGTCCGCCCATCCCCGCCCAGCCATACATCAGTGACGGTCACGCGAAGCGACCGCCACTGATGTACCATCATTTCTCGCGAGAGACATCAGTGGCGGTCGCTTAACAGACGACCGTTACTGATGAGTGATACATTAGTAACGGTTGCCCTAACGCGCCCGCCACTGATGCACAGAGCATATCAGTAACGGTTACTGATGTTCTGTACAGCACTAACGGACGTATATTCAGTGCCCGTCACTGATGTCGCCCCTGTTATCAGTAACGGTCGCAGGAGTCCCGATCGACACTGATGACTCGCAGTATAAATAAGCTGGACAGAGCCGCAGCTGGTCGTGCTGTGCGTCGTCACTGACCAGCTCGGCCGCCTTCGCGTCCGGCGCCGGCGAAGCCCTGGCAAAAATCGATGGCGGCGGAGCCCAGCAGTAGGTCCCCCCTCTCTCCCGGTCCCATCTCTTCTCTCCCCCGTGGCCGGCGCCAATCTCGAGCTTCCGCCCTGGCCGGCCGGCGGCGACCATTTTTCTGGCTAGCTCGGCCGCCAGCCCCCCCCCATCAATCCCGCATCGCGAGCTCTCTCCCTCCCTCTACTCTGTATCCCCACCCCGATCTCTCTCTCTCCGGCCTCTAGCTAACTAGATTCGGCCGCCTAACCCCTGATGAAGCTCCATTTTTTGAGCTCCGGCCGCCGGCCAAAGTGCGGCCTCCTCCTCGTCGCCCCGAGCTTCCCTCTCCCTTGCGAGCTCTCTCTCACTCCTCTTTCTCTCCGGCCTCCAATTTCTCTCCGAATGTGCCCAATTTCGAACTCCCTAATTTCAAATTTCAAATCTTTAGTAAACCCCTTAATCCCCTTGTTAATTATTATGCTAACTATTTTGCTTTGTGTTTTCTTGCGTATTGTGTTGTAGATCGAAGGACCGTTCTTGGATGTACGCCACGGAAAGAATCAATGCTCGATGGATAACCGAATGGACGGTCTTTTTTGGAGTTGCGAAAGGTGATATGGAACGAAAAGGACTTGTGATGATGTGTTGTCCATGTTGCAAATGTGGAAACACATGCATGATGAAGCCTGAAGATGTTTAGATGCACGTGCTGGCATCAGGTTTTGTGGAAGGTTATTCACGCTGGACTTGTCACGGGGAGGATGCGGTTGATGTCGGTAGCGGTAGCAAAGATGATCATGTCCTGCGGTATGATCTGGCGAATGATTCGGAGGAAGAAACAAGGGTCGATGAGGAGGCTAATGTGGAAGGTGAAGGAGCTCCATGTGGCAGGATTGCTGAAATGCTAGTTGACCCGTACCTACGGGACCAGCTGGAGGACCCCGAAGATGAGGCAGAGTGTGCTCAGTTCAAAAAATTGTTGGAAAACGCAAACACGCCCTTGTATGATGGAGTTGGCGAAGAAAACAACGTGCTCGAAGTAACGCTCGAACTTTTGAGGCTGAAGGCAGCATCATGCTGGTCAGACAAGGGCTTCACAGACTTGTTGAGTTACCTTGCTTCGGTTTTTCCACAGCCAAACAAGTTGCCCAAGAGCACATACGACGCGAAGAAGATTACATGCCCGCTTGGATTAGATTGCGTGAAACATTATTCATGTCCAAATGACTGCATGGTATACATTGGAGAATACGAGAACCATGAGAGCTGCCACATATGCGGTGCATCGAGATACAAGAAGAAAAACGCCAGAGGTGGCGAGGACGATGGGGAAGAAGTGATGAAGGGCAGGCTGGCAAAGACTGTCTGGTATCTTACGGCAGGTGGCCGAGTTGAGCGTTGGATGCAGGACATTAAGGACGCGAGGTATCTCGTCCATCGCGATCCGGCGTAGGCAGCATTCTATCCTGACGGGCACTACCGTGTGGATGAACTTGGGGTCCTAAGACACCCTGCCGATGGGACTTAGTGGAGGAACTTTGACACGGCATTTCCAAATTTCGGGGGAGAGCTAAGAAACCTGAGGATCGGTCTCAGCACTGACGGGATAAATCTTTTTGGAAACTAGAACAAGAAGCACATCACATGGCCAGTGATCTTGTTTGTATACAACCTTCCTCCATGGTTAATCATGAAGAGAAAGTACATCCACATGTGCATGCTCATACAGGGTCCAAAGCAGCTGGGAGCTGACCTAAATGTGTATCTGCAGCTAGTGAAGGATGAGCTGAAGCAGCTTTGGAACCCTGGCAGAGTGGTTTTGGACGCAAACAGGAGGGAGTACTTCATGATGAGAGCAGCGCTTCTGACCTGCGTGCATGATTACCCCGCGAATGGAAATACTTCATGCCAAGTGACACATGGCTACAAGCCCTGTACAAAGTGCGGGGAAAACACGACATCAGAGAAGTTGCCCGTTTCATCCAAAATTGTTTACATGGGCCACCGAAAGTGGTTGGATGCTAAAGACCCTTGGAGGGATGACAAGGAAATGTTCAATGGGAAGACGGATCACGGGACAACTCCGAAGGAGAAGTCTGGTATGCAAATCATCAAAATTGTGAATGATCTTGAAGTTGTCCCCGGCAAGATTGTTGCGAAGAAATATAAGGAACCTGAAGGCGTCGTGTGGAAAAGGAGGTCCGTATTCTGGGACCTGAAGTACTAGGCCCATTTAGAATGCCGCCACAGTATAGATGTCATGCACGTAGAGAAAAATGTATGCGGCAACGTGCTGGGGTTGCTGATGAACATTCCAGAGAAAACGAAAGATGGACCCAATGCACGGAAGGACCTAGAACTCATGTCTATCAGAAAAGAGTTGTGGGGCAAAGATCAAGTGTCGGCAGCCGACAAGAATGGTTTCGTGACGATGGCCACGCGGTGTTGTCTTGCATGTTACAACCTGTACAAAGACGAGTTTCATAGGATGTGCCAGTGCCTGCAGGGCATTAAAATTCCATCGAACTAGTCGTCGAGCATCAAGCATCTAGTTGACATGAAGAGTCACATGCTATCTGACATGAAGTCTCACGACAACCATGTCATACTCACTCAGTTACTTCCAGTCGCAATCAGAGGTATCATGGAGCCGCACGTAAGGGAGACAATCATGAAACTTTCTGACTTCTTTGACAGCATCTCGCAGAAGTCAATCATCGTTAGACAATACCAGATACTGAAGGATAATATGATACAGATTCTGTGCGTGCTCGAGATGTTCTTCCCTCCATCATTCTTCGATATCATGGTCCATCTAATGATCCACATATGCGATGAGATCTTATCACTAGGGCCCTCATTGCTGCATAACATGTATGGCCCTGAACGATACAACGGGGTTCTGAAGCGCTACGTTCGTAACAGATTGCATCCGGAAGGTAGCATCGTGGAAGGCTTTAGGGCAGAAGAGTGCATCGAGTTCTGCACGGACTGGTTGGCCGATCAGAAATCAATAGGTGTTCCCGATTCACGGCACAGGGGCAAGCTCGATGTCGAAGGTGGCCTTGGACATACATTCCTTAATGTCTATGGAAGAGGAAGGGAAGCTGACTTTGAAAGAGCACATTTGGTTGTGTTGCAAACTGTCGATTGCTGCCGGCCTTATCGGGAAATGCACATGGAACAACTGGGAAATGAAAACCCTAAAAGAGGACAAGTCTGGATCCACTGGGAGCACAATAAAACATTCGCAGCGTGGCTGAAAAATTATTGGTACGGCAGGGAGACGACCAATGAATATGAAGAGATGGTTGCATGTTTGTCACGGGAACCTGCTTACCACGTCTCTACTTGGCAATGATATGCGATCAACGGCTGTAACTTCTACACTGCGTCTCAGGACCGAAAAAGCACGTATCAAAATAGTGGTGTAGTCATGACTTTTCAGACCGCGACCGACGACAACAGCAAAACCAAAGCGTTCTTCGGCGTTATCGAGGAGATCTGGGAGTTGGAGTAGTCGATCACAAAGATCCCAATGTTCCGTGTAAGATGGACCAAAGGTGACAAAGAAGAAAGTCACAAGTTCACGACGATGGTGCTATCTCCTGAGATCCCTCGTGAACAAGTTGACGTGAGAAAAATCCCGACAAGAGAGGAACCATGGGTCGTTGCTAAACAATGCAAGCAGGTATTCTACATAGACGACCCGGCAAATAAAGGCCGTGTCGTAGTAAGAAGAGGGAAAAGAAGCATTATTGGAGTGGACGGAGTTACTTCACAAGAAGACTACGAAGGTTTCAATGATCCGACGACCGCCGCAGATGAAGAAGAATCGGAATGCACAATATCAACGAGGAAAAGGAGAGGGAAAAGAAGAAGTGATGGGAGCGAGAGTGAGAAAATACCACAAAAACCTTACCTCAGAAGCACTACTGCGAGGAGTCAAGTTATGAATTACCGAAGGAAGGAGAAGGCCTAGTAGTCACATTGTAATGTACTTATACTGAATTTGAATGCAAACTTTGTACTAAGTGAAATTATGTGTGATCGATGTACTTTTGTGTATGCATGTGATGAATTTTTTGAATATAATTTAGAACAAATACTAGACAAATGCATGAATTTATTCATCAAACTTTAACTTTTTTGTTTCATCTATTTGAATGTGACAAGTCCATGTCGTAAAACACTCAAAAGTATGGGTTTTAAAATTTTTAAACGTTCCTGTAATTTAAACTGGTAAAAAACTCAACAAGTATTGGAACACATCAGTAACGGTCCCCTGGTTACACGCCCATTACTGATGAGTATAGGCAGAGATCAGTAACGGTTGGGTAACAAGGCAACCGTTATTGATGTGTTGTTGGGCATTGCTCATAGGAGCACATCAGTGGCGGTCGCGTTGTATCCCGACCGTTACTGATGATTGAAGGAACATCAGTAACGGTTGCCCTGTTAAGCGCCCGTTACTGATGTGTATAGCGTATATAACCATGACTTGAGAAAATTACCGGTTCATTCTCGCCCACGCGTCCTCAAACAGAGCGACCAGCAGGGGGCATCGAAACCCTAGCGCGGGTGAAGCCCTGCCGGATCTCCGCGCCGCTGTCGCCGCCGTCGACCCCCTACGCGCCGTCTTCCTCCGCGCCGTCCGAGCCCGACGCCGCCCAAGCTCGACGCCGTGGAGCCCGACCCCGTGCCTCTTCCTTCGCACCGTCTTCGTACATGCCGTCTTCCTCCGTGCTGTCCGAGCCCGACACCGCCCGACCCCGCGCCGTCTTCCTCCGCGACGACCCGACCCTAGGTGCGCGCGCTCCCCTCTGCCTCCGCTGTTAGGGTTAGGGTTAGAGGGAGGTTTCTTGTTGTTAATTTGCTGCTATCAAATTAGTTGATTCCCCATCAAATTTTCGGCCGATATATATTTGATGGTTTTGATGGCATAGGTACGAAATGGGCAAGAGTAGCCAGAAATCAGTTCTTGAGGACCTACCTCCCGAGGAAGTGTATTGTGTCGATGAAGAATCTTCATCGGGAGAGCAAATTGCCAGCTCTGGCGGCGATCCTAGCTCTGGCGATCATAGCTCTCGTTCAGAAGAGCAAGACAACGAGCGACGGGTGGAAGAGAGTAACCCGCAGCCAACTGCTTCTACGGCTAAGAAGCCAAGGAAGAAGACGCCGAGGGGGAGCCACAACTTGAAGGAGTTTTGTTACGTTGTCACCCGACACTCTGACAGAGGCCGCCCGGAGTCGCCTGAGAGGGCACAGAAGGCCTTCGCAACCACCTGTGGAGCCGTTGGACGTAAATATTGCAAGATCAGCGAGGAGTGGAATGACATCTCCGAAGTCGTTAGAAACTCGTGCATGGCGGACGTTGAAAGGAGGTTCTAAGTCAGTGACGAGTGGCGCGAGCGATTCCGAGCGTACATCAACATAGCAGTGCGGAATGGCCTTACTACTTGGAAAACCACCGCCAGAAAGTGGATGGACAAACCCTATGAGATCATCAAGAAAAAATGGCCGTCGATAACTGATGAGGCCGAATGGGAAAAATTCAAGAAGAAATCGTCTGACCCTGCCTTCATTGCGAAGAGTGAACGTATGAGGGCGTTGCGCGCGAGGAAGCCGTTGAACCACAGGCTAGGTAGTGCAGGGAAAGTGTCGTCGCATGGTGCTCCGGCACCGGGGGCGTGCGGTCACGGCCCCCTTTTAGGTTCGGTAGGGGCGTCAGGGTTCGCCCCGACGATCGCCGGCTCGGCCGATGAGGCCCTGTGGGGCTGGCGAAATGATGTACTAAAAGTGCGCGCTAATCAAGGAACAGATACACGCACGTTTTTACCCAAGTTCGGGCCACCCGGAGGTGTAAAACCCTACATCCTGCTTGTCTGAGCTGATATTGGTTGTGAATCAAGTGTTTACAGGTTGCCGGGTAAGTTCCCGTGTACTCTGTCCCTTTGGCTAGGTACTCCTTACTATTCTCTGCTAATGCTAGGGGCTAACTGTGGGCTGATCGAACTCAACCAAACCCTACCGTCTACTGGAACCAACTGAGATTCTAACCCTTTGACCGTTGGTGGGGGTCCTCCTCTTATACTCAAGGGGATGCCACAGGTGCCACGGTGCATGGGGTACAAGTGTCGAGCGGTGAGGCATACAACTCCCCCCTGGTGAGCTGGTGGCGCGCATGGATGCCACCTCCGCCGCTAGGAGTCTAAAACCCTAGAGTAGGATTGGACAGCCACTGTTTGCATGATCTTGACGGGTAACGCCCCTCCTGCCGGCTCATTTAATGAGCCGTGCGCCTTACTCCTTGCCCCGGTGGGGCCGCGCACCCCACGCCTGCCACGCGCCCGCGTGGCGCTGTTGATCTGCTCACTTGGCCCCACACTTGGGGCGGGGGCCTGCGCCCAGGAACCCCCTATCCCGGCAAGTCGCTCCCCGGGAAGCGCCCGGGCCCAACGCACCCGGGAACCTCCCCCCGGGAAGCGGCTTCCCGAGAGGTGCCCAGGCGGGAATATTCTCCGAAGCCTCGCTAGCCGTTCCGGGCTGGTAGCTTGCCGGGCTGCTCGTAGCCGCTGCCCGGGATGGAACTTCCCCGAGAACTCAGGGACGGGGCCCACGCGTCGCGCAGCGGTGGTACCCCAGGTGGCACTGGTGCGACAGTAGCCCCCGGGAGTGGGCCGGCATCACCTGTTCCCGGAAGAGTCTTCCCTAGGTCGGTTGCTGGGCTACGCCCTCAACCGACGTGTGGGCCCCGATTTGCTGCGGGCGCGCGTCCATTCGCTGCCCCGTGTACGGCGCCGTTACAAACGGAGTAGTGGGCGCGTGATTTCCGCCCCAAACTTCCCTCCTAAATAGGGAGGTTAAGGCCACTCCGCGCATTACTCCTAATTATTAGGAGTTATCGCCGCGCACCCGTAGGGTATGGAACCGGCCGTTACCAAACGGCCGGGCGTTATAAGGCTCGTACTGTTGCCAAAAGGGGAAAAACACTCTGCCCTCATAGCCTTCGTCTTCATCCCCTTCCGCATCTCGCATCCCTGCGCTCCTGCTAGCTTTCGCCCTTGCTTTCCATGGTGCCCCCCACCACCAGAAAGGGGAAGGAGGTCCAGGTCTCAAAGAAAGCCGCGGCCAGCAAGAGTGAGGCGGCAACCAAGGCGGCCACCACCAAGGACTAGAAGAGGCGGGAGATGCAGGCCACGGTCGCCTTCTTCCGCCCCAGCTACAACGGCGAGGCGCTGGGGAAGCTCCGGCATGCAGTCGCCTCCAACTTCAACGAGCACGGGGAGACGTTGATCTTCCCGGCGGGCGTCGAGCACCAGGACAACGACTTCTGGGTGTTCGCGCGCTTCCTCCTCTGCGGCCTGGTGCCGCCCTTCTCATTATTCCTCCACGCACTGATTGAGTCTTACCAGCTGCGGGTGGCGCAGCTCCAACCCACGTCGCTGTTCCTTCTCGCCACCTTCCACTTCCTCTGCGAGGCGTTCGTGGGGGTGATGCCGTCGGTGGGGCTCTTTTGCCACTACTTCTACCCCCGCATTGACAACGCGAAGGCGATGTCGTCGAGGGTGGTATTCTGCGCCCGCGACCAGATGAAGTCCGAATTCATTGTCAGGTCGGGGAAGAAAATCGAAAAGGAGTGGCGGAGCGATTGGTGTTGGGTCCGAGAGGAGGACCCCCAGGAGTTCATCCAGTCGCCGACGGAGTTGCCGCAACCCCAGAACGGCTGGCAAGACAGGTACCACCGCGACGCCGACCTCCTCTCCGTCGTGGAGAAGATCAAGGCGCTACGGCTAGCGGGGCTCACTGACGTGGACGTGGCACGCACCTTCGTCCATCGGCGCATAGACCCGCTGCAGCTACGCTCCCAGCCCACGTGGATGTACACGGGTCCCGGGGACAGGACACGCCTCCAGCAGGACGGCGTGGACTTGGAGACCCTCAGGACGTGGGTGAGGGGGATCTCCGGCGAGACCTTCCAATCAACGGAGTTCCCGCCGGGGGTTTCCTCTCTTCACGCTGGCGTCAAGGCGCACAACGACATCGTCGGCGCCTTCCCGCCCTGCAACGAGTGGGGGTTGATGGACGACACCCCCACTCGGGTCCCGCACGCTCCCCCGCAAGCACCCCGCGAGAAGCAGGTGCTCGAGGAGAGCGGGGGCGGATCTGAGTCCAGCTGGCCCTCCCTCCAGTCTCTAGACGACGAGGCGGGCCAGGCGGCTGCGTCCCCGGAGGTCGTCGCCGTGGACGACGATGACGAAAGCAGCGCTAGCACGCCCCTGACTGTGAGGAGATCGAGGGCGTTCGCAGCAGCCGTAGCTGTCTCCTCGACGGCGACGTCCACCCCGGCAGCGGCCACCACCCTTGCGGTGGCGGCCGCTTCAGGGGCGCTCGTCGGTACCTCGACGGCATCTGCGGCCACAGGGGTCGGTGCCTTAGCGGCGGCCGCCAGCACCGTGGCGCCAGCTGCTCCCGGGGCGCCCGCCGTTACTCCGGCAGCGCCCGCGTCCGCAGGGGTCGCCAAAGTCTCGGCAACGGCCTTCGCCCCAGTAGCGGGAGCCTCCCCAAGGTCGGCTCCCGGCACCGCGGCGGCATCACCGTCGACACCCGGGACTCTCCGGGTCACGACGACCCCCCGAAGTCCAACTCGCCGGCGGGTGCCAGCAAGAGGGCGAGGAGCGATTCCCCGCCCGACACGCCAAGCAAGAGGGCGCGCGCAGAGGCCAGCGGCGCCGCCGACCCCACCGCCGCAGGGGTCGGCACGACGCCATCGTGCCCCGTGAAGGCCCAGCCCCCACGGAGGCAGGGACGACAACCAGTTTCTCTTCGTTACTTCTCCGCAGCTGTAGTTTTTGTTAGCCAAACTCATGAACGTACCTCTTTTCGCAGTGAGCGGCAGCTCGCCCGCGGCAAGCCTCTTGGACGCTCCTGCCGACGCAGGCGAGGCAGGAGAGGCTCCCCCCGCAAGCCCAACAGCCGCGCAAGGTAACCATCCTGGTCACCCTTGTCTGTTTTTGACAGCCCCATTACCCGCCGATCCTCATGCTTCTCATCGTCACAGGCACAAGTGCGCCCACACCTGGAACGGGCGCGACCGTGGTTGATCTTGACCCGGTCGTCGAAGTCGCGGGGGTGGGGGTGGAGCCGGAACCGGCTCTCACGTCAACCCCCCCTGCGGCAGAGACAGCGGCAGCGGTGGACACTGCCCCCGCTGTGACGGCGCCCGGCGACGCGCCCGTAGCTGCGGACGCGACTGGCACGGTCTCACCCGCCGCCCTGCAGGGGACAGCCCCCGCCAGGAGCAGGGAGGCTTCCCCAGCCCCGGGGTCCCTGGGCGCAGGCGCAGGGGAAGTTGCCAGGGAAGGACAGCAAGACCCCCAGGAGCAGGCTGGCAACCCCGCGCACAGCCCACATCGGCAACGGGGTCTTCATCATCCTCGGCTGCTCTCCCCGGTACTGACCTCGTCACCCTCGCCGGGGTCACTTGGAACCCCCTCACCTGGGATCAGAGCATCTTCGAGCAAGGGCACCAGTTCCTGGACGCCGTTAGGGACCAGCAACAGGCCTTCGTCACCTCCGTCAACGAGGTGAGGGAGCATCATGCTGCTGCCAAGAATCAACTTGGCGAGGTGCGGGAGGCCGTGGAGAGAGAGTGGCCAGAACTGTCCCGGCTGCGCGAGGAGACGCGCCTCGCCGAGGAGGAGGCACGGCTGGCCCGGCAAGCCCTGGAGGACGTTCGGGAGCCAGTGGTCTCGGAGGCCGAGCTCCACCGGCAGCTGGAGGCCCAGCGCATGGAGCTCCAGGGGAAGCTCGACTCGATGGCGGCTACCCTCGAGGCGAACAGGAAGGAACATGCCGAGGTGGTCGTGACGGCCCAAACCCGGCTAGACGAGAAGAGTGACCTGATCGCCAACTACCGCGGCGAAATCCAGGGCCTTCGCGTCATGCTGGAGGTGCAAGTGAAGGCCACTGAAGATGCAGTGGGAGCGGTGGCTCGGCACGAGACCGAGCTCAGCTCCGCCAAGGACAGAGCGGCCAGGCTTGAGACCGAGCTGGCCGCCGTCCGGGAGGAGCTCGCCAAGGCCGGCGAGGACAATGTGGCCAAGGCCGCAGAGCTCGAGAAGCTGGCGGGCCGCCTCAGCAAGGCCAAGGAGGCTGCTGTCAATGCCCGGCTTCACCACGGCACACTGATCGGTCAGCGGAAAATTGAGACCGATAAGCTGCTGAAGATCGCCCAGTCGCTGCGCGACCTGATGCCCAAGTTTGAGCTGCAGGCGGCGGAGGTGGACGGCACGGACGTCACGACGTTGATCCCCTTCTTCTCCGACCTGGTGGGGAAACTTGGGGCGCTCGATGTCTGGGTCGCCCAGTACGACGCCAACGAAGTCGCCAACTGCGCTCGGGAGGTTGCGGGGACAATCCTCCCGCGGGTTCATCTCCGGGACCCGGAGTTTCCCTTTGAGTCCTTGCTGGACGCTTGGTCCGATAGCGAGGACGAGCCCATGCACACCCAAGCAGTGCGTGAGTTCATCGATGAGGTGGTCGAGCGCATGCAGATGAAGCCGGAGCCCGATCTCCCCGCCGACCCCCCGGCCGAAGACGGCGGCAACTAGTTGCCGCAGCCCCCAGCCATGCCTGCCGCTTCCCGATGTATCTTCTTTTGTTTGTTTTCCCTGCAAGTGTGGCGCTTAGCGCCGTTTGAACAATCATATTTCGGATTAGGCCATGTAATCATTCGACTCTTAGTCAATCAAGTTTTTCGACATGTTCATTGTTCCCGGTGCTGTCTAGCGGGGTGGCCCTTTTAGCCTTTGCGCATTTTGCCTTGTGTTGCAGGGGACTCGCGCACCTCACCCTTGACCAGACCAGGGACCGGGGACGGACCCGCGGTGCCGACCTAGGGCCAAGCGGTAGCGGGGAGCCACTCCACTTGCGGGGTAACTACTCCAAGCCGTGCCCTTCCGGGACGGACCCGAGAAGCCACACGGGGAGCGCACTCCCCCCGCAAGCGTCCTTTTAACACTCCGGATACGAGCGGGATCTGGGGCCACACCCAACGAGACAACGCTCAATTTCGTTCAGTTCTTAGCGAATTCAGCGTTCATGTTTAGGCACTTAGCTTTTCCGTTCAGTCCAATGCCTCGTGACGCTTGGCGGAAAAGTGCAGCTGGAGCACTGCCTTGGTAGGGACCCACCTCGGGTACCTGTTCAAGGAAAACTGTTTCTGAGGGATGCAGCAGGAACGCGGGGGCAGGATCGCCGCCAACGGCAACCACCGCCGCCGATGCTACCACCATGCTCATGCAGCAACCCTCGCCTTTAGGGAGGAACCCTGGCCTAGGAGGACTCCGCCCTGGGAGCGGCCGCAAGACGGCTATAACGTCCTCGCTGCCAGCTGCACCCCACCCTGGCGGCGGGCACGGGTGGCGAGGAAGTTATAGCCTCCCGGCGACAGCCCCCGCAACTGGGGAGACCTGGTTTTTCTACGGAGCTCGTCCCAAGGGGTGTAACAGCCCTCATTGCCCGGGAGCAAAACTGCTCGAGGGCCGTGGCAGGGACGCGGTGATGGGCCGAAGCGGGCGGCGGGCGCCGGCACCGACGCCATCACAGCGTCCTCGCAATGACCCGCACCCGAAATAAGGCTCTCTCAAGGGGAATGCGGCCGTGCCACTATGATAGTGCACCCGTCGGAGCAAGGCACGGATGGCATGCACTACCATAGTGTCTCTGCGGCAGCCCCTGCTCCTTGCGGAGGTGTCTTATGGAGGGACATGGCAAGGGCACTGCGGCAATGCACCCCGTCAGTGCCGGACGCTGATGGGATGCACCACCACAGTGCCTCCGTGGCAACCCTCGCCCAGGAGCCACCCACTTGAGGAGGCGCGGCAGGAGCACGGCGGCAGTGCACCCGTCGGCGGAGAACGCTGATGGCATGCACTCCCACCGTGCCTCTGTGACGCCCCTCGGGGCGGGCTCGATGGGGTGATGCAGCAAGGGCGCGATGGCAGTGCACCCGTCGGCTCTAAGCGCTGATGGAATGCACCACCATCGTGCCTCCGTGGCACCGCCCGCATAACGGCCCCTCACTCGGCTTTGCTCTGAGCCGTTCCGTGGCTGGGGCGTGCCTTTTAAAGGCGCGGGAGGGGGTTTTGCCACCGCGCGCGACGGACCCGCGCAGCACCCGTGGCACCCCTCCCTTGAAACGCGGTACGGTCTCCGCCACCATGCATGCCAAGCAACTGTGGTACACGTGGCGGCGCCCTCCCGAGTCAGAAGCCTCGGAATGCAGTGAGTCTCTTGTGTTGCGGTCGTCCCGCACCACAAGGCACCGGTGCATGCCGCGACCCGTGGGCAGCCCACGGGCATCACAGTGCACAAGATTCCACCTTTTCCTGCAGGTTAGATTCTTACCAGGCCCGAGGTGCCGCAATTTTTTTCGAAATTCACGAAAATACACAAAGCAACACAGACAAACTCCTCCTGCCTCCCAGCCCCCGGGCACAAAGGGGTCGATGCCAAACTTGGATGTGAGCATTTCATTTCCCAGGCACAGCGCCTGCGCGGTGCACGTTGCGGGGAGCCCGACAACTGCACGTCCAGTGATGCACGTTGCGGGAAGCCCGGCAACTGCATGTCCCGAGCTGGAACGATCCGGCAACGGGTTTATGTTTTCGAGGCTCCAACAGCCCCTGCTCACAACCAAGTATGGAAAGACACTTTTGTGCACTTAAAGCAGGAGACAGAAGAAGGAGGAACATGCAAATAAACAAGGCGAATTCAAAGCTCAAGAGCGAAATACTTATCTTTATTCACAATAACTAGTGGTTTACACACAGGGGCTGCCCGGCTACACTAGTTCGAGAGGTATGCATCGGCGACATCACCTGAGGGTCGGGCTCCGCCGCTTCACGGGTAGAACTTGCGCAAGTGCTCAATATTCCAACTATTGGGCATCGGCAAGCCGTCTTCGGTTTCCAGTCGGACAACCCCCGGCCTGGTCACCTGCACTACCCGGAAGGGGTCCTCCCATTTCGGAGTCAACTTGTTCCCGGCCTTCGTTCCTTGTATCCGGCGCAGGACAAGGTCTCCGTTCTTGAGCCCACAGGGAAGAACTTGTCGATGGCTACGAACAAATATTCGTAACCGCCAACCGCCCTTGGTAGCTTACCGACGATGTCGAGCCCTCAGACCGCGAACGGCCACGAGGCAGGGATGACTTATAGGGCCTGCGCCGGCTGGTTGCTCTTCTTCAAATGGAACTGGCACGCTTCGCACGTCCTCACCAGCCGCTCTGCGTCAGCCAGGGCCGTGGGCCAGTAGAAGCCGTGCCGAAACGCCTTGCCGGCTAAAGCCCGGGAGGCCACATGGTGTGAACATGTGCCTCGGTGTATTTCCTCCAACAGCGCGCGCCCTTCATCCTGCGGCACGCATATGAGCTTGACACCGTTTGCACGCCTGCGGTAGAGGTTCATATCCACCACAGTGTACATCTTGGCTTGTCGCGCTACTCGTTCCGCGGCGACATCATCTCCCGGGAGAGCCCCTCCTTTCAAGTAATGGGCGATCTCTTCCGCCCAGAGAGGGATCTCCCTGCCAACGCATGCCGCTATGTCAGCGGCATGGACCCCTGCTGCTGCAGGGGTTCCTTCGGTTGCCGGAGGGGCGTCCCCGGCAGCCGGCTGGGGGGCGACTGAAGGATCCGCTTGCTTCTGACAGAACACCCCCGCCGGAGGTTTCCGGCGCTCTGCTGCCATCTTGGCCAGCTCGTCAGCAGCGAAGTTATTCTTCCGCTTGACGTGCTCGAAACGCAAACCTTTGAACTTACGTTCTAGCTTGCGGACCTCCTCCACGTACGGTGCCATTTGCGGGCAGTCGTAGTCCTTATTCACCTGGTTGATCACGAGCTGAGAATCCCCGCGAACAACCAGGCGCTTGATGTCAAGGGCGACCGCCGCCCGCAACCCGGCGAGCAAGCCCTCATACTCCGCCGTGTTGTTGGTGGAGTTCACGAAGTCGAGTTGGACAGCGAATCTCAACTGGTCCCCTGTCGGTGACTCGATGACGACTCCAGCGCCTGCTCCTTGAAGACTGAACACACCGTCGAAGTAGAGGACCCAGTGGTCCTCGTCCAGCTTGCCGGGTAGGCCGGTCTCCGGTTCATTCTCTTCCACGCCCGTAGACGTCCATTCCGCGAGGAAGTCCGCCAAGGCTGTGCTCTTAATGCTTTTGGAGTTGGCGAAATGGAGGTCAAACTCCGACAACTCCATCCTCCATTCGGCCACCCTCCCGGTGGCTTCACGGTTGGTGAAGGCCCGCTTAAGGCAGAACCCGGACACCACCGTGACGCCGTGCGCCTGAAAGTAGTGGCGCAGTTTATGGGACGCAAGGAGAATCACCAGAAGGAGCTTCTGTACTTGCGGGTATCTCGTCCGCGCGTCGCGCAGCACCGTACTGACGAAGTACACCGGGTGCTAGGCCAACCGCTTCCGCGGTGCCAAGGTTGCTGACTCGGGGGTGGTCCCTGAGTCCGAGGCGGTTGCTGGGGGCCGCTCAGCCCCCTGCCCCGTAGCCTCAGTCCCCGGGACATCCTCCTCCCTCTCGGCAACAAGCACCGAGCTGACCACCTGGTCAGTTGCCGCTAGGTAGAGTAGTAGCGGCTCACCCGGCTTGGGGGCGACGAGGACGGGCGGCGACCTCAGGTACTGTTTGAGTTCCCGGAACGCCGCCTCGGCCTCGGGAGTCCAGCTGACTGGACCCTTCTTCTTCATCACCTTGAATAAAGGTAGGGCACGCTCGCCTAGCCTGGAGATGAAACGTCCCAGCGCGGCAACACAGCCGTTGAGGCGCTGGACCTCCTTCACCTTGTGGGGGGCCTCCATCTTCTCGATAGCTTCTATCTTGCTCGGGTTGGCCTGTATCCCTCTGTGTGAAACCAAGAAACCCAGAAGCTGCCCGGAGTTGACACCGAAGGTGCACTTTTCGGAGTTTAGCTTGAGCTTGATCCTGCGGAGGTTATCAAATCTCTCCCGCAGGTCATCAATCAGCGAGTCCCCACGCTTCGATTTGATGACGATGTCGTCCATGTAGGCCTTCGTGTTGCGGCCTAGCTGGGGCCCCAAACATTCGCGCAGGGCGCGCTGAAATGTGGAGCCCGCGTTTTTCAACCCGAAAGGCATGCATGTATAACAATAACAGCCAACCGGGGTGATGAACGTTGTCTTCTCCTCATCCTCAACTGCCATCTTGATTTGATGGTAGCCGGAGAAAGCATCCAGAAAACTCAGCAAATCATAACCAGCGGTAGAATCAACTATTTGATCGATACGGGGTACAGGGAAGGGATCCTTGGGGCATGCGCGATTAAGATCCATAAAATCTACACACATGCGAAGCTTATTATCTGCTTTAGGCACTACTACAGGGTTAGCCAGCCAAGTAGGGTACAGAACTTTCCTGATCGCCCCGGCAGCCTTAAGCTTGTCCACCTCTTGCTTGATGAAATCCTTACGCTCTTGTGCTTGCCGCCGAATCTTCTGCTTGACGGGGCGCGCGTCCGGGTGCACCGCGAGCCGATGCTCAATCACCTCCCTAGGGACGCCGGGAAGATCCGACGGTTCCCAAGCGAACACGTCGGCATTATCCCGGAGGAAGGTGATGAGGGCGCTTTCTTATTTGGCAGTAAGGTTCGCACCGACGGTAACGGTGCGCTCCTTGTCGCCAGCTTGGAGGGGCAGCTTCTTCACCTCGGCGGCCTCCTCCCGGAGCTTCTGCCCCTTGCTAGGGCGCGAGCTCGAGCCTGCGCCTCTCTTGGCGAGCTCTTGCGGGGTAGCGCGGGCCTTCTTTGTTGCCGGGGCATCGCCCGACAAGCTGTCGCCTCCGGCAGCATCTTCGTCGCCGGCGTCAGCTGCGGCAGCGGCCCGGACGACATCGCCAACACACTAGGCCACGTCCTTGAGGTCACACCTAATGGAGAGGACTCCATAGACGGACGGCATCTTCATCACGCCATAGACACAATGCGTGGCCGCCATGAACTTGATCAGCGCGGGCCGACCAAGGATCCCGTTGTAGGGCAACGGGGTATGCGCCACGTCGAACACTATGTGTTCGGTCCTGAACGCTTCTCGGGACCCGAAGGTGACCGGCAGCGTGATGCGTCCCAGCGAGCGCACGATCCCGGGGTTCACCCCCCGGAACGGGTCAGTGGGCTTCAGCTGCTCCACCGGCAACTGGAGTTTTTCCACCAGCCTGGCGGACAGGAGGTTAAGCCCTGCTCCGGTTTCCACCAGCACCTTGGTCACCGTCATATTGCTAATGATCGGCGAGACGATGAAGGGTATTACCCCTGGACCCATCTGCCGTGCTGGGTGATCGTCGGCGCTGAAGGTGATCGGCACGTGCGACCACCTCAACGGCTGTTGCGGCTCCGCATCCGGCAACAGCGCGCACACGTCGCGGGTGAGGCGCTTCACCGCGGCATGGGATGGGAGAGCGTAAGCTCCCCCATGGATGCAGGCGACGCCGCGAGGCTCCTGGAAGCCCGGCTCGTCGCCACCAGTGCAGTCGGACTCGCGCTGCTCCTCAGCGCGTGCCCTGTCGCGTCCCCGGGGTAGGCGTTCCCGCCCCGCGCAGGGCTGACCGCGTCCCCCTTGGGGTTCGTCCCTGCCAGCACCGCCGCCGGCAGGCCTCGGTCCCATTCTGGGGTCGTTCGGGCAATCTCGGGAGAGATGCCCGATGTCACCGCAGTTGAAGCAGGCGCCGGCAGCGCGGCGCTCTTCATGGCGCTGCTCTCGCCGCTGCTTGATCCCTTGCAGAACGCGACAGTTCTGTGCGTTGTGGGTGGAGTTTCTCGCGGCAGGAGCCCCCGAGTCCGCAGCGAGAACTTGGTTCGCACTGCGCTTGCGGGAGCCCTTCTTCTGCGAACCCTCGCCAGGGCTCGCGGCAGCCTAAGCTGCTAGCTCGGGTGCTAGGCGCCCTTCCTCGGCCATGGCGCATTTGTGCGCCAGGGCGTACAGGTCCTGCGTCGTCCGGATCCGGTGCGTGCTCAGCTTCTCGTGCATCTTGGGATCACGGACGTTGATTGCGAAGGTGTTGATGATGGCAGCCGCCTCCGCCTTTGGGATGGAATAGGAGAGGTTGGAGAAGCGGTTGACGAAGGCCCGCAACGTCTCTCCCGGCTTCTGCACGATAGTGTGTAGCTCCGCCATGGTTCCCGAGCGCTTATAGCCGCCCTGGAACGCGCTCACGAACTGCTCGCTCAGGTCCGCCCAAGTGGCGATGGACCCGGCGGGCAGGTTGAGCAGCCAGGTTCGCGCTGATCCTTTCAGGACCATCGGGAACCAATTGGCCCTGACCTTGTTGTCGGCACCGATGGCGTGCATACCCAACGTGTAGGTTAGGAGGAAATCCTTGGGGTTGGCGGTCCCGTCGTACGTACCGAGCGCGGGCGCTCGGAACTTACAGGGGCACGTCACCCGCTGCAACTCGCGTGTGAACGCGGTGCAGCCGTCCTCGAGGCCCATGGGAGCGTCTTCCTGCTCCTGTGGGCGCTGGCGCTCTACCTCGCGCTTGCACCGGCGCTCCAAGCGCGGGCGCAAATCCTCTTGCTGGCGGGCATTCAAGATGCCGCGCGCATCGCCCCCCGGAATGGTGGGCGACGAGTTCGAGGACCCCTCTGGGCCCCCGTCTCCTTGGCCTCCCTGCGGAGGGGGAGGATTCTCCCCCTGTCGCGAGGCGGGTGGCGCGTCCCCGCGCTCCGGGTTCTGCCCGTGGCCGGAGCCTACCGGGGCGCCCTCGCCTTGCGGCTGCTGGGTGGCCAGGGCGAGGAGCGCCTCTTAACTCCTCGCCCCATGTCTCGTGCACCGGCATGCCTTGGTGCAGTTCGTACCGCACCATGACGTGTGCGGCGATGATGGCTTCCGCCGGGGTTCGTGCGAGGGGCAGCCGGTTTCCCGAGCGGCTGCTTCCCGCTCTGGCCCCGGACGCCTCCGGGTGCGTAGGGTGCGAACCCCCGTGGGTCGCCCGCGACGCGGTATGCTCCCGGTGCCGCTGTCGCGGAGCATCCTCAACGCGCTGCCCGGCGTGGGTGGCACCGTGCGTGCTCGCGTGACTGGCCCCGGCACTGGGGGCAGCCGGTCCCCTCGGCCGTCGTCGGCAGACGGCTGAGGAGGCGGGGGAGGCAGCTGTGTTTGCTGCACCCTCGAGGGCTCGGGGTTCTCCTGAGCCCCCGACTCGGGTCGCATGTCATGCGACCGCGTGTGCGCCGCTGGGGCTTCACGCGGGTCTATATGAGGATCACTAGCCCGCTTGGAGGGCATGGTG
Organism: Brachypodium distachyon; assembly: GCF_000005505.3. NCBI lineage: Eukaryota > Viridiplantae > Streptophyta > Magnoliopsida > Poales > Poaceae > Brachypodium > Brachypodium distachyon. Next base: position 42,121,540 of record NC_016131.3, read on the forward strand.
ACTATTCTCGTCGGCGAAGAAAGCGAGGCCGACGTCGATGCAAACGATGCTACCGGCGACCACCGGTAGGCTCATCTCCCGCGCCCCCTACCTGGCGCGCCAGATGTCGTCGCATAGTGCTCCGACACCGGAGGCGTGCGGTCACGGCCCCCTTTTAGGTTCGGTAGGGGCGTCGAGGTTCGCCCCGGCGATCGCCGGCTTGGCCGATGAGGCCCTGCGGGGCTAGCGAAATGATGTACTAAAAGTGCGCGCTAATCAAGGAACAGATACACGCACGTTTTACCCAGGTTCGGGCCACCCGGAGGTGTAAAACCCTATGTCCTGCTTGTCTGAGCTGATATTGGTTGTGAATCAAGTGTTTACAGGTTGCCGGGTAAGTTCCCGGGTACTCTCTCCCTTTGGGTAGGTACTCCTTACTATTCTCTGCTAATGTTAGAGGCTAACTGTGGGCTGATCGAACTCAACCAAACCCTACCGTCTACTGGAACCAACTGAGATTCCAACCCTTTGACCGTTGGCGGGGGTTCTCCTTTTATACTCAAGGGGATGCCACAGGTGCCACGGTGCATGGGCTACAAGTGTCGAGCGGGAGGCATACAACTCCCCCCCGTTGAGCTAGTGGCGCGCATGGACGCCACCTCCACCGCTAGGAGTCTAAAACCCTAGAGTAGGATTGGATAGCCACTGTTTGCATGATCTTGACAGGTAACGCCCCTCCTGTCGGCTCATTTAATGAGCCGTGCGCCTTACTCCTTGCCCCGGTGGGGCCGCGCACCCCACGCCCGCCACATGCCCGCGTGGCGCTGTTGATCTGCTTACTGGGCCCCACACTTTGGGCGGGGGCCTGCGCCCAGGAACCCCCTGTCCCGGCAAGTCGCTCTCCGGGAAGCGCCTGGGCCCAACGCACCCGGGAACCTCCCCCCGGGAAGCGGCTTCCCGGGAGGTGCCCAGGCGGGAATATTCCCCGAAGCCCCGCTAACCCTTCCGGGCTGGTAGCTTGCCGGGCTGCTCGTAGCCGCTGCCCAGGGTGGAACTTCCCCGGGAACTCAGGGACGGGGCCCACGCGTCGTGCAGCGGTGGTACCCCGGGTGCCACTGGTGCGACAGAAAGAGGGGAAGAGGAAGGTTTATCGCAAGTAGGACCGAATTCTCAAGGCGGCAGGCAGGGTGTCTCCAGTGCATAACATTCTGGAGGATAAACGTGCTAGAGAATATGCACGTCAGCACATGACACCAGAGGAGTGGGCGGGCATTGAGCCAATGCAACCGCCTATTAAAAATTTTACGGTAAGGGTTCACGTGCATTAATTTGTTTTCGGCGTTAATTATGACACTCATGATCCATATATACTCACGTTGGTCCTGTCTTATATGATAACAGGAAAATGCCCACAAATGGGAGGAGAGCAAGAGGTTAGAAACATCCGCCGACTCTGTGCAGAGCAAGAGGTGGGAGTCGGCTGTGACCGCCGGCTTGGAAAAGGCGGAGCACATAGGCCGTGTACTAGGGGAAGGCGATGGGGCTTGCTGGGATGATTATTTCCCGCTGATGAGCAGCGCCGCCTCTAACACACGTATGGAAGATGATGACACCTACACCCCAGGTTACAGCCCGTCTCCTAGCATGGACAACCCCCCCCGCTAGCCAACCCGACCCAAGTGAGGGCATGCGAGATAACGATCCGGGTCCGAGCGACAACATCCTTGTAAGCATACTTTTCAAACTCTTTTTCACTCCTTACCTTCATGAATAAAGATCTTACACACATATGCCTTCGTTTTGTTTTCGCGCAGGCACCGATGAAGTGTCATATTGACGTAGACAAGCTTGAGAAGCCTATAGGCGCCATTGGCCGCCTGATGCCCAGACAATCACCACCACTGGTGCACGACATTCTAAAGAATGACACACAAGTGAGTGTGATGGTGGACTCCGTCGTCGAGGAGCATCGTGATTATGCTATCCCGCTACCTCCGGAGGAAGGCGTGGATATCCTAGGCGGTTGTCCAAACTACCGCATAATGTGACCTAGGAGCTTGGTATCTCTCTACAACCAGCGCCGGCCCTCTTTAACTCTATGTCCCTCCGCCCACAAAGGTACTTCTCAATCGCCGCTCGGCCTTTCCCCTAGGATACTGCCTCCTGTCAATGCCGGCGGAGATGAAGAGCGGGCAATGTTGTTGCCTCCATAGCCTAAAGATAGCCAGACCACAGGGTCGGCACAGGCTGGAAGCGTCCCCCCTACCTTCTCTCTCTTGGGTGGCCGCATGATCGATGAAAAGTACAAGGCAGAAGAGCAAAAGGATTGGGACAATAAGAGGAGGCATAAAAAGAGGGGGCGCGGCGGCAACACCAGCAAAGACTCCTCAAATGTCAAGCAAGATGAGATGCACTATGTGCCTAACATAACTGGAGTGTGGGAAGACAATAGGCTTGACATTCTCATGAAGAACCCCCGCCAAGGCCAGAGATTCGAAGACGGATCCTATTTCGAAGACGGATCTTATTTACTATCCTGGAAGGCCGATGCTCACCGAAGCTTCCCTGCGTGCCGTGTCCAGAGAGATGCAAGAGCTTCATCAGTTATACATGCAAGCATCAGCTGGTTCTCAACAGCATGCCCAACAAATCAATGTTCGAATCCCATGAGACTATGGCTTTTTTGACCAAGAAACCGTGAACATTCAGGAACGTCCTATAACCTTTGGTGTGGAGTTCAACGAACTGTTCCACCTCTTCAACCGCCAAAAGCTTGATATCAACCTCTTAAGCCTGTGGTCTGCCTACCAAATAAGGAAAACACGGCGAATGGAGGTCAAAAAAAGTAGCCATTCTAGACCCCGCGGTGTTCAACTACGGTGACATCGGTCTTGAGCCAGAAAAGGATCACTCAAGAACCCTGGCGTCTAAATACTTGGTGGCATGTCTGGAGAAATACGCTGACCACGACTTTATCCTCTTCTTTCTTAATTTGGAGTAAGTTGAATTTTATATATGGAACCGTTTGTTTTTTCTAATTCAGTCTTTCTAATACACCCTTAGGTACTAAAGTTTGTTGTTTTGAAAACAGAGAACCATTGGGTGACACTACTCATTTGTTTGGCTTGGTCCGCGCTGTACTATTTTGATTCACTACTTCCGAAGAAGGGTGTTTGAGGTCGCTACTGGAAACCCATCAAATCACTCATTAACACTGCCTGGAAAGTTGCGTGCAAGGGAAAACTAGCTGGTAAAGGTTATAAAGACGAGCCTCACCACAACCACAGGTTCCCTTGCTAGCAACAGCCGGCCGGCAGTGTGTACTATGGGTACTACTGCTGTCACATCCTTATGGAGAATGCCAACATGTTCAAACCTGAGTGGAAGGGGTCAATCGCGGCTGTAGAAGAGTACTGGCGGCCCCGAATGACAATGGCACACCGACCTAAATGGATTGTGTATAACATTCAAAGGGAGTTCGGCCATCTCATCAACAACGAGGTCATTAAACCTAGTGGGGACTTCTACAAACGCGTGGAACAAGTGGTTACCAGGGTTCACCCACAACAATAGCTTCAAACTTGATTTTGCTATGCAATTTTGACACTTTGTAATCAATGTCGTGAAGTGAGATACATTTGTATGCTTTATATGCTTAAATGATGCGGCTTTATATACATTTGTATACTTTAAATGATGTGGCTGTGGTTTTAATTCGAAATATATGTGTTGTGCTGTGTATTTTCTTTGTATTCCAAATATATATGTGTTGTGTATTTTCTGTGTATAAATGCTGTGTATTTTCTGTGGTTTTAATTATAATTTTAATTACTGAAAATGTATCAGTGTCGGTCGCTCGCCTGACACTAATGGGGCAAAGCAACCGTTACTGAAAGTGGCGGGCGCGGAAACATGACCTTCACTGATGATGGGTATCATCAGTAACGGTCGGGACACCTGCACTGATGATTGGGACATCAGTAATGGTCGCAGCGACCGTTACTGATGATACCCATCATTACTGGCAGGAAGTTAGTAACGGCGGCTCCGCTCGTTACTGATGTTGTTTTTCGACTGTTACTGATAAACCTTTCTATAGTAGTGGGAATAAAACCGATGGGGCTTAGAGCTCCAAGGGAACTCTAGCTTCGAGATCCGGGGAGCCGTTCGCACCAGACTACGTTAAGGGGAAGGTTTAGGATTCTGAGGGTATTCTTACCTCGTAGCTCGGAGAATCCCGTTAGGACAAGCTCAATAGGGCCCCGACGAACTTCTAACCTTGTAGCTTAATTGGGAAGCCTCCTTCGGCCCAAGGTCGGGGGTAACTTTCCCTGCCTCTCCTAACATAGGACGACCATGTCACGCGTCATTGGGTAGGCCGGACCTTATTAAAGAAAATATTTGTGTCAACTTTGTCGAGTATATGACGACCTTCGATCATAAGGCCGTCTTATTCGCCACTTTACTCTTTAACTATCGTGCATTGATACCCTCTATGCTAAAGTGTTGTTCGAGTGCAAGTGTGCAACAACAGATCGATACAAAACAATACAAATCTTTCTATTGAGAAAAAAGATGAGGGCTCTACTAGGGATCCTCAACCACAAACCAAAATACTCTTCAAGTCAACATCTGTTGATTGTAGCAAAGTTGAAGGCCTGTCATCTGTGTTACAGGTAGAAGCACAAGGAGCTAGCGGGACTACTCTTTCTTTGCAGGACACATATTCTCATGGATTGACACTTTTGGTTCAACGAAGAGAAGAATTCAGGATTAAACAAAATTGGGAGATCAAGCCCCAAATCAATTAGGTTCTATAGAACACGGCTTACTTGAATGCAGAGGCGTACGAAATCATGAGATATCGCAGCAAGTTTGCTCACAAAGAAGCTCAATACGCTTATTAACAAACTAGCTAAATAGCTCAAGACACTTGTTAACAAACTTGCTAAATACCTACGCGATGCTAAGGATAAAACAAATTAAACTACTCGCTGCAGATAGATTAGACTAAAATCCACTATTATATAATAGTGACAATTGTTAGTAAATTTATCCCAACCCTGAACAAACATCACCATCGTCTTAGTCTTTTGCAAAATATTTAAATTTAAAATATTATTTCCACTGCGAAGAGGTGAAGAGTTTTTTTAATGAGTACTCTTTTTTAACCGTCAGTTAAAAGGGGTCTTGAGACCTTGAGGGCCCGTTCGGATCTGCTCTTCCCAGCGGGGATCAAGGGGAACAGATCGAATTTTAGTTCAGTTTCCCCACTGTCCACCCGATACCTGCGGTGAATGCTGGAACCGAACAGAGCCTTAGCGGGGAACCAGTTGTCACACTGCTCGTTCTAACTTGTCTGTGAGGAGTACTACAATCATTCGGTTTGAAAGGAAAACATGACAAATATAGATATTTCTTCTCCAATCAATCGATACACCAAATGAAAATCTGCGTGGCTCCTTTTTAGGCCACGTACAAACTCGAATAAATGCGCGGCAGGTGACGATAAGACCTCTACCGTTTGAAGTTGCGGCCTTTAAGTTCCGCGCGCCTTACACTGACACCCGCACCAAGAGCATCCACACGTAAACAATCAAGCAGCAGCCAGCATGAGCCCGTCCACTCAGTCCAGCCGTCCCAAGGCCGCGTACCAGCGCGTTGTGGACAACTTCACTGCCATCGTCGCCGTCCCGCTCGCCGCTGTCGCCCTCGTCACGATGGCGCGGCTCGGGCCGGAGACGCTAGCGAGCCGGCTCTCCGAGCTCCAGCCCGTGAACGTCTTCCTGGCCTGCTTCCTCCCCGCCGCCGCGGCCATCGTGTACCTCACGCTGCGCCCCCGCGCGTTGTACCTCGTGGACTACGCGGGCTTCCGCACCCCGCACAACTGCCGGATCCCCTTCGCCAGCTTCCTGGAGCACGCCAAGCAGCTGCCGGCGCTCAACGAGCGCAGCGTCCGGTTCATGACGCGTCTGCTGGAGCGCTCGGGGCTCGGGGAGGAGACCTGCCTTCCCCCGGCGCAGCACTATATACCGACCCACAAGTACTGCACGCTCGACGCCGCCCGCGCCGAGTTCGAGCTCGTGGCCTTCTCGGCGATCGACGACCTGTTCGCGAAAACCGGCATCACCCCTGACGCCGTAGACGTGCTAATTGTCAACTGCAGCTTGTTCTGCCCCATACCATCCTTGGTCGACATGATCATAAACAAGTACAAGCTGCGGAGCGAGATCCGGAGCATGCAGCTCTCGGGGATGGGATGCAGCGCGGGTCTCATCGCCGTGGGGCTCGCGAGGAACCTCCTGCAGGTTCTTCCCCGAGGCGCGCACGCGCTGGTCGTCTCCACGGAGACCATCACGCCCAACTACTACATCGGCAACGAGCGCGCAATGCTCCTCCCCAACTGCCTCTTCCGCATCGGCGGCGCCGCGGCGCTGCTTTCGACGTCCTCCGCAAAGGCCCGGTTCCGGTTAAAGCATGTCGTGCGCACGCTCACTGGCGCGCAGGACAGCGCCTACCGGTGCGTGTTCCAGGAGGAGGACGGCGAGGGACACCGGGGGATCAACCTCAGCAAGGACCTGATGAACATCGCCGGGGACTCGCTCAAGGCCAACATCACCGCGATGGGCCCGCTCGTGCTGCCAGCCTATGAGCAGCTCATGTTCGCCTTCTCCTTCGTCGCGCGGAACGTGATCGGCACGCGAGTCATCAAACCGTACATCCCCGACTTCCGCACGGCGTTCGAGCACTTTTGCATCCACGCCGGGGGCCGCGCGGTCATCGACGAGCTGCAGAGAAGCCTCAGCCTTTCCGACGAGCAGGTTGAGGCATCACGGATGACGCTTCACAGGTTTGGGAACACGTCCAGCAGTTCGCTGTGGTACGAGCTGGCGTACATCGAGGCCAAGGGTCGCATGCGGCAGGGCGACCGCGTGTGGATGATTGGGTTCGGGTCTGGATTCAAGTGCAACGGCGCGGCATGGGAGTGCATCCAGCCCGCGCGCAACGCCGATGGGCCGTGGGCCACGTCGATCCACAGGTATCCGGTGGACATTCCAGATGTTCTGCAGCATTAGCTGCTGGAGAAATGGAGATACTTATTCTTAAAAAAAAAACTGCTGGAGATACTTCAGATATAGCACCATCGATCAAAGGACTGGCCCTAACAGATTCCAGAGATTACATGTTCATGGTTCATTGATTAATATGCCATCTAATTTTAAGACAGTGTTCGAGTGAAGCATATGTTATTCAAATAATGCTATTCATATCTATTACTCCTTTTGATCCTAAATTCTTGTCGTTGTTTTGTTTTGAACTAGAACAAAACATCTGGAACACATTGTTATCACATAAGTCGGAGTGAGTACGACTTATGTGACTTGATTTGTAAAACTCTATTTATCTTCGTAGTGATTTCTTAAAAATAAGTTCTACACCATTGAAAAAATAAGGACACATATGTACATGCTAGTATATGTATTGTTGATAACAATGTATTATCAGTCATCGGAGATATCAAACCAATAATATGAGCATATATCTTACACAACATGTTGTTCGGTTGACCTAGAATGACGACACTACATGAGAATGGTGTATCCTTGCATGTCGTTAACTAATCTCTATATCCCTAAAAAAAAACTAATCTCATATACAATTTTAACTGATCTAGGACTTTATTATCGGGGGTGCCAAGCTTGATATGTATAAGTCAATTTGTCAACACGAATATCATGAATACAACACAATGTTTAAATATTTTTTCCCACAAAAAAAAACATGGACTTGCAGCAGGAAAACACCTACACGAATCTTGATTAGAAGACTTAAGATCAGGAAAACACCTACACGAATCTTGATTAGAAGACTTAAGATTTTTATACTAATGCACAAACAATACATGATGTCAAAAATATTGCAATTTTTAGGGGTATGGTTCATCCCTGGAGATTTGTGGTTGCCGCACGTACTAGATATCTACTACTACTAACTAGGTTGTCAACAGTTACACTGTAAATCCATAGTTAAAAATGTCGATTCCAAGTTTGTCACGAAACATGTTATAGAACACATGTAGCTTCAGGAATGCATAAGGTGAAAATCTCCATTCAGTGAAACTTGAAAACTCTCGTTCCTAACCATTCGATCCTAAATAAATGGGATCAAAGGTGGAACTTGTATCACTTAAATGCATTTTATGAAGAAAAAACCCGGAGGATCCCACCAGCTTGTGAGGGTTCATAAAATAACTTTAAGTGATTAGAGGTTTCACCTTTCATCCGAATCGTTTATTGAGATCTAATGGTTGAGATTGGAAGTTTCAAGTTTTCGCCTGATATGTCGCATTACTCGCATATAGCTTGCCTCTCCAATAGGAGATATATCTCTAACCGACTTGATTGGTTGGACTCTAAAAAAGCTATAGCCAAACTAGTTGCACCCAGAGACCAACTACGCATAAAGATTTGGTTATGATATCAAAAAGAACAGTTGAGGCAATAACTAAACAAGGATCATCTAAAAAAAATGTGGACAAGGATAAATTGGACTGGTCTTGGGTTTGTCCAATATCATAAGAAGAAAAAAAGAGGAAAGTATAGTTTTCACCCCCTTAATTGACAGGAAAGTATAGAATTGTTCATAAACTTTTTTCCTACACATTTAGTCCCTCCTACAAGTGGCAAAACCAGAGAAGTTTGGTCTCTCGGGCCACTCGAAATGGTTTGTAAGCGTGGTGTGTGGTTTCAACCTAACATGACCACCAAGATGGCACATTGCCTTTCTATCCCTCCGTAGTTGATTTGCATTCTCTCTCGCGGGCGCCACTGAACCCTAAGTCTTGTTGCTCTAGCTTAAGTGGCGACCCTGACACAGGTAATTGCGGTAGATGCTACTTGGTGAAGTAGTACGCTGTGAAGAAGAATTCATTCGGTAGAGGAGTCTTCCAAGGCTGGAGGTTGTTTAGGCAGGTATGGGCGGTGTCTAAGGTGACAGTTTCTTAAGTTCCATAGGCAAGCCTACGATTCTTGCTTGATTTGAAATGCTTATACGTCCTTGCATGTGTGGATTGAATACCTTGAAGCTTGAAGGTGCTACTGGAAACCTACAATTCTAAGATAATGGGCAAGTGTGTGGCAATCGTAAGTAATAGACGAGTTGGGAAGAACTACTTCGATTACGACAACGTCAATACGCCACGTCAACTTTTCCTCCACTAATTGGTGACTTTATTGTGATGTTGGAAGAGAACTACTACTCCCTCCGACCGGTATTAGTTGTCTCAAATTTACCCAAATACGGATGTATCTATATGTGTAAAAAGTGTCTAGATAAATGTAATATTTCGACAAGTCCGGCCGGAGAAAGTACTACAGTTACTATATATTTTTTGTTCCGATTCTCATCCAATGTACCACATGGCTATAGAGGCCATAGGGTTACTGCATCATACCAAAGTCAGACACTATTTATTGTATCCCGGCTCTTTTCTACCGGCTCCACTACCATTGACCCATAACAAAATATAATAATAAGATGGGCCGGTCCAACACCACGTGGCAGCTTTTGCCGGTGCCGGTAAAATCGCCGCTTTGACAAGTAGAGAAGTTTTGATGCCGAAATCGAAGACTTCAGTTATTCCTATGTAATGTTTAGTTTTTTTTTACAAACCTCGTCGGAGGGCAGGGAGCTCCGGCAATTCATTTAAGAAGAATAGAATGGTCCGGTTTATGAGGAAAACTAGGCCGAAAACCATACAAGAAAGCCTCACCCTGCCTAGCTCAACTACGCCTGGAACCCGACACACCCACAACATAATACTGTTCCGTCGCCCACACAACACAAGAACAGTAATGCTCGAGTAACAAAACACATATCCGGGGCCGCTGCCCCGGCGTCCAACCACCCAAATGCGCCCTGCACAAACCACCTGCACCACCTTCCAGGGCGCCGCCCTGACATCCGCCGCTCACATAGGAGTTGCAACGCCGCACAAGACGGGCTCTCCGTAGCCCTAGCCGCGCAAGGCAACCGCTCGTAGACCTCAGCCGCCGCACCGAACCCGGGGCCGCCACCCCGACATCCAAGACAACCGATCCCCCAAGATATCGCGTTGACCGGGCCGACAATCTCGCTGCGCCAACCGCACAAGATCCACACCCTAACCGTGGCAAACTGCAGCCCCACACCATAGAGCTGCAGAAGCAATGCTTTCCGGAACCGCCGCCCCGACGTACACTGTAACCAAACCCGAGGCCGCTGCCCCGGCGTCCGCCACCCACGATGACAAAGCAAAACCACATAGAAGCCTAAAGCTTGTACCCGTCGACGGTCTTGGTCTCCAAGGAGGAAGCGACGTGTCCGCCGCAATCGCCCGCTCCGGACAAACCAGAGCTTTGGGTTTTCACCCGGAAAGCCAAGCACCCGCTTTCGGAGAGCGGGGAAAATCTACAACGACGCCTCCAAGGAGGGAAACGACGCCAAAGAGCGCCGCCGCCATCGGCTCCGAGCACATCAAAGCAAGGCTTTCGCCTAGAAGCACACCCCATCCACCAAAATTAACAGCCAAGAAGGATGCAGCCGACCAAGGCACAAGACCAAGCACGCCACGCAAAAATTGCAGTTGTCATCACCACCACCTCACCACCATGCCCAGCAACCACCGCAGCACCCCAACCGCGATGCAAGCCAGGCCCGGCGCCAGGGACGGCCGCCGGGTCCACCATCGTGACGCCGCCGCGCGCCGTCCCAGACCTATGACACACTGCCACCACCGTAGATCAGCAGCCAGGGCTCCACCGGGACCGGAGTCCCCGTGGCGACACAACACCTCGAACTCCCTGCACCACGCCGCAGCAGCTCACCGAGGCGCCGCCACAAGACCGACGGACGCCCGACCACGGCGCCGCACCAGCACGACTCCTCGCCAAGGGCTCAAGCAAACGCCGCCATCTCACCCCGGGGCCGCCGCCCGGCTTCCCTGCGCCGGTGAGCCCACCATCTTCGTCCCAGTCGAGGCCCTAATGTTTAGTTGTTATATTTCACAACATTAACTAAGCGTCGAACTCCTTTCCTACCGATGAAAGAATAATTGAGAACAACGTTAGGCTAGTGTCATCATCTGCAGGCAACAACACTGTGTTGGCTTCGATTGCAGAGTCACAGTGCTGGCATGCCATCGTCTCATGCTGGAAAGTTCTCGATCCAAAACCTTGATTGTGTTTCCATTTTTATTTTTATTAGGGATTCTCTGTAATGCTAGAGTTGTTTAACCAATATCTTATTCTTTCAAAGAAGAGACATGTCTCCTCTTAATTACAAAGACGAGCAAAATGAATGAGCAACTAGATTATCTTTTGCGAGGGATGAAAATGCCCATATAAAGGTTTGAACTTACTAAAGCCGTAATTGCTTTGGGGCCAGTTCGTTTTTTTAGGATCTGTTTGGATGGTGGCCAAATACTATCCTACCAAATTTTTGGTCATTACCAAATAATTGATTCTTATTTGAACTGATGTCACTATTTGGCTAGCCAGTGCTACTTTATCAAATATAGTTCATTTTTGTTATCAAGTTTGCTCAACTCATGGACAAGCAAAAAGTTGGCCAATATTTTGCCTAGCCAAAGATTTGGTAGAACCAAATTGGGCTAAATCCAAACACACCTTTAGTAACCGGGGCCAGTTCGATTTGCATCACGATTGTTGTATAGATCTCATAGTTGTATGGATCATTTCTTGTGCTACTTTGCAAATGGTTCGAATCAGACGCGCACGATCATCTAATACGCCTCTGATTGCGTACGCCATTATGCATGTGTGTCGGTGTGTTTATCCTAAAGGCTCGAGTGTTTATATCCTGAGAGTGATTTCAGGCTGTCTGCGCCGTACTCGACATGGACCTTGCCGGAAATAATAACTAATCAACATGGACAACTCTGATATCATCGTTCTCGTCTTAATAGGTACCACAAATAAATGTTGCAGTTTACAGTTGAACTGATGTATGATCACTTTTAAGGCCGTCAAACACTTTGACCGTGTCTGGCAGCCTGTGTCTGTCTCTGGATCCCCGCGCAGAGGCATGTGTGGACAATAGCTAGGGATTTTCCGCTACAGCACTCTGCCTTCTGGCCTTCTGGGTTCATCTTCACGGCACGGACCTGTGGCAAGATCTCAAAAGAAAAAGGAAAAAAACGATCAATGATTTGACAGACGTGGCAGAAATGTCGTCGACGTCAAATGACATGGCGGCAAATCGACCTTCCGAATGTACTGTACTACTCCTATCTATCAGCAACTCAAACGCATTTACACGCGTCCTTTGCGAGTAGGAGTAGACATTGCTCCGTACAGCTAGCGCAAGTTGGAGAGTGAAAGCAACACACCTGATTAGGTGCTCTGTATGGTGAGTACCGAATTTGCAGTTTGCTTTTATGGAGTATAAGCTAGATTAACATTGCAATTTCCTGTGTTTGCTTTTATGGTGAGTACCGAATTGGCATAATTTCTTGTGTTTGGTAGGCCTGGTTTTCGCCATCATCGCTCAAGCATGTCATTCATCATTCCAGCCAGTTTATTCTGGACTGAAGCGTGATTGATAGGAAAGTGTTTTGGAACATCCCTAATGGATAATGCAAAATAGAGGTGGTGCCCTAAAAACTGATTTTCAAGGCATTTGGGGGAACCAGTGCCCTATAGCTATACGGTGCCACAAATACAGGGCACCGCGCAGCTGCCACAAAACAAACAAAATCTCACGTGCGCGCGCAACCCCGCCACTTTTGGTACTTTTCCGTCTCCCTACCACGTTGCGCCGTCGCTGAATCCGTCCAATTGCCCCACCCCAACGTTTTCCCATCGATTTGCCACTGGCTAACCACGTCTTCGATTCGAGTATACTCGTTACGGCCCAGCTGGCAGCTCACAAAAAAGCCTACTTCGACTTTAGGAGTCTACATACCAAATCTTGCGACTCAAGATAAGAAAGATTAATTAGAGCATATTTTCTTAGTATAACCGATTTGGACTCTAGATCTGGGTTCCTGCATATATAAAGAACCAGGAGGGGGAGCCAAGAGGACACCCCTAACTTAGATAGAAGTCAGCTATACACACTCATCGACTCTGTGCATCTAGTCTCTGCGGCACCCCATTGTAATCGACTCTGCAATACAGATCAGACAAGCAGGACGTAGGGGTATTACCTCATCGAGGGCCCTGAATCTGGGTAAATCGTGTTCCCTGTGTCCTTGTTAGCCGACGAATTCGCCAACACACACTCGAAATCTTTCCTAGATACAAGAGTCCATTAATATGGACATTGTCGAAGTCACCCTTTCGTCATTGGCGCCGTCTGTGAGAAAGACGTGTGTTGGAGTCGCAATCTCAGCGGTTTCAGATCCAGATAAAACATCATCGACTCAGGCGGAGTCAGGGACCCACGAGTCCTCTACGGCTCGCCTCCAAGCCAACTCCGCAGTCATCGACAAGCTCGATGCTCGTTTGGATCTCATATTCAGTGAGTTTCACGTCCGATCCGTATCCTTCGACTGCCGGGTCCGACTGCTCCGACTCCGGAGGAGTTGCCTCTCCTTTCTCCCTCAGGGCCACTCGATGAAGCAGAGCAAGTCTCCTTCGGGACTTGCCCTGATTCTAAAACATATCCATCTCCGCGTGCGAACAACCCCGTCCCAAGCGACCCTGGCGACCGCTCGGAACAAGGAAGTTGCCATGACAACAACAATCGTCAGGATCACCCGACGAAACAAAACAGGATTCCCTTGGAACCTACTCCGATTCTGAAAGCAATCCACCCTAGTGTGCAGAAAACCCCATACCAAGCGACGTTGGCGACTGCTCAGAGTGGGAAGGCTGCCATAGTAGCAGCGATCTTCTGCCCCAAGTGCGCCATCGCTCAAGTCTTCATGACAAGTCCTGCCACCCCGAAATTAACTCCTCCCATTGCGAGTGCATCCGCAAATCCACAGGCTGGATATTCAGGGGAGAGAAGGCTCGAGTCCAAGCAGCCCTTGAATCAGGAGTCCTCATGAAGGATCCCACCGCCGCTGAATTGCAATTGTATGCCAATTCTCTTGCCAGGGCTCAACGCGACCTGAACAAAGAGAAAGAGGATTTCGTAGAAAAGCAAAAACTTGAAGCTGAGAGGTTGAAGAAACTGGATGAAAATATCCAGGCACACAAAAGAACTCGCTCGGGATCACCCAGCGATTCTGATGGGGGCACCCCTCCTAGAGCTCTCCCTAGACGAAATGTCTAGCGTCGTGACCACACGACCCGAAACTTGGCACCAAGCTTCATGTCGGTCGACGGCCATGGCAATATGATACCAGAAACCCTGGAGGCTGCCTTGCTTGCAGTCAATACCTACGTACAAACAATCCAGCCACCCGACAGTGACCCGCGCTCGCGGCTTCACAAGAAGATTCTGGAAGGATTGAATAGGGCAGGGGCTTCTTGTATCAGTCAAGATTTCAACAACTGAAGGCTGCCGCGGGACAGGACTCCATTCCGCCGTGAAGGCGAAATCCAGCACGACCTCGACCCACCTCCTCGAGGCCGTAGGGAGCGCGACTCGCACCCGAGGGAAACACAGAGTTCTCCCCGGGTCGCAAGCCACAACCGGCGAGATAGGTACCGCGACCGCTCGCCGGACTCTCGAGGGAAACATGCGGAGCGCCTTGCTTCAGCCATCGCATCCGCCAGGCTAGGATGCCCAAGAATTTCATACCGCCAACTGATCTGGCAAAGTATGACGGCACTCAAGAGCCCAAAACTTGGTTGGAGGACTACCTCACCGAGATTCGCTGCCAAGGTGGTTCTCGAACTACCACCATGCAGTGGCTGTAGTTGCAACTCAAAGGCCATGCACGCAGGTGGCTAACCGGCTTACCACGAGACGATATTGACTCGTGGGATGAGCTCGTCCAAGCTTTCACCTGCAACTTCAGGTCCATGTACAAACGGCCTGTCTCCCTTGAGCAACTCCATGCTTGCATTCAGAAAGAGGGAAAATCCATCCGTTCATACATCCAGCGCTGGACCAACACCAAACACACTTCTGAGGAAGTCTCCGATGAGAGTGCCATAGACGCCTTCAAGCGAGGACTCCGACGAGTCGAGCTCAAGGAGGAATTGGGTCGTGTCCGGCCCGCAACCATCAGCTACCTGATGGAAATTGCCAATCGATGGGCCGACGGTGAAGATTCAGTTCGCAATGAACGCCACCGATCCCCTAAGGAACAGGACGATCCTGGTCATGATCGAAGGAGGAAGCGCAAAACCGAGCCTTCGAAGAAACCCACCCACCTGATTTCATCGCAACCGACTCTACTTCAGATTTTGGCTCGCGGGAAAACGGGATTCGCGGTGGAGGTTTTCGAGGTGGTGACAAGTGCAAGCAACAATGGCAGAGAAAAGGGAACCAACCTACCCTCTCTCAACAATTGGCTTCCCCTTGCCCGTTTCACGCTTACAGGGATGAACAAGGCAACATCAAGCCAAGTCACCCTCTAGCCGAGTGCCGGCTTTTCAAGGAGCTACAGGCTGAGTTTGCCAGGACACAGCAGTCGGCAACCAGCGCTGGCTTCTCCCAGCTACCTGGGTCGCATCCGTACCCCAATGAAGGAATCAATGCGCCTTTGCCGCCTCCCATACCGGGAGCGCTAGCCATTGTTGCTCCGACTCCTCCGCGCCCAGCCAGTTTTGTCAGCACGGTGCACCCAGTGGCACTTGCACCACCACCAGAAGCACCGACAACGGTCGCCAACTCATATCCGACTCCGGTCGGACACATCTGCATGATTCAAAAAGGAAAGCCCACTAATCAGGTCCGGAAATCCATAACTCGGCAGGTTCATATGACCGTGAGGTCACCTCCCTCTTCAACGGAGTACCTCGACTGGTCTGAAGAGAAGATCACATTCTCCAGAGAAGATCACCCACCCTGCATCCCGTAATCGGGGAACCGCTGCATTGGTGCTTGACGCACAAATCGGGGGCTTTATGTTGAACAAAGTGTTCATCGATGGTGGAAGTGGCTAAACATTATCTACGCGGACACCCTGCAAAAGATGAATCGCTCAACAACAAAGCTAGAGCCCACAAAGACAACCTTCTGCGGGATCATCCCAGGAAAAGCAACCACTCCACTGGGCAAAGTTAACCTACACGTGGTGTTCGGCACACCCGATAACTTCAGACGCGAAAGACTCGACTTCGAAGTGGTCGACTGGCCCTCCCAGTACCACGTGGTCTTCAGTCGCATTGCGCTAGCACGCTTCATGGCAGTCCCGCATTACGCTTTCCTTAAGCTCAAAATGCCTGGACCCAACGGCGTGATAACTATCTCTAGAAATTTACTACGGTCTGACCACTGCGACCGTGAATTCCATAAAATTTCTGAGTCACTCGCCGCGCAGGACCAGGCTAGCCAGGCCTACCTCTTAACAGACGACGACCAAAATTCCGTCCTTAAGAAAAGAGCCATTGAGGCCATAGGCGGTATAGACTCGAAGACAGAGGAAGCGCAGGCCTCTTCATCAAAGGAGACCAATGCTGACTCAGCCAATAGCCTTACCAAGTAAGAAAAACTGGCTCGCTGGGCTCCCCCACTCGCAACATCGGGAGTCCCTCTAGCAGGCGCACTAAAACAACGAGAACGCCAAGCCGGCTTCGCAGCCCATGCAGTGTAACTCAAAAGTCGCCTGCCGAAGAGTGAGTCAGTTCAAGCACATACTAGCGAGCTCATCCACGCCTCGACATGGGTTTTCAGCCAACTCGATTGCGGGATATGAGAACCAAGGATCTCCCGCTTAGACTCCAATTCAGAGCAGGGGACACAAGAAGCAATACGCGGAAAGCCACGCAATCGCGCCACCAACGCACCAGGGTTTTGCTTGATTTTTTTTCCAGTTTCTCGTCTGTTTCCTTTTTTTTCTCCGCATTTTTAAGTACCCTCTTGTATCATCGGTACTCAATAAAAAGTATTTATGTTCCTCTACTCAGAGTCCTCTTCTTTTACTTACCCTGATACGGTCGCATCAAAACTCAAAGCTGGCTGCGTCCAATCGACCCCGAACTTGTCATTGGACGCACCCGACACTCAGGAGCTGCGTCCAATTGACCCCGAACTTGTCATTGGATACACCCCTCATCATACCCCCCCCCCCCCCAACTTGAGAGGAAACCGTCCTCGGTTTCGACTTTGCTTGTTGGATCTTCTTCTTCTTCACAACAAACGTAGCCACCTTAATATCATTGTCAAACATAGGCTGCAGCACATGACGCTTCCCTTGATGCCACAAAGCATAAACATTGGATCTGCCTTGATGCGTGGTACGTCTATCAAATTGCCACGGACGGCCGAGCAGCACATGACAAGCATCCATAGGCAAAACATCACAGACCATTGTGTCTTCATAAGTACCCACCGAAAATTTCAGGCGCACCTTATGTGTCACCTTCAGCTTCCCGGAATTGTACAACCACTCAACACAATGTGGTTGTGGGTGTTTTCATGTGGGCAACGAAAGAGAATCCACCAAACTCTTACTAACAATATTGGTGTAGCTGCCACCATTGATAATCATTTTGCAAGCGGTGTTCTGGACTGTGCATTGGGTTTGAAATATATTCCAGCCCGGTCCTTGTCCTTCGATGCGATCGTCGGGTACATGCTGCACCATCAAATTAGGAGCAGCATCCTCAGGATACACATCGAAGTTATCATGATCTTAAGACTCCACAGCACATGGCACATCAACCTTGTCATCATCACTAGCAGAAACATAGCCATCTTGTATAAGCATCACCCTTTTTGTGTTCGGACAATCACGCCTCATGTGTCCTCGGCCTCCACAAGTAAAACACTCAATGGAAGAGGTGGAGTGTGTACTAGGTGCAGCTTTGGACAAATCTGATTTTGGCACCTCACTATGATAAACCTGGTTGGAACGTGAAGAGAATGTCGTCTTCGCACTAGAACCAGCAGTCTCGGTCGGAGAACGACGCCAGGAATTTGCAGGAGCTACAGCTTGACATCGCTTGAATTGTTGCTACGCACGCTCAGCTTGGTGCACAAGATCCTGAATATCATAATAGCTAACCATCTCCACACGATCTTGCACCTCAATATTCAGGCCATTAAAGAATCAAGACAGTGTGGCCTCCGGATCCTCTCGTGTTCCTATTCGTATCATCAGCAACTCCATCTCTTTATAGTACTCATCCACAGATTTTGTGCCTTGAGTGAGCTGCTCCAATTTAGTGTACATATCTCTCTTGTAAAGCTCAGGAACAAAGCGATGTCGCATGAGGTCTTTCATACCTCTCCACGACGTTGGGCGAGTACGCATACGAAGAATCTGATTCCACCAAATCAGCACATAACCGGTAAATTCAACTGCAGCAAGTTGAAGTCTCCGCTCCTCGCTGTAATGATAAGATGCAGAAATCTGATCCATACGCATCTCCCACTCCAAATAATCTTCCGGTCCACGATCACCCGAGAACGGAGGTATGGACAATTTGATACGCCCAAAACCACCATCATCATGTGGAACGTGAACAGCATGACCAACCTGATTACGACCATGTGGTTGTCCACGAAGAGCGTCTGCAGGACGAGCAACAAACGGATGTTGTTCGGGTGCATCATAGTCAAGCTCTCCATCAGCAACGTAGCCCACTTGGTGACGAATTTGCTGGTCAACAGGTCGGCAATGAACCACGTCATGAGGTTGTGCACGGGCAGGAGCATCGCCCAATGCTTCTATCCGTATAGCTAACTGCGCAATCTGTTTCGTCAATGCGGCATGACTCCGACGAATAAAATCGCAAGTGCTATCAAAACCAGCCTGGACATTGGGAGCCAAATTTTCTCCAAAAACAGGCGGTGCGAGTTCCTGGGGCTCATCGGCGGCAGCCACAGAATTTTCCCCAGTCTTCGACGTCACCATCACGGCAAACAAAGAGTTGGGCAGGCACAGAGAACCTCACGCGCACCAAGGAAGGACGGCAGGAGAGTCGTGCGCGTACCGGCCGAGAGAGGACGGTAGAGGATCTCCAAGGGTAGATCGGTTATAAAGATGCAGCGATGGAAAACTCGCATGAAGGTGAATCGGACGAGGACTCCCAGGCAAAATCGAACGAGGACTCCCAGGCGGAATCAGACACAGACTCCTAGTAGATAATTCTCTGCAGAGAATCGCCGTGAGAAACCTGACGAATCTGATACCCAGATGATAAGGATCAACGTGATCCAAAAGGGTTTTAGGCCTAATCTTTCACGGCGATCGACGAACAAGCAGATCAGCAACCGAGCAAAATCAATCTGAAGTAATCCAGATCAAATCCCTTCAATTCCTCACGTTGGAACTGATTAGAATCAACTCCACCGCAGGGCATAACATCAGATCTTCAAGATCAGCAAGAAAACACGACGATATGCGCCCCCAAACATTGGGACTTTTCAGGCCTATTCTTAATCTCAAAAATTCAACTCTTTCTACAACGACGGCTACCAAAAAGCCTTTATAGGGCGACTCTAACCCTAATCGGGTGGGACAGACCCCACACCACAACTACGGCCCAAAAGGCTGACTCAAAGTGGTTTTGGACAGGCCCAAAAACCATCAAATGAAAAACAAAGGAAAACAAACTCTAAACCGGAGTACACTTCAAAACCAGTGTTCTGAAATTGGGCTTCACCTCCTCCTCTGTAGGAACGTCAACACAAAAAGATCCAAACTGCAGAATATATGGAGTTGGTGAAATAGCAGGGGTAATCGATATCCTCCCCTCATCAACACCCCTAACTTAGATAGAAGTCGCCTAGACGCACTCATCGACTTTGTGCATCTAGTCTCTGCGGCACCCCATTGTAATCGACTCTGCAATACAGATCAGACAAGCAGGACGTAGGGGTATTACCTCATCGAGGGCCCTGAATCTGGGTAAATCGTGTTCCCTGTGTCTTTGTTAGCCGACGAGTTCGCCAACACACACTCAAAATCTTTCCTAGATACAAGTCCATCAATATGGACATTGTCGAAATCACCCTTCTTCAGCCACCGATTCGAGGCCCACCCACAACCGCTGCCACAGGATGCCACTGTGCCGCCAGCAGAAGAGCAGCACCGGCTTCCGCGGCTTTCAGCGGCGGGAGTCCCGCTGCTACGCCGCGGACATCTCATGAGACGGAACAAGGCGGTGGTTCGGCACCTACGACACGCCGGAGGAGGCCTCGCGCGCGTACGACATCGCGGCGTGGAGGTTCAACCGGCCGCGGTCGGAGATGAACTTCTCCGACATGCTGAACCAGCCGGAGCCGAAGTTCCTCGCTCCTCCCTCGATGCGGATAGTGACCCGCAACGAGGAGAATGAGCACCGCAAGGCGCTGTAGCAGAGTCACGCCCACGAGTCCGGTGAGGTGGCAATGGCGAGTTATATACTGCCAGGAGCACCCCAAGGCCGTGCAAGCCTACAGCCAACACCAACACCAGCACCAACGAGAAGTTCAATTCCAGAACCAACATCCTTTGATATTTTATTTCGATTCATTATACTATTAAATTATGCTATCATTAAATTTTTTCGAAGCTCGCGTGCCATTTATATTATATTTACGGATTAAGTAAAATACACCACTAGTACACGAACTCGGCAGAAATGAATACTTTAGTTGACGAACTAAAACACACACATAAACCCTAAAGTGAGATTACTGTAACACTTTAGTCCAAAAACGGTTCGGCGGGGTTAAAACACGCCACGTGGCCGCCATGGTGGCTTCAATCAAGACCGCGGTTTACTAATCGATTTTTTCAAAGGGTTTCTTGCAAGCTGACCTCTGCATTTTTATCAAAATGTCCTCGACCAGAACACGCCAAGTGGTAGTTTATGTTGGAGTTTTGTAATGGATGAATGACTGCATCGGTGCACTCTTTTGATGAAAACTGATCAGAAACAGAAATCCTGGCCGAAGCCGCAGTCCTGGCCGAATCCGATGTGGCGGCCAATGATGTGTTTTAGTCCCGTCGAACCATTTTTGAACTAAAATGTTACCATAATCCCAGTTTAGAGGTTTATGTGTGCATTTTCTCAGTCCGTGGACTAAAGTGTTTATTTCTGCAAAGTTCATGAACTATTTTTTTTAAATAATTCATGAACTAGTGGTGTATATCTTCGGATTCTCAGACTTTATTTGAAAAGGTAGCCATCTTCATTTCGGCCGAAACCCGAAAGCAAATCCGATCCATCTTTCCTTCTCTCTTCCCTCCCTATCTGGCCCGGCCGGTTTATTCTTTTTCTCCTTTCCCAAGGCCGCAGTTCACCTACTCCTTTTGTTTGATTCTAAAAAAAAACCCTACTCCTTTTGTTTTTTCAAAAGGGCGCGCACCTCCGTCGGCCCAACTTCTGGCCGAGCCGACCAGCCCACCAGCCGCGTTTCCCTGCTCGATCGAGCTCTGGCTCGCCTGCCTTCTTCTCCGAGCGTGTAACGCACGCCCGACGCCGCTCAACCTTCAACGCACGGCCAGACAAACGTACTCCGCGCAGCAGCCTTGAACCAACCGAATCTTCTTCCTTCCTTCCTTCCTTTTCGCACCAGTCGCCTCGCTAGTCGCTCCTATGCGACCTGCACACGGCACTGCCTGCGGCCGAATCCGTCGAACCGGAACGGCGGAAAGCCTAATCCTGGCGCCAGTAGCACAAGCTAGATGCGACGAAGTCAACGCTCCGACTTGCAGTTGGAATCGACGACCGCATGTGACGAATTTTGGCATTTACCTTATGACTGCCGTATTCGCCTGACAATTTCGTCTCCTTAGGCGAGTCTACATCCAACTTCTGCCAATTCTAGACTAAACTAAACCACTCTGCCTCATGGACATGCTCGTTCAGCCGTTCGTTCCGTGCATATGTTGTTGTTTACTTGGAAATAAGCCAACACGAGCTCTTCTCGTGCACAACCTGGAAACCAGTCCAACGCGTCATGCAGTCTTACTCGAAGGTTATGGCATCATCATCATACCATGCATATATAAAGTTGGGCAAGGATCCTTAAGAAGGAATAAGCAATTGAAGAACCACATAAGACTATTGTAGTCACAAGACGTCCTAAGCCGTCAAGTTCTCCTAACTCACAAGATATCACCTCTGTAAACGCAGTTGTACTTTGTGACTCTCCTAATTCAATCAAAACATGAGTAGAGCTATTACACAATCCTTTTGGAGGCCTGAGTTTGGTAAATATGTGGACTATATCCATCTTTCGTACACCAAGCGTATCCCTAAATCGAAATCCCAATCCCTAGGGGTCTGAGGCAAGGGTATAACAATGTGCCGACAAGATTGACATGACCGCTATATTTTTTTGGCCCCCTCAATATTCATATTAATGTGTGGCGTATAATGTGATTTTCTCCCTTGTTCAAGAAAATTACGCATGATAACAAAGCGGGCATTCTCACGGTTAAGGAACGGACAAGGATGGGAAGAAAAATAAATCTTCCTGTATAGTTGTAGCTGAAGAAGAAAGACATCGGGAGGAGAAAATCATTATGTGCCCATCGAAACACTTACGCTGAGGAAGAAACACGGTGTGTTATGCTTGGAAACAATATGTGTAACCATGGTACCGCGGCACCAACCCGGCAGCTGTTTTTTTTTTGAAGGAAAAGCATTCCATTAGCTCACCATTGTCACATGGTTACGACGGGTGGCATCTGAAGACAGGTGTTGCCAGGGTACAGTACCGACTAAAGAACCAGACGAATTATTAGTCCTAACAAACTGCGCCAAATCATGCGTAACATTATTTGCCTCACGTTATCGACGGCAGCATCACTGTTCAGTTTCAGCCAATCGAGCGAAGGGGCTTTCCAAACCGCAGTGGGCGCCGAAACAGATTGCCGATCGTCCCAGGAACCATGCTTGCCAGTCGGCTGGCCACCGAGAGGATGAAGAGACTCATCGAAACAGCTTGCGATAACTGGGTATGGGCTTTTTATGTTCTCCATCGCTAGCGAGTAGCTTCTGATGAAGTGGGCAGATTTCTCGATCGTCGCTTTCCCATTACCGAAGATGGCATCATTTCTGAGGTGCCAAGACCGCCACCGAAGGAAAAGCAACCTCTGTCGCGTTAGGGCATCCACAGAGTCAAGAATGATAACAGCCCAGTCGTCTCCGCCTTGGCCGAGATCCCCGTCCGCCGGCAAATCCTAGTCTTTGCGCATGCGCTGACGCAGTCCTCTGGCCTTCGTGCAGTTCATAACCGCATGATAATTTGATTCATCCTCAAGACCACAGATAGCACAGGTCGGTCTTCCTTTTCCAATGCGATGGGAGCAGAGAGTTTGCACCACGAAGGAATTTGTGGCGAGCTTCCACCCGAACACTCGGACCTTCGGAGGAACATTTGCCTTCCAGATGGCATCGTAAATCTTGTGATTCCCTTGGGGGCTGCTACTGGATTCTCCCCCGGAGCTACGAGTAGAACCTCAGACACGTTGGGATGGACGCAGGTTTGAACAAAATACTTTCATCCAGGTTAATTAATTGAGCATGCATGCAAACCACCCCCCCCCCCCCCCGCACAACCCCACATATCCTCTCTCTCCGACACCTCCATGCATCTTGCACAACCACCAGTCTACTTGAATTTCAAACCTCAAAACGCTTTGAACCAAGAATCTAATTTACTATCGGTTTGAAGCTATGTGTTCCTAGTGGCAAGACCTTTGCAAACAGGACCAAAATTAGACATGTTTTGACAATTTGAACATTTTGATAATTTGAATTCTGAAACCACAAAATATTCAACATTGGTCTTTGTTGTTTGTTCTCTACAACAATTAGAGTAAAGAGTGCTAATGCTCGATGGCACAAGTGCAGGTGTAAAAGTAAGGCGTGTACGCCGGCCTTATAGCGAAGGTCGCCGTACACTTGCTCATTTCACTCTTTGACCATGGCATGAGAGGTTTGACTTGTTGACTTGTCTTCCTTTGCCACATAGGATTGACTGCACCACGTGGGCGTCTTGACTCATGTTTGGGAAATGTTGACTTAGTCGTCGCCACGTAGGATTTACGGCCCGGCCCATATAAGGGTTTTATTTTACTACAACAGTAGCCCCCTTGAGCTAGATGCTGAGAAAGCCTTCAGGTCAACCTTCGATGCATGACCCTCGAGTCATTTTCTTCTATTCATGATGGTGTCTTTGATGGATTCCCTGGCGAGCTTCCTTGTGCGTGGAGGTACTTGGTGATTTTCCTGCAAAGAATAGGAGCCTTGGAGGCATTTTGGGGAAATTCCATGCCTACGGCGATTTTCTCTGCGAGAAATCGAATTTTGGGGGGTATTTTAGAAAAAACCGGGACCCCAAGGGCCTCTCTGCGAGAAATCCGGCATCCCGGAGGACTTTTTTGCAAAAATCAGGGGCCCTGCAGGCCTCCCCGAAAATTCCGAGGTCTTATTGAAATTTTTCCCGAAATCTTGGGCTTTTTTGCAAAGTTTCTGAACCCTACTGGCCGCAGGGCCTGCTGGGCCGGCTTCGCGCGCGCGGACGCAAGTTTGGCCAGAGATTGGGCCGCCTTCGGGCGCGCCACTTTTTTTTTTTGGGCCGGCTTCTTGGGCCACAGTTGGGCCACAGCCCAGCTGGGCCCGATACCGGTTCGGGAATAAGTGAGGGGATCCGACAGCGACGGGCGACCGGGCGCCCTAGATCGGACGGCGACAGGTCGTCTTCCTCCTTCGTACGGGGAGAGACCGTTCGGTCCATGCTTTTGCCTTTGCAGGCGACACTCGTCACCGGGGTTGATGCCAGCACGGCCGGGACGCAAGGCCCGGGCGAGGGGCGCCCTTCTTCGACCAGGCCGGCCTCTTTTTGGGAAAAGGGGATGCTCCCCTTGCCCATTTCTTCCTCTTCTTGTCTTGTTCCTTGGTGAGAAGGACGGCGAGGTGTCGCCGCACTATTGGTCCGGCCCGGACGCCTAGGGGCTCCGGTGGCCAATAAAATGGAGACCTTGGGCACTGAGGAGCTTCACACCATACTCGTTTTCCTTGCCCGGTGCCGAAGATGCGTTCGGCGGCGCCCGGCATTCCTTCGAGGGCTTGGTGTAGTAGGGAGCTCCGCAGGGGCATTAGCTACTTCTCTTCTTCGACGGAGATCGTGTTGGTTACCGAGGCGCGGGCGTGGAAGCTCCTCATCACTGAGTCTTCGTGGGGACGTGGAGCACGCCCGAGGCCGCTTGGAGTGAGGTGCCGGTCGTGTCTCCAAGTCCTTTCGGGGGATCCTCATTTCCGGCCACGTCCTTCCTGCTCTTCTGAAGGTGAGGGGATCTTTGTGGTGTTGTCTTGGGCGCCCTCGGAGCCAGCGAGCCTTGCATGCATTTGTTCGAGCACCTCTGGTGCGGCACGGCGTGGGCTTAGGCACGGCGCGACAAGCGCGAGGAGAGGCGGACGCGAGCGCGGCGCGCGCGAGGCGAGGGGAACGCGGGCGCCGCGCGGTGGACACGGCGCGAGCGTGGATGCGGGAGCACGTGCGGCGCTACTTAGGCAGGGCGCGGCTTGCCGAGGCGTTAAGCTGAACACCTTGCGTGCGCAGGAGGGGGAGGTGGCCCCCACCTCCTCCTCCCTTCGTTGGGCCGGCCAGCTATTTGACGGGCCGCGGCCCAATTGGCCTGGGCCTTCCTTTTCTCTCTTGGCGCAGGGCGGGTGGCCTGAGGGGCCCAGCTCCCGTTTGTGTTTTTTGTTGCATTGACGGGCCGGAAGGCGAGTGGGCTTGTGGCCCTAGGAGCTCCCACCCCGTTTTTTTTAGCGGAGCGCAGATGGGCTGAAAAATAAGCGGGCCGGCGGCCTGGGGGCCTTCGGCCTTCCCTTTTCTTGCGCGGGCAGAGGGTTTCGGCCCAAGGAGCTTGGCTCCCTATTTTTTTGTGCTTCGCTAATCCTTGGCGGACTTTTTGCAGGTGAGATGGCAGGACTTGATGTCGAGCGTTCGGCCGGTGAGCCGTCGAGGGGTCTTCCAAGGGTCTACGGCGCAGCTTGCGGCGAACCTACCGTCACAGAAGAATAACATCTCTTTTCGCCCTCGGGGTGGCCCTCCCTCGGTTCCGACGGCGCCGATGGACGGTGGTGGTTGGGCACACGACCACCTTCTTCCCTCTTCGATGAGCCCCGAGGATTTTGCCCAGCTGGAGGAGGCGGGATACTTCCCCAAGGGAGACGATATCCTGCCAGATGGCGAGGAGGTTAGGCTCGACCAACGGCGGTGTCCTGGATGCATCGTGGCATTCTCGGCTTGGTTTCACGCCAGCTTGTGTGTGCCCGTTCACCCCTTCTTGCTGGAGTTCCTGGAGGCATACGGCATCGAGTTGGCCCAGCTTCACCCGTCGACGATTGTGAGGTTGAACATTTTCAGGTGGCTGTGTGAGATGGCACTTCACGAGGAGCCTTCGATGAAGCTTCTGCTGTTCTACTTCACCATGGAGGTGAGGCAGTTGCTCACTCCGGAAGGCTTTGCTCTGAGCGCCTTTGGTTCGGTGAACCTGAGGCTTCGTTCCGGCTTTGGGGACGACTTCGTGCTCATGCCGGGGAAGAGCACGGAGAAGTTGTTCGTCAAGTGGGAGTCCCAGTGGTTCCTTCTTCGGGCTTCGAAGACTCGTCTTCGGCACACGGGTGATCTCCCTCGACACTCTAGGGCAGGAGGCCTCAGGGAGGTGCCTCACCCCGGGGAGCCTCGGTCGGCCGACCTCTGGAAGGTGGCCAAGATCAAGGAGGTGTCCGCCGAGAGGAGCTTTCGTGACCTCATGGAGAAGATGGTGATGGCGGGGCGCTTTATGATGAGGAGTTGTCCGAGGTTCGAGATTGGGATCCCTCGATCTTTCCGTCCTCCACAACTTGTCACCGCACGTGAGTGTTACTCCTCTTCCCTTCGCGCTTTGATTGTTTTCCCTTGTGAAGATACTTAACAATTTTGGCTTGTCTTTTTCAGCGACGTTTTCCGAGGAGAGGGCGGCGTTGTCGGTCGCACAGCTGATAGGTCCGTATGGCGGACCGGAGCACCGCGACTACGAGACCAAGATCAGCGAGGGGGGATGCCACAACATCATCGCGAAGTGCTTCGAGAAGGTGGTGCCGATACGAGACCAAGATCAACAAGGGGGGATGCCACGACAGGACCCGAAGCTTGGTCGCCTTCTCCGAGTGGGCGATTGCTACTCCCGCTTGGCAACATCGTCGATGTTGGCGGTGGGGTCCAAGTTGCGGGACTCTTGCGGGAAGGCGAAGGTGGGAACGGTGGTGTTGGGCCTGGCGGTGCCTGTCGCGCCGGCCCCAAAGATACCTCATCCGTCGAGTGGATGCAAGAGGAAAGCTCTCCCGACTCCTTCTCCTTCTCTTGACTACGCCCCGGCGGATTCGGTGGATCCTGTCGTGGGTGAGTCGAGGTCTCCCTTGAGAGTGACCTTGGACCTGCACATGAAGGGGAAGATTGAATTTGAGCAAGTTCTTCCTCCTTCGAGCCACGAGGTTGAGGCTTTCACTCGCAAGACGGGGCTTCAGCTTCGGAGCGACTCAGTGGTGGAGTTGTCCAGTGATCTCCATTGGTCGCGAGCGTCCCGAGGAGGATGCTCCCACCTCGGATGAGTGCCCTTCTTTTTGGTCACGTCATTCTTTTTCCGAATGATTTTGACATGATCTCCTTGGTTTGTTTTCAGGTGCGAGGGTTGCGGAGCCCGGGGTTCTTGAGGGCCAGCCCCTGACTCAAGCGAGGGATGGAGTACTTCCGACGACCGAGGATGGAGCGAGAGACCCTTTCGTGACACTGGAGCTGGTGAGCGTCCGTGATGTATCTCCCTTGGTCCTTCGGGTTTGCCTTGTGCTAACTCCATCTTCTTTGTAGGTGAGGGGTTTGGTCGAGGCCGTGGGTGCCCTTCTTGCCCTCAAGACTCAGGTGGGGGCGCTTTCCGCCGCTTTGGACGTGGAGATGTCCAAGTCTACCCTTGCCTTGAGCGAGTTGGCTTCGGAGAGGGCGCGACGCGAGGCCGTGGAGGCTGAGCTTTCCTGCGTTTCGGCAGAGCTTGCAGCAGCGGGGACCAGGGCTCGACTTGCTGAGGAGCGCCAGAAGGACGAGATTGCGAGGACCCGCCGAGTTGAGAAGGACTTGGTGGTGGCAAACCTTGATAGGGAGCATGCCCGTCCGGAGGCTGCTTCCCTCAATGTGGAGTTACCGACAGTGGGTGACGGCCCGATGCTTGCTCCTCATGCTCGCCCTCCTCTGGATCATCGTCCCGAGGTGGTCTCGCTTTACTTGCTCAGGCCACTGAGACGATGATTTGCTTGAGGAGTGTTGCCTAGCCGGATCTTCCTCCGTGTCGTACGGTGGATGAGGCGAGCAGGGTGCTTACTTCCTAGGTGGAGCTCATTGAGCCTACTGTGAAGAAGTGCCTCCTGAGTACGGGTGCTCGACTTGTTTCGTCGGCGATCGCGGCAGTCCTGGACGGCGGTGCCGAGATGAGCGGATTTGAGGGTGAGATGTCTTACGGGGCGAAGAAGTTTCTAGCGGACCAGAGTGCTCCTCTTCGCGCTCAGGCTCGACGCTTTGTGCGTTGCCTTGAGCCCGCTCTTCAGGAGGGTGATGGTGAGATGCGAGCCTCGTTGCCCTCGGAGGTGGTGATGTACCTCAGCTGCTTACTATGCAATGTTGCATATCTCCACTTGACTTAGCCTCATGACTAGCATGTTTAGGCTCTTAGTCGTAGAGGTTGTAAGGCAGCTTTTTTGTTGTGTTTCATGCTTCACTATGTAGTCAACATTATCGAAAATGTTAACTTAGCTCAGCATTTATTTCTCATGTTTTGGAAATGTTAACTTGGCTCAACATGTTTTTCTTGGAGTACTATATTTTCTTCTTGTGAAGTACTATATTTCCTCAGTTTATACAGCTCGCGATCGTTCGCTATGATTACACTTTTGTGTTATCAATTGTTGTCGCCGTTGGGATACGACTTGGCTTCGGCGCCTTAGGCCATGGTTACGAGCCATGGGTCCTAGTACCCTTGTGAGGGTCTCTATCTATATGCCGGTAGTGATCTCGGCATCTCGACCTGCCGTTCGGGAAATTTCATGCGGAATTTTCCCTCTTCGGACTTCAGGAAGCTATGCTTTCCCACGATTATTATGGAGCCTTAACCCGGTTACTATCATGCAGACCCGTGCGTGACGTCTCGCATACGGGTAGCATAGTTCTCCGAGGTAAGTAAGCTCATGCATAACTCGCTTATTTACGGTTACCCTTAAATGCGTTTTAAGAAGCTTCCGGTCCTCGGGGGACTTGGTTCTACTTGGTGGATGGCCTCGAGGCGCACTAGGATCCACCAAGGAACGAGTTGCTAGTAGCGACCTATGTCCGTGGATATTTTTAGAGGACGCTCGGGCCAACGGAGGCCTTTTCGCGTTCCTCGGTGAGCGGCACAGGGGCAGCGGCTCTTTTACGACGACGAGTCGTGTGAGTGTCTCGTTTCACTCTTAACTTTTCCTCAAGGATTTGCTTTATTGAAGTGGCCTCGTTGGCACTTACGATCCCTCGAAGTTTCGTAGGGAAAAGGCCGGTCGGGCGCTGATAGTCTCCTTTTGGGAGCGGCAAGGATCACCCTTGAAGTTCCTCCTTAGGCGTAGAAACACCGAAGCTTGTCGCCGTTCCAGGCATGGACAAGGTTTTGCCCTTTCATATTCTCGAGGTGGTATGCACCATTTCCCAGTACTGCGGCGATGCGGTATGGTCCTTCCCATTTAGTGTCAAGTTTGCGCTGGAGCTTTGGGTCGACGTTCTTTTTCAGCACGAGATCTCCTTGGGAGAAGGCTCGTTCCCGCACCCTTGTGTTGTAAAAGCGTGCGGTGCTTTGCTCGTAGACGGCGTGCCTCATGAGGGCTTTGTCACGAGTTTCTTCCACAATATCGATGGCTGTCTTGTGATCCTCTTCATTTTCGATGAAGGCAATTGGGGTGGCTTCTTGGAGCCTTTCAACCTGAGGTGAGCGGAACTCGACCTTGGCAGGAGGAACTGCTTCGGCTCCATACACCAAAGAGAATGGTGTTCGGCCCGTGGAATGGCTTACGAAGGTGCGTATGCCCCAAACCACGCTAGCGAGTTCATCTCCCCATGCTCTCCTTACTTTGCTAACTATGTGCTCTATCCTTCGGCGGAGTCCTTGGAGGATTAGTCCATTTGCCCTTTCGCATGCGCTGTTGCTCTTGGGGTAGGCTACGGATGCGAAGTGCAGCTTGATCTCAAGGCATTCACAGAATTTGATGAATTCCGCACAGTCGAACTGTTTGCCGTTGTCCACGGTTAGCTCTCGTAGAACGCCATATCGGCATATGATGTTTTCCCAGAAAAAATTCTGGACGACCTGTGATGTGATCTTGCCAAGTGGCGCTGCTTCTATCCATTTGGAGAAGTAATCAATCGTCACCATGAGGTACTTGCAGCCCCCGTTGCATGCGGGGAAAGGCCCGAGAAGGTCCATTTCCTAGCGTGCAAATGGCCATGTTATCGGGATATTCTTCAGGAAGTCACGGGCGTATGGATTGACTTAGTCATTTTCTGGCAAGCTTCGCATTTCCGCAATATGGTGATTGCGTCTTGCACCATGGTGGGCCAATAGAATCCCTGATGTAGGGCTTTTCCGCGGTGGCTCTTGGCGCAAGATGGTGGCCGCATATTTCTGAATGGATTTCCACGAGGAGCTCGACTCCTCGATCAGGAGTTATGCATTTAAGCAATGCGGCCGCTCCTTTCTTGTATAGGATTCCATCGAGGAGGACGTACATCTTGGCTTTTGCGAGCAGAGTTTTGGCGCTTGGGCCTTCCGCTTCTTCGTCCACCTCGCTTTTCAAGGCGCGGATAATCGGTGTCATCCAAGAGGGTGAAGTGTCGATGACCATGCTAGTCTTTGAAGCTTCGTCAAGGGCGTCGGCTTCTTCCTTTATGGATGGGGCGCGAATTACTTCGAAGAATGCACCGGGTGGCAGCGGTTCTTTGGAACCGGCCGTTCGGGCTAACCTGTCGGCCAGGTGATTATCTCCTCGTGGAATGCGTCGCACCTCCATGCCCAGGAAATACTGTTCCATCTTGCGAACTTCTTCGATATATTTCTTCATTCTTTCATCAAGGCATTGATATGACTTATCCATTTGGTTTATCACCAGTTGGGAGTCTCCTTGGATGAGAAGGCGTCGGACTCCCGTGGCCTTGGCCAGTCGAAGTCCGAGAAGTAGCGCCTCATATTCTGCCATATTGTTGGTGGCATAGAAGTCAAGATGGGCGGCGTATTCCAAGATCTTGCCTTCAGGGCTGATGAGTATGACTCCAGCCCCGGCACCGTCGAGGCGCTTAGAGCCATCGAACCTCATTATCCAATGTGGTTCGGGGGTCTCGGTCTTGGATGCGATTTCTTCGGGCGGTGTTAGTGGAGCATGCCACTCAGCCACAAAGTCAGCCAGGACTTGGGATTTTATGGCTGTTCTTGCTATGAGTTCCAGCGAGAAGGGGGCCAATTCCGTTGCCCATTTAGCGACTCTTCCGGTGGCCTCCTTATTGCCGAAGACTTCCTTGAGTGGGAAGGTAGTTGGCACCACGATGGTGTGGCCCATGAAGTAATGACGGAGTTTTCGAGAGGCCATCAGGAGAGCATATGCGATCTTCTCGATCTGGATGTATCGACCCTTTGCTCCTCCCAAGGCTTCGCTCACGTAATATACTGGGCGTTGTGACCCGTCTTCTTCCTTCACGAGTGCTGCGCTTACGGCGACCGGGGTCGCGGCAAGGTACAGGAGCAAAGGCTCCCCCTGTTTTGGGCTCGTGAGAAGTTGAGGGGTCGACAAATAGGTCTTGAGCTCTTCGAAGGCTCTTTGAGCTTCGTCGGTCCACTCAAAGTTGTCAAGGCTTCTCAAGGCTTTGAAAAAAGGAAAACCCTTCTCGGTTGATCGGGCGACGAATCGCTCTAAGACCGCCATTCTTCCCGCCAGGCGTTGCGTATGTTTGACAGAGCGAGAAGGCTCCATCTCTATGATGACCCGGATTTTCTCCGGGTTGGCCTCGATCCCTCGTTGAGAGACAATGAAGCCCAAGAGTTTTCCTCCTCGAACTCCGAATGCGCACTTCTCCGGATTGAGCTTCACGCCATACTTGCGGAGATTGTCGAAAGTTTCTTGCAGGTCCTTGGGATGGGTCTTTGCAATTTGACTTTTGATGATGGCGTCGTCAACGTAGACTTCGGCATTTCTCCCCAATTGTTCTTTAAGGATGAGGCTGATGAGGCGTTGGAAAGTTATGCCGGCGTTCCTCAAACCAAAAGGCATTCTGCGATAGCAGAAGATGCCGATGGGAGTGATGAAGCTGGTCTTTTCCTCGTCTTCCTTGGCCATGTGGACTTGGTGAAATCCTGAATAGGCGTCCAAGAAGCTCAAACTTTCGCATCCTGCCGTGGAGTCTGTTGGAGATATGCCCTAGAGGCAATCATGTGATGATGTTATTTCCTATGTATTCATGAGTTATTGTTATTGTCCTTGAACATCATCGCTGATATGTATCAATAAATACGTGATTTGTTTGTGAGACTATGTATTCTATGATGTTGTTCTAATGGTCCCTGGTCATTAAGGTTATGCGGACACATAACGTAGACTAGTAATGTGAATCAGTATGATGACTATGTTTCACAAGTCATAGGGCAAGGTGTTGCCGACTGATAGCATGGATTCGACAATGAGATTGTTGAGTCGGACAGACCCGCACTGAGACACAACGAGATGATTGTCATTTGTTAGTCTCAAGTACGATGTATATGCCAGTCCTAGACCTGAGGTCATCGCATGAGCTTGGGATGTGAATTGGCCTACTTAGGGGTTGCCAAACGCTACTCCGTAACTGGGTGGTTATAAAGGCAGCTTTCGGGTTTGCTGAGAAGCATGCTGCGAGTCATGATTGATCAAGATGGGATTTGCCCCTCCTGTTCGGAGAGATATCTCTGGGCCCTCTCGAGTGATCAGATTCGGAAAGCATGGCCATGCGACTTGGTTAACTGTTAACCCGTTCGGGAATCTGTATCACAGGAACGAGAAGAGAGTCAAGCTATCCACAAGGATGACAAGCACTCGCCTTGAGCTCAACACACATATCGTGAGGCAAAAGGAATGTTGCATATGACACATTGTATGGTTCGTCAATATACCTTGTGGTTACTCGGGAGTTGGCACGTGCTGCTAGGCACCGCTACCAACTATCGACTTGAGTCGGTGCCAGTGGACGAGTAAGGTGTTGCTCGGGCCCGCAGTCCGAGCTCGTAGTCGTGTCTGACTGACCGCGAACCTGAAGGGTCACACGCTTAAGGGGTGGGAACCAAGTTGGATCGGATCCAACTCGTATCGGGCATAGACTCCTAACGGGCCTCAAGTGTTGAGCCCACTAGGGACGTCTATATAAGCGGAGGAGACCAACCCGTCTAGGGTTACACCAGTACAGACGCGAGTTAGACTCGGCCGTCACACCTCCACGCCCAAAGCCTTGCGATCGGATCTAGCAGTCCGTCGTACGGAGATCCTCTCCGTACGTGTGGATACCTTGGAGGCACTGCACCTGCAGCGCTTGGACGAACTGTTCGTGGGATCGGTGAGGAGGAGCAGGCTGTTCGACTACTCGGCATCGACGCGCTACATCGACTCTACTTCCGCTACGGGTCTGCGCGTCTAGTGGTAATCTCGTGATCCATTATCTACAGCATTGGTCCGGGCGGAAGCGGTAGAAATTTTATTTTGTGCTAGCGTAGTATACCGCGTTCCCCAACAGAGTCGACCAGTTGGTCGATCCGAGGGAGCGGGTAGTCGTCCTTGGGGCACGCCTTGTTCAAGTCGGTAAAGTTGACACACATTCGCCACTTGCTGTTGGCTTTCTTTACCAAGACCGGATTGGCTAACCATTCGGGGTGCCAAACTTCTCGGATGAGCCCAGCGTGGGAGAGTTTGGTGATTTCTTGCTTGATGACTTCGCTTCGCTCGGTGGAGAGCTTCCAAAGCTTTTGCTTTACGGGAGCTTTGTCGAGTCTCACGGCGAGGCGATGCTCCATGACGTCGCGCGGGACTCCTCCCATGTTGGAGGGTGACCAAGCGAAGAGATCGGAATTCTTTCGAAGCAGGTCGACGAGTTCTTCCTCGAGTTTACTCGGGAGGTCGGCTCCAATCTTCACCGTGCGCGTGGCGTCATTTTGGGAGACGCGTACTTTCTTGAGTTCTCCTTCAGGGAGGGGCTTAGGGATGTAGCGCTCCGGGTGATTGGTTTCGGATGCTCCTGTGCTCAAAAGCATGTTAATACTCTTGGTCTCATGGCGGTAGAGTGTCTTCCTATCGGAAGATTGCTTGCCGCGGACCGTTATTACGCCCTTTGGGCCTGGGATCTTCATGCACAAGAAGTTGTGGTGGATAGCAGCGCAAAGACGGTTTAGCATCGTCCTCCCGAGGATGGCGTTGAAGGAAGCCTCCATATCCACCACGTCGAAGCGCATGAGCTCGGTTCGATGATTTCTGGCGTCTCCGAAAGTCGTGAGGAGCTCAATTTGTCCGAGCGGCTGAACGGACTTCCCTGGCATGAAGCCGGTGAGGGGATAAAGGGATGGCTGCAGCGAGCCTTTCTTGTATCCCCCTTGTGGTTCCATCAGCCTCTTCAACATGCTCAGATATAGGATGTCGGTGGAGCTTCCGCCATCCACAAGAATCTTCTTGAGCTCACAATTGGCGACGATCGCTGTCACGAAGAGGGCGTCGTCATGTGGGAAGCGTATCCCCTTGGCGTCTTCCTCGGTGAAGGCAATTGGCACGCTCGCCCACTTGGGTGGTGGTTTCGGGGTGAAGGTTCCCAAGACGTTGACTTCGCGGGCATACTCCTTGCGTTGCCGCTTCGATCCACGTCCCGTGGCAGAGCTCCCGAGTATCACTCCGACTTGTGCGCAGGTTCCTGAAACGGGAGGTTATCCTCCTTAGGTGCCGGGTCAGCAACAAGAACGTTGGCAGGGCGCGGAGCCTCGGCTGTCTTCTCATCCTTGCGTCGGGCTTGCATTCGTGCCTGGAACTCTTCACGAGCCGTGATGAGAGTGTTGCACTTTTCGGTGTTGTGGCTTGCCGAGTTGTGGATGAGGCATCTTCTAGTTCCTCCCTCGGCGGGGCAAGGGGGCTTCTTGGGTTGCCAACTCTTTTGGGACGATGCTTGTCCTTCGACGGCGTAGATCTTCCGGGCTTGGTCGTCGGGGGCCTTTTCCCCCCACCTCCTCTTCTTCTTGGAAGACGGAGTGGGCGCAGGGGGTTTGTCGGACGAGAGAGTTCCTTCGGGAGCGGCGTGCGGCGCGTCCTTTTTGGCAATGTCCCCGTCTTCGCCCCGTGCGTATTCTTGCAAGATTCGATAGAGCTCCTTGGTCGTCTTCGGAGGGTTGCGACTTAGGGCCCGATTCACTTCTCCTTGGAGAAGGCCTTGCATGCATGCGTCGATCATAGTGGTCGACGGTGGGTTGGCGACTTGGCTTCGTACCTTCGCAAAGCGATGGAAGAAGCTTCGGAGGGATTCACAGCGTATAGCTCGTGAGCCTGCACGGGTTCTTTGAAGTTTCCCTAAAAGTTAGCGATGAAGACCTCTTGGAGGCGCTCCCACGACTGCACGGAGTTCTTCCGCAGGTTATAAAACCAAGTTTGCGCCATCCTGCTGAGCGTGAGCAGAAAGATGTTGCACATCTCGACGGAACCTCCCCCGGCGGCCCGTATGGCGGTGGAATAGACATCCAAGAACTGAAGAGGATTTGATTCCCCGTCGTACGGCCGTATTGTAGGCGGCTTGAACCTTGGCGGAAAAGGCGCGTCTTGGATCTCCCGCGTGAGCGGGTTGCAAGTCGGCCGATTCTTCCGGTTCCTTCGGTGGAGAGGTCCTCCCTCGTTAGAGTCGCTCTCGACGCTAAAGGGGTTGCTTGGAGAATGATCTTGGTGTTTTCTTGGGGGGTCAGAGCGTCGACGGGAATTCCTTTCGCCGCCGGCACGGGCTCCGGACTCCGCCACTTGCTCGTTCCCATGCACGGGGGTCTCGTTCCCCGCGAGGCGCAACTTGAGGGGGTACCTGGTTGCCACCCTGCTCGACCCCGACGAGGGAGCAAGGGGCGCTTGCAAAGCGATGTTGGTGTTGATCGTGCGCGACTTGGAGAGCGCCTTGCGGTGGAAGCCCCCAATAAGGATGATACCAAGTAGTTCCATGGGCGATCGCGGCGAGCGCCAGCGGAGGCAATCCCGTGTTGGAGGGGTCGTAGGCTGGGACTCCTTGTTTTTCCGGCACGGATCCTCCTGACGCCACATTGTTTCCTCTTGTAGGTTCCGTGGGCAAGGTCACCACCGGTTGTAGGGAAGGTGGCGCGAAGCCCATCGAGCGAGGCATGCCGAGTTCCGTATCCCCTGCGGGGGCGGCAACCGTAGGCAGCTCGTTGATCGTTGCCACCACGTTGGTGAGTGTCGAGGGACCGCCTACGACGGTTTCGAGCACCTCGGTTTATTCCGGGACGGCCGGGAGCGAAGGTGCGGGTGTAAAAGTAAGGCATGTACGCCGGCCTTATAACGAAGGTCGCTCGTACACTTGGACAAGTTGAAACGTTGATATTTTTTGAATAGGTTCGGTCGACCCTGCGGGTATGACTTAATCCTATGTTAGGAAAGGCTTCGAGGGGGTTGTTAGCCAGGTGTTTGGGCCGAGCGGATCTTCCCAAGTCACTTTTAGCGAGAGATTCGTCGGGGCCGCCTCGTACTTGGACCGAACGCGTCTTTCCAAGTATCGAGGTTAGGATACCCTCAGAACTCTAACCCAACCCCTTCTCCTTCGAGCCCGTGCTAAGCAAGGTTAGCTCGGAGCCTTGAAACTAGAGTCCCTTGGAAGGCTTCCTTGAGGCCGGTCGACTTTCAGTCGAGAGCGAACCTTAGAGGGAGCACTCTAGCCCTCTCCCCTTGAGTTTATTTAAGTTGAGAGTGAATGATGCATGCCCCCATGGGGGGTATTTATAGCTTAGGGGTTCATGACAAAAGACCATGGCTACCCTCGAGGGAGAGAGAAAAGTGGGTGATATGGGGTCGGGGTGGCCCGATCTTTCGATGAGATTGGTAACTCTCGGTTTGGGTAGAAGGTGACGTTGACGATCCCACTATGCCCTAAGAGACAGCGCCTTAGGAATCGATACACCAACTCCAAAGGGTTATTGATCACGCGGGGGCACGATCAACCTGACCATGAAGGTCTTTGGTTCCTGCAAGCAATCGAAGAACAAGCAAGAACAAGATAAATAGCGGATGCAACCTAAAATTGCGAATATACTATATCAAACCAATGTCTCAACGAGACGATAAGTTGGGGTTCCGAAAGCAGTAAAGCAGGTAGTTTAACCGACACACGCGATTACACGAAGTAGTAGCGCTAAACAAAACCCAAGGCTCCTTAAGGGGGATCATGAGGTATATAAAGGAGGAGGAAGATGGATTTTCGGCCAACTTGGGCATGGGGCCGAAATCCAACTCTATCTCTAAGTTTCCTAACAAAACAACAACTCTTTAGGAAACAGAAAAACAGATCCGTCAGCTTGTTTTATCCGTCACGGTCAGCTCGCGTCGAATATTCTGGTGGGCCCGGATCCTTTGGAAAGGTCTCGAAATTATCTCTCGAACAAGTACTTGTTTGCTTAATTTGGACTCCGGATGCGGCCTGGGTGATTAAAACAAATTCGGGTCTCCTGACAGCTCGGACCCGAATCGGATTCAACTTTAATTCGTGATATCTTTCTCTAGCAAGCTCCGAATCATGTGCCGTTTCATTTGTTGGAAAGTAGACTTGATAGGTTTCACTTTGAATCTCCCTTTGCAGGCTATCACATTTCATCTTCACTTTGAACTTGTAGAGTTCAATAAGATGCATGCATAATAAGATCAGACAAGATAGTAGCTCTACCTCTTAACAAGTAATATATTGAACATATTTAATAATTGAATTCACCTTATTAGAATTGTTATTGAATACTCCAATAATTAGATTTGTAATGGTCGTATCCATGGTGATCATGTCCATATCAGTGGGGGCAAAATGGTAAAAATGGTTTTTTGGTCGATAACTTTTGTGTGCATCATGTGGGGGAAGGAGAGGGTTGGTCCATGGTCCACCATGGTGGACCAAACGCCCCACACATTTCTTGCCCTCTACTCTATCTTATTTCATCCTTTGATCATTGCATGAGAGATTTGACTTGTTGACTTGTCTTCCTTTGTCACGTAGGATTGACTGCGTCACGTGTGCGTCTTAACTCATGCTTGGAAAATGTTGACTTAATCGTCGCCACGTAGGATTTGTGGACCGGCCATATAAGAGTTTTATTTTATTACAACAATCTTGTTTGCAAGATTTCGTCATATGGAGCGAGAAGGTTCAGCTAGATTTAAATTAGGTGTACAAAAGATTTTGATATTTCAAAAAACAGCAAGAACCAAAACTGGAATATTGTGCAGTACATATTAAAGGTGGGTCATGCATATTGACACGACAACAGCCATGCATGTCAGAAACAAAAGTTTCAATGTGTACTCTTTACCTTGCTTAACTCGTATGCATGGGATGGCAGATGTTTTAATTAGCCAGCAAGATCCCAGCTTGGAATTATAGATGCATGATTTCACCCATCAGAATTTAAATCCTGGTGCTCACAATATACTTTAGGAATTATTGCCTGCCGTCTTCTCGTCGGAAAAGATACATGCGTGGAATGGACGGTATTCGTACTGGTGCAGCGTTACCATGGTTCCGTTCAACATTTCGTTTTCCAAATAGAACATCTCTTTTATTTACTCACAAAACTAGCAACATGGGCTTCGGACTAGTTTTTCTATTAATGGTACCATGGTCCCGTGGCAACTAGCAACATGGGCTTCGGACTAGTTTTGTTCAAAAAGTTAGACCCAAAACTGTTGCACTCACACACAAATTAAATTAATAGCACGGCTGCCTGCAAATAAAATAAAATGAATAACGGTTTTGCTATTTCTTAGCCGACCTATTTCTTAGTCAATGATAATAATTTTTTGATTCAATCATTGAGATTCGTTTAAGATTAATGTAGTTCCGATAGATAAGAAAATTTTCATTTGATGGGCAAGATTGTCGACTGAGAAATAACTATTTTTTAAACGACTGAAAAATAGACACTCCCAATAATACTCTCTCCGTTTCATATTAAATGATGAAATATTACATGTATTTAGACATTTTTGGATATATAGATACATTCATATTTGGATAAATTTGATTCGCTTAATATGGGTAGAACGGCTATCTATCTCGGGCTGGTTACGCGAGAGCAGTTAACACCGTGCATGCGAGCTTACCAACCGACCTTTCCATCCGGCAACGACGGCCTGTCAAGCGCCGATGCCACAAGCGGCGTACGTTGCTACCTTACTGCTTCTTTGGTCTTGTTCTAACTATAATTCTTCTCTAGGTCCGAAAATTACAAAATAAAGCGTCTAAACTTATCGGGGTACAAGTTAAGGAGACTTGTGTACAATTGTAGTAGTACATGCCAGTGAGTTAAAAAGAAGTAAGAGAAACTAGATGTTTTTTTCTCATTCGTTGCGCGCAATACTTGTCCCCGACCCGATAGTAGACGCACCTACGTCTCCATCAGCTTCATGGGCACCAGAAAGAGCTTATGGGCACCCCATAATACGACCGTCCATGCGACCATGTGACCATGCCAAGTTCAGGTCAACACACGGGTCGAGAAAAATCGGTCATCTGCTTTCAAGAGGCAGAGGAAACAGAGCATGGGAGGAATGGCAGTGCACTGCATGAAGTTTCAATATTGCTTGACCAGGACCTCTACGACAGGCCTGAAGTCCTGAACCCGCTGCACTATGCCAACGCTCATCTGCCATCCAACGCGGAGAGGAAATGCCCTTGGACTTGCGATTTTCTGGAAGATGAAGTCCTAAACAAAGAGAGGAAATGGCTGGGCAAAGAAAAAAAAAACCGTGTCTTTGTACATCTCGAGAGCAGAAGAGCCGGTGCCAACAATAAACACCCCTCTGAAACTGATTGCTGTGGCCTGTGGGGGATGCTTGATGGCGAACGTGGGCGAGCGTTGGCTGCCACCTGGTGCGTCCTTGTGCACACTGAGCAGAGTCTACCTAATTGCGCTCGTGCCTCGCCCCTCGAACTGGTTTATACATCTGTTGTGCCGTCAAATTGGGCGTCTTCAGCTTCCGTCTTACGTTTCTGTAGAAGCAGTACAACTTGACGAAACCTGATTCGCGACCATGCCCCGTGGGGTTGTTTTGGTCTCGTAACTACGTTGCTCCTCTCGCTTTAATTAAATCCCAGTGCTCATTCTTCTCCATCCTCCATGTTTCGTGAGATCCATCATTATTGGTTTGGTGGAAAATGCGGCGTAGTACAGTAAGTACCACAATTGTATA
Organism: Brachypodium distachyon; assembly: GCF_000005505.3. Classification (NCBI taxonomy): domain Eukaryota; kingdom Viridiplantae; phylum Streptophyta; class Magnoliopsida; order Poales; family Poaceae; genus Brachypodium; species Brachypodium distachyon. The sequence continues at coordinate 42,162,066 of NC_016131.3, forward strand.
AGTGTCGCGAAAGCATTGAAACCCCGATGCTTGTCACTGACAGTGTGGCGAAACATTGTCTTAAATCAGAAGCATGAATTCATCTTATCATGCATGGTCATCAGATTTATCGGCGAACAAAAGCCATGACCACAAGTAGCTAGCCTGTGCGCGTAAAGAGGCAGGCGGCCCACCAGTGTGCCCGGAGCTTCCTTTTTATACCTGTTCCCCCTTCACTCCTCTCCCGCAAGGCCGGGGGGCAATCTGAGTAGCTCGCACAGCGCCAGTCGGTGAAACGCGCATTGCCATCCCAACAACAAAAGTAGAACGCGTGCAAACAATGAGCTCGTCACCTCAGCTTATGAAGCGGGTCAAGCCGGTGTACCAGTACGTGGTGAACAACTTCGTCGTCGTGCTCGCCGTGCCGCTGGCCGTCGCTGGTATCGTCAGCGCCGCGCGCGTCGGGCCCGATGAGCTGCTGGAACGTGCGCGCGCGCTCAGGCCGGTGCACGTCTTCCTGGCCGCATTCCTCCCGGCCGCCGTGGCCGTCCTCTACCTCATGATGCGGCCACGCTCCGTGTACCTCGTGGACTACGCCTGCTTCCGCACGAAGCCCAGCTGCCGCGTCCCCTTCGGCACGTTCCTGGAGCACGCCAAGCTGGTGACGTACATTGAAGGGGCCTCCATCGACGAGCGCAGCATCCGGTTCATGACGCGGCTGCTGGAGCGGTCGGGGCTCGGGGAGGAGACCTGCCTTCCCCCCGCGCACCACTACATCCCGCCGTACCGCAACATGGAGGCCTCCCGGGAAGAAGTCGAGCTGGTCATCTTCTCCGCCATCGACGACCTGCTCGCCAAGACGGGCATCAGCCCGGACGCCATCGACATCCTCGTCGTCAACTGCAGCCTCTTCGCGCCGGTCCCTTCCTTCACGGACATGATCATCCGCAAGTACAAGATGCGCAGCGACGTCCGCAACGTGCATCTCTCGGGGATGGGGTGCAGCGCCGGGCTCATCTCCGTGGGGCTCGCGCGCAACTTCCTCCAGGTCGCGCCCCGGGGCGCGCACGCGCTGGTCGTGTCCACGGAGACCATCACGCCCAATTACTACGTGGGCAAGGAGCGCGCCATGCTCCTTCCCAACTGCCTCTTCCGCATGGGCGGGGCCGCGGCGCTGCTGTCCACGTCCCGCGCCAAGGCTCGGTTCCGGCTCTCCCGCGTCGTGCGCACGCTCACTGGCGCGCAGGACGGCGCGTACCGGTGCGTGTTCCAGGAAGAGGACGCAGAAGGACACCGCGGGATCAACCTCAGCAAGGACCTCATGACCATCGCGGGCGACGCGCTCAAGGCCAACATCACCGCGATCGGGCCGCTGGTGCTTCCGGCGTCGGAGCAGCTGCTCTTCGCGCTCTCCTTCATCGCGCGGCGGGTGTTCAGCAACACGCGCGTCAAGCCGTACCTTCCCGACTTCCGCATGGCGTTCGAGCACTTCTGCATCCACGCGGGCGGGCGGGCCGTGATCGACGAGCTGCAGAGCAGCCTGGGGCTGTCGGACGAGCACGTGGAGGCGTCCCGGATGGCGCTGCACCGGTTCGGCAACACGTCCAGCAGCTCGCTCTGGTACGAGCTGGCCTACATCGAGGCCAAGGGCCGGATGCGGAAGGGCGACCGCGTGTGGATGATCGGGTTCGGCTCCGGGTTCAAGTGCAACAGCGCGGCGTGGGAGTGCATCCAGCCCGCGCGCGACGCCCACGGCCCGTGGGCCGAGAGCATCTGCCGCTATCCGGTGTACATCCCGGAGGTGCTCAAGCATTAAACACCTCTCTCTTCCTGCCAGCCAGCACGCACGCGATCAGCACCGTATCGTATCCGTAGGTAACTAAATCCGATCGATGTAGATCGACCGGAGCATGCGTGCCCATAACGAGGAGGACATGGACGGCTGGAGACGCGGCTGGGCCGTGCGCTGGGCGCGTTCAATGCCGGATCTGTCTGACGCGCACATGCCCGGAGCGACCCCGTTGCCTGGTGGTTGTGTTTCCGGCACAAGGGTTTAATTTCCTGTCACTTACACACGTAGTATAGCCGTGGTCCTCGCTCTTGTACCTTTTTGGTTGTTGTTGTTGTCGCCGCCGCCGCCTCCTCTTCCCTCTATCTTCTCCTCTATTCTTCCTTCCCCTTCTCTCTGTTCTAGTATCTCTTTATTTTTGTCATTACGGCTATTTACTTGAGTCCATCGAAGAAAAAAGAAGGGAAATGTAATAATACTACGGGTTTGATAATTAATTAATGTACGACAAATAATTTACTCTCTCTGACTCTCTCCGTGTTGAAGCCTTCAATTGTGACTGTCTAATTAACATCTAGCTGTTTTATAATTGACAAACAGTCAGATTTTTTAGCCATACAGAGACCGACACCTGTCCCGCCCCAGTATTAGTCGAAGTTCACCGTCGAACGAAAATAGAGCTGCCTCCCGCGTCGGCCATACCGGTAACGGCCACAAAGCTTATCGGGCCCCCAAAAAGAACCGTTAAAAGGCTGCAGCCATACAATCTGAACAAGGTCCATAATAAAAAGAAGCCCAGCAACGGATGCCAAAAAATCCAAATTAAACTAGAAACCCATTCCGGTTCAAGACCAACCAAAAAGCCCACTCCAGCTCAATTTGAGCTCCACGAAACCTACGTAGGAGAAAAGGAGGGATCATGGGTAAAGAAGGAAAACCAGCTGAGAATGAGAGGAAAAATTCTCACCTGGCCAAGCCAACCCAGCAGCAACAGGAACATGTAGAAATTTCTCAACTGAACAATTACTTTTGATTACTACTCACTCCATTTCATAATTCTCGTCGAAATATTATATGTATCTAGACACATTTTAGGAATAGATACATCTAATTATGGGCAAATTTGAGACAAGAATTATGAAACAGAGGAAGTATTAGAATGCTACAAGGACAAATGAAAACTGATAACCAAATAAAAAAAGAAATCCAAGAAAGAAATAGAGACTGATACTAAGAATTGAGAAATTTATTTAGAATAAGAAAAACTGAAGATAATACTGATAAGACATATGAAAGGCAAAAAAAACTAACAAGGCAGACGATACTAATACAGGCAGATAAATACTGAGAATAAATTAGGAAACCAAATGCAAGAATGACAAGACATTTATGAACAAACAAATGACATAAAAGAATGATACAAGCTGAAAAATGAGAAATACTTAGAAATATACATACTAACTACGAAACTGGAAAAAAATAGAGGTTAATTACTCAGAATAATCTTAAAAATACATAGAATAAAGAAAAGTGGTAATGATAAAGACATAAGACTGGTAAATAGAGGCCAATACTAAAAAAAACTAAACACAAGACTGATAAAGACATATAGATATGAAAGGCTAGAAAAATGATAAGGAAGACAAATACTAATGTACAAGACACGTAAATTCTAAGAATAAAATGAGAAAAGAAAATGCAAGAATAACAAGGCACTATATGAAGGGAAAAAAAAGGGAATAGGTAGATTGCAGTTTTTTAGTGGATGTGTTGTATCGAGAGGAACATGAGAGTTTTTGCACCGACAGCTAGAAGATCATAGATGAATTGCCCTGGGATCAACTTGGTCATATAGCTAAAACTTAGCATGCACTTGGATATTTTTGCAAACTCTTGTGATTGTAAGGAACAGCAACATATATATAGGGAGCAAGGAATATAGTGCCAGGAAGCAACTTATTCTACAGCTATCAGCTATGCTAGCTAATTAGCTATACTGCTTTAGAATACACAGATGCACTGGTAGTTTGATAGCAATCAAATGTTTTTTCTGTTAATATCCTTGTTCAAGTCCAACATTCAGATGTTTTGTGTTACATTAGACTATTTGAACAACTGAAACTTCACTTCATCAAAAGAGAAAAAAGCCAGCTCTCCCACACTGAACTCATAGGTACACGTAAACATCACCACACACTAAGAAAAGAAATGAAACCACCTCTGTCCTCAAAACACCCTGACCGAATGTTCCGCTGCCTCCTTCCTCAGCTCCCCGTCCATTGCTTCCTCCATGCACCCTTGCCGCTGCTGCCGCACGAATCAAGAGCAGCTTGAAAAGACTCCCTCCCTTCACTCACTTGCAAAGCTCTGCCCCTCTCTCACCTCTCTGTCCTCCGGGCTCCGGCCACGCCATGACGACAGCTTCCAGAATCCAGACTGACCGGGCGCACAAAAGCAAACGGGTCGCCCGCCAGCAACCAGCCCGACAACCAAAAGAAGAAACAAAAACCCACATCAAGATGTGTGCCCGACGGGAGAGAATCAGACGGACAGAAAAGTGGCTGTCCGTGAATTCAAAAACAGCTATGTGACAAATAGGAAAAGTGTTGAAGTTTACATCTCTGTGTACTATATCTGGACAAATGCGTGCATTGCGACTTTACTGTAGCTGCGCATATCACTGCATGGATTTTTTTTCTTCTAGAGGCTTTGCCACGTACTACGTACGAGCGTGTGGGACCGGTGGAGCCTGCAAATTTACCTTATCCTTGGCGTGCATTTCTAAAGTCTTACCCATCCTTGCGTGTTTCATCGAAATCGAATTTATGAGCCCTGGTGCTGGCAGCGACGCCGTGCTAAAGCAAGGCAGGAGGAGTACGAGAGTAGTTGTAGATGTGATATGGAGGTGTTGGGAAGTTGTAAGGCCGGGCTGCAATAGGAGCCTTCAATGCCTTGTTGTTGCGCGGCCTCATTTGTCTAGCGGAACCTTGCTAGTTCTGCTCTCGTTCTTCCGCATTAGTTCAGCGACGCCGTGCTATTACTGAGCCGTAGTGTCGCTCCTAGAACGGACTCTGCCTTCGGATCCGGGCGATCCAAGGAGCGGCGGCACATGTGCACTTAAACTGGTGCCTGTTTGAGCGAATCCATGGATGAGGATCTGAACTGGATCATTTCATTCTTTGGTTTCCATTTGATCCAAGGACCCTCGTTGATGGATGGACAGTGATGATTGATCATACCTTGAATTCTCATCTTTTTTCTTGCAGTTTCGCGACCGCTGATTTCGACCACGGTGCACGAGGAGACCAGACCGCAGTTCAACAGAAAGCCAACACAGTAGTGAACCGCAATTCTACATGGAGGAAGAGGAACCAGTCAAGCGGTACGGACCTTCGTGAAGCCACGGTTGATCAAGTCAATGCAGTATACTGCCAGTCTTGGAAGGTGGGTCAGCACTGTAAGATCGTCTGCAGCTCTGGGAAGGCGGACTTATGTTGACAGGGTGAACAGAGTCTGGGGATGCACTGTACTTCAGAGTTCAGACTGCGCAAAGTATGGTCGACTCTCCTGTTCGGCATTTAATTGTTTACCTTGCATGAGACGACGAGGCCTCCCCAGACATCTCGATCCCTCGCCCCTTGGTGCACTAGCACGAGCAGTTCACAAGCCGACACCAGTAACCGGCGCTGCTTGGGAGGCTCGGTGGTAGGCGGTGGCGGTGGCGGCCGAGTTCGGTCGTATGAATTTTTAGGTGCTTTACAACATGTTTGCAGATCACAGAAGAGGATGGCGTGTCCGTCGTTTCTGGAATAGGAGGCTTCCGAAGTTTCTCAAGACGTGTAGCATGTAGATTGTAGGTCTTGTTAAACTCATAGTTGGGGTGTGAGTTGGGGTGTCCGTGGGTGGGGTGTGTTCTTGTGCATCTGTCAAATACTGCAGCTTGTATCATTAGTTGAGGCTCAAAAAAGTACCGGCGCTGTATTCTTACTGGCCAGGTGCCAAACCGATCCGACTTGAACACCAAAAACTAGTCCGCTTCAATGCGAACTGATTCCTCCCATTCTCGCAATATTGCATCTTTACTCTCTGTAACGGTCTAACGGATGCTTATGAAGATGTAGAATATGCATCCTTGTATTAAATCACACTCGTTCCTGGACCGGTGGCAGGTGATGGCAGTGGCCACACCACCCACCTGAGTTCGATCCTTAGGATCGGCGAGGTGTCTCACCGCAGCTTGTATTCATAAATTGCTTACGAAGATGCATTAAAAACACACTCGTTCCTAACGGGCGGGTCGACGCACCGTGCCAGCCAAAGCCGTTCGCTGCACTGGGTCAGCGGGCTGAGTTTGAGCTACGAAGGGTAGTGTTTTGAGAGAGATGATAAAAACAAAGAGGGGGAGAGTAGAGGCATTGAGCCGGTCGAAAGAGTCGGGCCGGGGCCCGGGGAAGAAAGAAAACGGCTCTGCAGGACGGACCGGTGGGTACATACTTGGCTGTACCGGGAGAAGAAAGAAAACCAGAAAACAGAAGGGTCATGCTAGGCGTCAGTTGGGCGATTTCTCACACCGATCCGCCGCCTAGGGAGCCGTCCGATACATCCGTGCTCCACCGCTGGATAATATCCGTACGATAAGCACCCACACGTGCAAATTGAACCGAGTCCCCAGTGTAACCTCGCTTTCTCCCTGAAAAATCCCTTGGTCATAGCAGCGCCAGCCGCCGTTGGCCGTTCACCGCACCACCGGCCATTGTCGCAGCCGTGCCGGCGCCTTCCCGCGGGTCGCTGCACCGCCATCCGCCACTCGCAGTGGCGCCGGCGGCGGACCGCGGCACCTCCGGCCACGGGGTCACCACACCACCGGCCGCGCGGTCGCAGCACCGCTGTCCGCCTTCGCAGTAGCGCCGGTCACGGGTTGCAGCACCTCCGACCACCCGTCACATTGCCGGTGGGAGATGCCGCCGCCTTGCAGCATCGGCTCGGCGGCTTCCAGTCCTAAGCGCCGCCATTTGCAGCACAAGCGTCCCTGCTTGCAGCACCGCCGGTGGGAGGCGCCGCCACCTTGCAGCACCCTCTCTTGCAAGCTCCCTGCATAGCGCCGCTTGCAGCAACGCTGCACAATGGTCGCATCATCGTTCCCCACCGCTTGAAGCGTCGACGCCCACCACTCGCAGCATCGTCGGTGGCCTGGCCTCGCAGCACCATGGCCTGTGGGCTGGCCTCACAGCAACACCGCCTCCCCACTTGAAGCACCGACGGCCAACGGTTTCAGCATCGCCGTTGGCGGCACCTTCGCTTATCATCATACTGTGGTCCGCTGCCTCCCGTTGCTGCACCGGTAGAAAATACGAGGAGGTCGTCCAGACGAAGGAGAGGAGCCCAAAGATTGGAACGAGAAGATAAGGGAGAAGGGAATGTGGGTGTGACCCATAGGCAAGGATGCGGCCGAGAAAAAAACCATGTGTCAAACAACAAACGAGGCGGACTTATCGCGTGCGATGAGTTGGTTAGAGCAACTTGAGTGGGATCCTTCAAATTTTGTCCCCGAATGTTATTGTTTTGGTCGTTTGGGAGAGCAAGTGGACTTGTGTCCGTCCCATGTCCGCCCTCATCACCCAACCACATCACCCAAATTTTTCTCCCAAATTTTTTTTTCCTTCTTTTTTTCCTTTCTCTTCTCCTTTTATTTTTTCTTCTCATTTTTCCATCTCTTGTTGTGGGGCCGGGACGGACAAGAAAGAGCACTGGATAATGTCGGGACACCCTAGACCTCCCCAAGTTTGGGAGATATGTCCGGACAAACATGACATTTTGTCCGTTTAGGGGATGCCATTAGGGGATGATTTTGGGGATAAAATGTTCATATTTCCCAAATATGACATTTAGAATAGCTTTGGGGATGCCATTGGAGATGCTCTTAGTCGTTGCCAAAACAAAAAGAAAAATGGGCCTTGTGCCACTAGGCTGGTGCGGGGGCTGGGCCATCGTGGAATGAAAGCAAGCCGCTGGTATAATGGCGCGTGCGGGGTTATTCATGCTCCTCAGTGTTCGGGCGCAGGCGCGGAACGTACTGAGCCGGTGTTCCATGGCTGTTCGTGCTCCTCAGCGTTCAGGCGCAATTTTTTTTCCAGATCTACAGGGACTCCAGAGATGTGCGCGTCGTCGTCAATGCTGGGCAGCGGAAAACTGTCGATACCACGAGCGGCGTCCAGGGTGAGAACTGAGAAGGCGTTGGTCAGGAGTGGAGTTGGATCGTGTTCTCACTAGCTTTGAGTGGGAGCAAAAATTTTCCCTTGTGACGGTGCGTGCTCTTACACGTGAGGGTCGTGTTCTCACTAGCGTTGAGTGGGAGCAAAAATTTCCCCTTGTGACGGTGCGTGCTCTTACACATGAGGTGTCGGATCATACACCTCTCCTCCTTGATTCAGGAGATCAGGCACACCTTGGGACACAAAGCTCAATTTTCGTTTGAATTATCTTGGTTGTGTCAGGAAGGCTTCTACAAGCTCATAGCGGCCGAGTGGGCTGTGTGTCGTGGAGGTTCCCCTATTGAGAGGTGGCAGAATAAGATAAGACATCTTCGCCGTTTCCTTCGTGGTTGGGCGAAGAATCAAAGCGGGTTGTATAGGAATGAGCGGGATCGACTACTCCAAATCATTGACTCCCTAGACATTAAGGCTGAAACATTTTTGCTCTCTGTGGCTGAGCAAGATGTGTTGCGTGCTGCTAATGACTTTGTGACCAAGCTGCGTCGGGATGAGGAACCGAAGTGGGCGCAACGGGCAAAAGTCAAGCATGTTCAGGAGGGGGTAAATAATACAAAATATTTTCACCTCATTGCTAATGGCAAGCATAGAAAGAAAAAAATATTCCAACTTAAACAAGATGAGGGCACAATTGTGGGGCAAGATAACCTGCGAAGTTATATCACCGCGTACTATAAGAAACTATTTGGGACACCGGTCCCAAATTCGTTCTCGCTGCGGGAAGATAATATTCAGGGGATCCCTCGGGTTTCGCCAACTGAAAATAATATTCTTGTAACCGACTTTACTGAGAAGGAGGTACATGATGCGATCTTTCAAATGGAGCATAATAAGGCTCCGGGCCCTGATGGGTTCCCTGCTGAATTTTATCAAGTCTTTTGGGAGGTTTTAAAGGCGGATTTGATGGCCCTTTTCACCCAGCTTCAACATGGAGAGTTGCCACTGTTTAAGCTAAATTTTTGGGTCATCACCCTTGTTCCTAAAAATGAGAATGCGGTACAGATTCAGCAGTACAGACCCATTTGCTTGTTGAATGTCTGTTTCAAGATTTTCACAAAAGTAGGTTCCAATCGCATATCTGGAATTGACCAAGGTGTGATCCGACCTACTCAAACGGCCTTTATGCCGGGCCGTCATATTCTTGAGGGGGTGGTTGTTCTTCATGAGACTATCCATGAGCTGCATTGGAAGAAAATGGATGGTGTTCTTTTTAAAATTGATTTTGAGAAAGCTTATGACAAGGTCAAGTGGCCTTTCCTCCAGCAAGTGTTACGAATGAAAGGCTTTGACCCTAAGTGGTGTGAATGGATTTCCCAATTTATGCAAGGAGGCAGTGTGGGGGTTAAGGTTAATAACGACATTGGCCATTACTTCCAGACTCGGAAGGGGTTGCGACAGGGTGACCCCCTTTTCCCAATTCTTTTTAATATTGTCGCGGATATGTTAGCTGTTCTTATTGAGAGAGCGAAAGATGATGGCCAGGTGGAAGGCCTCATTCCTCATCTAGTTGAGGGAGGGGTGTCCATCCTCCAATATGCTGATGATACTATTATTTTCATGGACCATGACTTAGAAAAGGCAGTGAACATGAAGTTGATCCTGTGCATCTTTGAACAGCTTTTGGGCCTTAAAGTAAATTTTCATAAGAGTGAAATCTTCTGTTTTGGTCGGGCTCAAGAGAAAGAGTCGGATTATAGACAGATTTTTGGTTGTGAGTGTGGAACTCTCCCGTTTCGTTATCTGGTGATTCTGATCCATTATAAAAAAATTGCTCAACAAAGAGTGGAAAGCGGTTGAGGACCGTTTTGAGAAAAAAAATTGGGGTGTTGGAAGGGCAAACTGCTATCATATGGAGACCGGCTTGTCCTGATCAACTCTGTTCTCACGAGTATGCCTATGTTTATGTTATCTTTCTTTGAGATACCCGTCGGGGTTTGACAACGATTGGATTTCTACAGATCCCGTTTCTTTTGGCAATCCGATGAGCACAAGAGGAAGTATCTTCTTACCAAGTGGAACATTATCTGTCGCCCAAAAGACCAGGGCGGTCTAGGCATTGAGTTGCTAGAAATAAAAAATAAGTGTTTACTTAGCAAATGGTTGTTTAAGTTACTTAATGAGGAGGGTCTATGACAACAGCTCCTTCGCAATAAATATCTTCATTCCAATACCCTGTCCCAAGCTAAGTTGCGGCTATCTGACTCTCCGGCCTAATGCTGGTTAAAAATGAGTTTTTTAACAAAGATACTTTCATTTTAGGGGATGGTCGTGATACTCGGTTTTGGGAAGGCACCTTACTGGGAGATAGCCCTCTTGCGCTTCAATACCCATCGCTATTTAATATCGTACAACGGAAGAATGTTCTCGTTGCAGATGTGTTATCGACGTTACCTCTGAACATAGGTTTCAGACACCTACCAATTGGAAATAAGTGGACTGCTTGGTTGAATTTAGTCCAGCGATTAATGATGGTAAATCTTTCTACCCAGCCGGATAAATTTTCGTGGAATTTATCTATCTCTGGAGAATTCTCGGTGAAATCTATGTACTCAGACATCATGGATAGCTCTATGGTGTTTACATGGAACTATCTCTGGAAACTTAAAATCCCCCTCAAAATTAAGATTTTTGTGTGGTTTCTTGACCGTAAAGTTCTTTTAACGAAAGACAATCTTGCAAAAAGAAAGTGGACGGGATGTATGAAATGTAGTTTTTGTGACGCTCAGGAGTCCATTCAACATTTATTCGTCTCTTGTCCTTTTGCTCAACTTGTGTGGAGAATTATTTACTTTACTTTTAATTGCCCTCCCTCCCCCCAACGAATACTTCCTAATATGTTTGGGAACTGGTTGAATGGGGTAGACAAAAAAACTAAGGCTCACATAAGGGTGGGAATGTCTGCTATTTGTTGGGCTATTTGGAAGTGTAGGAATGATATTATTTTTAACAGATCCAGAGTTGTTCACTTTTTGCAGGTTATCTACAGGGCCACCGCTTTGATCCGTCTTTGATCCTTCCTCCTCCCTGTGAACAAGCGGGAGCTTTCGGCTTCTGGGTGCACCAAGCTGGAGACGGTCGCACTGGATATATCCAACCGGACTGGCTGGCAACATGTTGCTAGACTTCAGGATGCATAGACGGCTTCAGGATTCTTGTTTTATTTGGCTTATTTTTGTTTCGACTTTGTGCGACCCATGACTTGTGTACTGTGATGACATAACGTTGCAATAAAATGGACGTGTGCATTGCTCCGATGTAGAGAGGCCGGGGAGCTCCCCTTTTCGGAAAAAAAAAGAGAGCGGAGCTGCCGTTGGGGAATTGGCTGACACCAATGGATTTTGCTAGTCAGGTAGCAATAGATGACTAGTTTGTTTGCCTGAAACCAACAAAAAATCAGGTCTGAACCCATCGATCCGGTGTGGCTGGACTGGTCGAAGTTTTTAGCCCATATATTATTCGGTTGCAAGTCAGGCCCAAGTAGCATGCCAGGTAACAAACAGCCCACAAAATGGATCGATCTGTACTCTCTGTACGACGTTGTTGCTTCCGTCTAGACGCACCGCGCCGTATTCTCGGGTACTCGATATCTCGGGGAAGAAGGAAAACGGAGCAGAGCCAGTTGGGTTTGTACAGGGTAGTCCTTGGACAAAGTTTGCAATTTAATTGTTTTTTCGGATGGTTTAAATCTAAAAAATTATGTATATCAATTATTTGAGTGTTAAATAAATTTCATAAATCATGATAAATTAAAGGGACTCATGTTGTACTCACTCAGGTCCAAATTACAAGGTGTATTTCAGTTTGCTTGATCAAATCATTGAGCAAAAATTATTCTATTAAACATAACTTTGGTGAAATAAAATTATATGATTGAGTTCGCATTCAAAAATATTTGCATATGAATATGATTTTGTATAGCATATGTCACATGTTGATGGGGCAATTCTTGGTCAAAAGGGGATGAAATATGCCTTAAATTTTGGAACGGACGTAGTATTCCATAGACTTATAGTGGCCATTAGATAGATCACAAGCGTCCAATTAGTGTTTCTAAATTTTCTGTAAAAATATTTAATTCTTAGCTAGTTTAAAAAATAATTCAAAAAGAGGGCATGCCCCCAGCTTAGCTATTTTTCATAATGTGTAATTAGTGTAAACAACAATGACACAATTAACGATTAATGGTGCTTCGTTACACATTAATAGTCCTAAGTTATAATGCATCGTCCCTTAGGTCATGTCTCTTAGCCCACAATAAATGTTAAAAAACCATATCCCAATGCATTATCTCTTAAGGTGGTATCTAAAGTAGAAATTATTTAATAGTTTTGTGAGTGTCGTATAGTGGCCTACGGGACCCCACTAATACGGGACGCGTGGGTCGCAAGTAGCCAAGCCCCGCCAGGTTATCCTCCCGGGAAGGATAGACTCGGGAAGTCCGCCCCAAAGAGACGGTCATTGGCGAAGACAAAGTCAAGAACCGGAACAGGAGAAGCACCCGCTTCGGTGAGTACCTGTGAACTCTGTTCCCGGGAAGTGGAAGGAATGCTGCCCCGGCAACTGGCTGGGTGCGCTAGCCGGGAAGAGGCTGCCAGCAACCCGCGCTCGGGCGTGCAAGTGGGGCCCGCAGAACAGTGAAGACAGGACGAGACAGCGGACGCAGTGCATTTAATGCACCGACAGAAGTCACATAGGCAGGGCTAGTCTTGCTCCGCAAGGCTATAGCGTCTACCCTATAATCCATTTTTATTTACCGTGTACAGTGGCCTGGGCGCTGCATGGCGCCCAGCGTGGATCAACAGTAGTATGAATTTTGTGGCAGTGACACGCGTATAGGAAACGTTTCACGCTGCATGCATTGGCACCTGTGGTATCCCATTGACTATAAAAGGAGGACCAATGACACCGGCCAAAGGGTTCCAGTTCGACCCCAAGTTAGTAGGAGCAAGAAGTATCGATCCTGTTCACAGCAAAATCTCCTAGGAGAACACGTAGCTCCCTCGAGAACTCCCCAAGGCAACCTGTAAACAGACACACATTCTCGTGAATACAACTCCAAGCAGGACGTAGAGTGTTACAACTCCGGGTGGCCTGAACCTGGGTAAACTCAACCGTTGACACTCCGTGTCTTTTGTCACGTCGGCGATCGTCGGAGCAATCGCCTCGCCCTCCACCGAACCAAAAAGAGGGTGCCCAACATCCCCGGTGCCGGAGTTCCGTGCTCCGACATCTGGCACACCAGGTAGGGGGGCGTGCAGTGAACTTCGGGTGATCGCCGGCGTCATCGGCTTCACCATCGTCTTCACCATCGGTTTCGTCATCGTCTCCTTCATCGGCTCCTTCATCAACAGCATCGTCCACGATTAGCTCGCCATGCCACCCAAGAAGGCAGACGAGCCTCGCCATGCGCACTCGATCCCACGACGCCGCACGTGCGTCGCAAGGTCAAGGGGACAAGGGGTCCCCTCCACGGCAGCAGCAGCCGCAGCTGCCACCCCCACCTCCTCAGGCGTCGACAGACAACAGTCCGAGGGGGCTTGCGGTGCCTAGCACCGAAGCCAGCCGTGCGATCGACCACAACGTCGCACGTGCCAGCCAGCGAGCTCAGTCGCGGGGTGAGGACGCGCAGCGACAGCTGTGCCACGACCCCAGCGCGTCGTGTGCGACGCTAACGGAGTCTCGGCCCTCACATCCGAGGGCACCGGGCGACCGGGCGGACGACAGCCGGTCGGAGAACCGCCAGCCTCCCGCCCAAACCCCGGCGGAAGCTATCATTGCTGCGCGTGTCATGGTGCACTACGAGCCACCGCAAGGCACGCCAGCGCACGACGCGTGGAGCGCGGAGCTGGACGCGCTTCTCGCGCTCGTTGCCCAACAGCCGCAAGGTGAGGGCGGCCCAGCCAGTTCGGGCCGGGGGCAGAACCCGGGACGCGGAGACGTGTCCCGCGTCTCGGGGCATGGAGAGCATCCTCCACCGTCGGGAGGACAAGGTGACGGGGATCCCAAGGACTACTCGGACTCATCGCCGACCGTCACGCCGGGTGACGCACGGGGCGTCGTGAACGCCCACCAGTAAGAGGATCTCTGGCAGCGCTTCCAACGCCGTCGCAGGCACGAGGTGGAGCGCCAGCGTCCAGAGGAGCAGGAAGACGCTCCCATGGGCGCCGATGATGGCTGCGCCGCTTTCTCTCGCGAGCTGCGCCAGGTGTCATGGCCCCGCAAGTACCGAGCGCCAGTGCTCGGGACATACGACGGGACCGTGAATCCCAAGGACTTGCTCCTGACCTACACGTTGGGCATGCACGCTATCGGTGCCGACGACAAGGTCAGGGCCAACTGGTTCCCGATGGTCCTAAAAGGATCAGCGAGAACCTGGTTGCTCAACCTGCCCGCCGGGTCCATCGCCTCCTGGGTTGACCTACGCGAGCAGTTTGTGAACGCGTTCCAGGGTTGCTACAAGCGCTCGGGAACCATGGCGGAGCTGCACACGGTAGTGCAGAAACCGGGGGAGACGTTGCGGGACTTCACCACCAGGTTCTCCAACCTCTCCTACTCCATCCCAGAGGGGGAAGCGGCCGACATCATCAACACTTACGCCATCAACGTCCGTGACCGGAAGATGCGTGAGAAGTTGAACACGCACCGGATCCGGACTACAAGGGATCTCTACGCCCTCGCGCACAAGTGTGCGATGACCGAGGAAGGGCGCTTAGCGCCTAAGCTTGCTGCCAAGGCGGCGGAAAACCCACGAGAGGCGTCACGAAGACGCGGTGGGGGTGCATGCCTCCGCGTGTGCCGCTGGAGGGTGCACTGCCACCGCGTCCATGCCACGACTCTCAATGAGGTGCTCCAAGAGCAAAGAGAACAGAAAGCTAAGTACTTTGTTTTGTGTCCTTGGTTCTTCCTTTAGTAACACTGGTTTGCCGAGGTAAGCTCAGTCCCCGTGTAGCCGGAGTGTAGGAAGGACGCTTGCGGGGGGAGGATGCCCCCCACACGTGGCTCGTGGGTCCGTCCTGGAGGCATGCACGCTGGGGTAGTTAACCCGCAGGCGGAGTGGCTAGCCGTTGCTGTTTGGCCCTAGGTTGGCACCGCAGGTCTGTCCTGGGTCCCTAGTCTGGCCAAGCATGTAGTTGGTGAGTCCCCGGTTACACAAGTTAAAGCACAGGAGAGACAGAGCCTCTCCCCGGCAAGCTAGTCATAGGCGGAAAAGCAAGTAAAATGGCATGGATATAATAAAATTTAAACGAACAAGGTCACAGATAACAATTCGGAGTGACAAAAAAGGCTAACACAAAGTAAGTTCTAAGGCGCCTTGCGCCACTTGCAGGAAAGTAAATACAAAAGAAGAACGAGCAGATAACTATGCAGGAGGTGCTCCCGGGGCAGCAGCGTCGGCGTCAGGTGCCTCCTCGACGCTGGGGCCTCCTCCGGCGGCTTCTTCATCGGCAGCTTCAGCTTCATCAGCCTTGCTCTGCATCCGCACCACCATCTTGTCGTCGCACTGGGCTCCGACACCGGGGATGCGTGGGCACCCCCTTTTAGGTTCGGCAGTGGGCTACGGGGATCGCTCCGGCGATCGCCGACGGGACCAATGCGAGGCGTAGGAATCCACCATCAACGCTACCAAGGGCACATGCACACGCTTTTTACTCAGGTTCGGGCCACCTTGCGGTGTAAAACCCTACGTCCTGCTTGTCTGAGCTTGTATTACTGTGAAATAGAGGGTAGGGTCCCCGGGTGCTCTCTTTTCGACTAAGTGCCCCTTGCTACTTTTGGTTAAGGCTAGTGTCGAGCTGTGAGATTGTAGAACCCAACAGAACAGAACACAACCAACCAAACCCCCAGAACCCTTTGACCATTGGCAGGGGTCCTCCTTTTATAGCCAAGGGGATACCACAGGTGCCACGGTGCATGGTTTACAAGTGGCGAGAAGGGAACTCGGGCAGCTCCTCCTCGGTGTGCTGGCATGCATGCATGGACGCCAACCTCGCTGCTAGGGTCTAAGGCCTAAAAAATTGGACTGGACAGCCACTGTTCATCCGACTAGACGGATAACGCCCCTTCTGTCGGCTCATTAAATGCGCCGTGCGCCTCACTCCTTGTCCTGGCAAAACTGCACACTGGGTGCCCGGTGCGCGCCCACGTGGCGTCGCTGCTCTGCCCGCTCGGCCCC
The DNA here is from genome assembly GCF_000005505.3 of Brachypodium distachyon. Taxonomy (NCBI): domain Eukaryota; kingdom Viridiplantae; phylum Streptophyta; class Magnoliopsida; order Poales; family Poaceae; genus Brachypodium; species Brachypodium distachyon. The sequence goes on from NC_016131.3 coordinate 42,178,276, forward strand.
GCCCTCACAGCAGGACCCCTCGCCCGGGAACCCCTCCTCCCGGCAAGTGGCTTTCCGGGGTCACCCAGGCGGGAATATTCCCCGAAGCCCCGCTAGCCCTTCCGGGCTGGTAGCTTGCCGGGCAGCCTGTACGCTGCCGCCCGGAGTGAGACCCTCCTGGGAACTCAGCGATGCGACCCACGCGTCGCGCAACGGTAGTACTCCAGGTGCCACTTGTGCGACAGTAGCCCCCGGGCGTGGGCCGGCAACACCAGTTCCCGGGTGACCCCTTCCCTAGTTGGTTGTCGGACTCGCCTCGGGCCCGCGTCTCTTCGTTGCCCCACGTACCCTGCCGTTACGGACGGAGTAGTGGGGTGAGATTTCCGCCATAACCTCCCCCTTAAACAGGGAAGTTAAGGCCACTCTTCACATTATCCTTTTGATTAGCAATTATCCCAGCGCGCCCGTAGGGTGCGGAACCGGCCATTACCAAACGGTGGGGTGTTATAAAGCTTTTACTGTTGTAGCGAGGGGAAAACACTTTGCTCCCTAGCCTTCGTCTTCCAGCTTCTTCGCGTCTTGCGCGCAAGAGCTCTGCTAGCTTCTGCCTCCGCTCCCCATGGCGCCCCCCACCACCAGGAAGGGAAAGGACGGAAGGCCCCCCAAGAAAGCGGGGGCCAGCAAGAGCGAGGCGGCCGCCAAGGCCGCTATCGACAAGGATCAGAAGAAGCGGGCGATGAGGGCCACGCTTACCTTCTACCGGCCTGGCTACAACGGCGAGGCGCTGGACAAAATCAGGCACGCCGTCGCCTCCGGGTTCAACGAGCATGGGAGACCCTGATCTTCCCCGCGGGCGCCGACCACCAGGAAAACGACTTCCTGGTGTTCGGGCGCTTCGTCCTCACCAGGCTGGTGCCGCCGTTCTCCCTGTTCCTCCACGCGCTGATGGTGTCGTACCAGCTGCAGGTGGCGCAGCTTCACCCCACGTCGCTCTACCTCCTCGCCACCTTCCAGTTCCTCTACGAAGCGTTCGTCGGGGTGATGCCATCGTTGGCACTGTTCCGGCACTACTTCTACCCCCGGATCGATAATGCGAATGCGATGTCGTCGGGGGCGGTGTTCCGCGCCCGCGACCGGATGAAGTCCGAGTTCATCGTCCGGTCGGAGAAGAAGATTGAGAAGGAGTGGCGGGGTGACTGGTGCTGTGTCCGGGTAAACGACCCCGAGGAGTTCATCCTCGCGCCCACCGAGCTGCCGGAACCCCACGCCGGCTGGCGGGGCCGCTACCACCGCGACGCCGATCTCCTCCCCATCATGGAGAAGATCAAGGCCTTGCGGCTGGCGGGGCTCATCCATGTTGACGTGGCCCGCACCTTCATCACCCGGCATGTCGTGCCGCTCCAACCGCGTTCCCGGCCCGCGTGGATGTACACGGGTCCCGGGGACAGGACACACCTCAATCGCGAAGGCGTTGATCGGGAATCCTTCCAGGTGTGGGTGAAGGGGATCTCCGGTGAGGATCTTTCCGCTACAAGGTTCTCGCCGGGGGTCACCTCCCTCCATGGCGGCGTTGCGGGGCTCAACGACATCGTCGCCTCCTTCCCGCCCGGCTACGAGTGGGGATTAATGGATGACACCCCCACTCGGACCTCGCGCGCTCCCCCACCGGCAACTCACGGGAAGCAGGTGATTGAGGAGAGCGGGAGCGAGTCAGAGATAAGCTGGCCCTCCCTTCGGTCTTCGGACGACGAGGCGGGCCAGCCTCCCACGTCCCGAGTAGTTGTCCTTGTGGACGATGATGAAGAGGACAGCGACGACGCGCCCCCGATCGTGCGCAGATCAAGAGCCCACGAAGCGGCCGCGGGTACTTCCACGGCGGCTGCGGCGACGTCCGCCCCCATGGAAGCTCCCAGCTCCGCAGCGGCAGCCGCCTTGGGGGCGTCCGCCGGCACCTCAGCGGTGACCACCCCTGCAGTGGTTGTCGGAGCAATGGCGGCGACTGCCCCGGCAGCGACCGCCAGCGACCCGGCTACGGCTACCTCAGCAGCGGCTGTCGGGACCGCAGCGGCAGCCCCACCGGGGACAGTCCCCGACGCCGCGGCGGCCTCGCCGTCGGTGCCCGCGGTGTCCTGGGCCGCGGCACCCCACGGGCACCCACGGCTCCGCCCGCTCGGGGGGTCTTCCGGGGCTTCGCGCTTCGGCGCAATCCCCCGAGGGCCGATTCGTCGGCGAGCGCCAACAAAAGGGGGAGGGATGACTCCCCGCCTGCCACGCCTAGCAAGAAGGTACGCGCGGATGCTGGCATCGCTGCCGCCCCGGTCGGCACCAGGGCCAGCAGCGCCACGATCGCACCTGCCGGCGACACAACTGCAATGGCGGTGGCGCCGACAATAGTTACAACTCCTTCTTGCCTCCTTTCCCTTTACTTTCGATTGTCAGCTAACCACGTAACTGAACCTTCTCTCACCGTAGGCGACACTCTGCCCGCAGCAAGCCTCCTGGAGACCCCTGCCGGGACGGCGGACGAGGGGGAGGCTCCTCCCGCAAGCCCAATGGCCCTGCAAGGTAACCATCCTGAGCCCCCTTACCCGCCTCTGGGCAACTTTGTGGCTTCCCGCTTCTCACACCCCTCGCCGCTGCAGGCCCAAGTGCACCCGCATCGGGAGCGGGTGTTGCCGTGGTTGACCTCGACTCTGACGTCGGGGTCACGGGGGCGGCGGAGGAGCCGGAAGGGCCCCCCGTGCCAAGCCCTGCAGCGCCGACCACGGCGGCCGCCGTGACCACCGCCGCCACCAGGATGGCGCCCGGCGACGCGCCAGCTGCTGTGGACGCTGCTGGTGCGGATTGTCCCGTCGTCCAGCAGGGGACGGCCCCTGCCGGGGGCGCGGCAGCCTCACCAGCCCTGCAGTCCCGGGTGCGGGTGAGGGGGAGGTTGCCGGAGAGGAGCGACAGGACGCTCCGGCACAAGCGGATGACCCCCCACCCAGCTCTATGGCGGCGGCGGGGGCTTCATCGTCATCGGCTGCCTCCTTCAACACCGACGTCGGCACCCTTGCCGGGGTGGCTTGGAATCCCATCACCTGGGATTCGAGCGTCTTCGACCGGGGGCACCGGTTCCTCGATGCTGTCAAGGACCAGCAGCTGGCCTTCGTCACCTCCTTCAACGAGGTGAGGGAGCATCACACAATCGCCAACAGCCAACTTGGCAAGCTACGGCAAACCGTGGAACAGGAGCGGCAAAAGCTCTCCAGGCTGCGTGAGGAGACGCGCCTTGCCTGGGAGGAGCTGGAGGATGCCAGCACACCGGTCGTCCCGGAAGCAGAGCTCTACCGGCGATTGGAGGCTCAGCGCGCCGAGCTCCAGGGAGCTCTGGACTTGTAGGTGGCGGCCCAAGCGGAGACCAAGAAGGAGCACGCCTAGGTGCTCGCTGCCGCCTAGGCTCGGATCGACGAGAAGAGCGATCTGATCGCCAACTACCGCGGCGAGATCTAGGGCCTGTGCGTCAAGCTGGAGGTGCAGGTCAAGGCCACCGAGAGCGCGGTGGACGTAGCGGCCCGGCACGAGATCCAGCTCGGCAGCGCCAAGGACAGAGCGGCCCGGCTCGAGACCGAGCTGGCCACTTTTTGAGAGGAGCTCGCCAAGGCCAGCAAGGACAACGCGGTCAAGGCCGCGGAGCTCGCGACGCAGGGGGCCCACCTCCGCAAGGCCAAGAAGGCCATGCATGACGCCCGGCTCCACCACGGCACGCTGATCGGGCAGCAGCAGCTGGAGACCGAGAAGCTGCTCAAGATCGCTCAGGCGCTGGGCGACTTGCTGGCCAAGTTCGAGCTGTAGGCCACAGTGGTGGATGGCACGGATGTCTCGACGCTGATCCCGTTCTTCTCCGACCTGGTGGGGAAGCTCGGGGCGCTCGACGTCTGGATCGCCCAGTTCGGCGCCAACGAGGTTGCCAACTGCGCTCGGGAGGTTGCCGGGACGATCCTTCCAAGGATACACCTGCGGGACCCGGAGTTTCCCTTCGAGACGCTACTGGACACCTGGTTGGACAGCGAGGACGAACCCACCCACACCCAGGCGGTGTGTGGGTTCGTCGACGAGGTGGTCGAGCGGATGCAGAGGAACCCGGACCCCGAGCCGTCCCCGGAGCCCCCGGCGGAAGACGCTGGCAACTAGTTGCCGCCGCCTTCTGCCAGCCCTTGTTATTTTTCTTGTTTACCTTCCTTCGTTTTCATTCCTGCAAGCATGGCGCTTGGCGCCGTTTGAACAATTACATTTTCATTAATTCATGTAATCATTCACTACTTGGTTAATCAAGCTTTTTAGTTCTGCTTAATCCTTGTTCCTTGTTCCCAGTGCTGCCTTGCGGGGTGGATCCCTTTGCCTTTGGGTGTCGTGCCTTGTGTTGCCAGGGACTCGCGCACCTCACCCTTGACCAGACCAGGGACCCGGGACGGACCCTCAGTGCCGACCTGGGGCCAAGCAGTAGCGGCGAGCCCCTCCACTTGCAGGGTAACTACTCCAAGCCATGCCCTCCCGGGACGGACCCGGAAGCCGCACGGGGAGCGCACTCCCCCCGCAAGCGTCCTTCTAACACCCCAGCCACATGCAGGTTCCGAGGGAACCCTTAGCGAGGCAATGTTCAATTACGTTTAGTTCTCAAAGAGTTCATCGTTCAGGTTCAAGCACTTAGCTTTTCGTTCAGTCTTGTGCTCGGCACTCTTGCCGGTGATGTGTGCCTGGTACACTGCCCTTGAGAGAGCCTGTCTGAGGGATGCGGCGGGAACGCCGCGGCAGGATCACCGCCGACGACAAGCGCTGAGGACGATGCTATCGCCGCGCCTCCACAGCAACCCTCGCCTTTGGAAGAGCCCTTGTTTTCGGAAGAACCTGTTCCGAGAGGTGCAGTAGGGACATCGTGACTTCCTCGCCACCGACGGCGAACGCGGGTGGTGAGGACATCACGATGTCCCCGCAGCAGCCCTCGTTGCTGGGGAAAAAATGTACCTGAGGGGCGTAGCAGGGACGCGGTGGTGGGCCGGAGCGAACGGCGAACACCGGCACCGGCGCCATCACAGCGTCCTCGCGACGACCCTCGCCTCTGGGGGCACCCTCTGGAGGGGTGCGGCAGGGACACTACGGTAGTGCACTCGTCGGCGGTGGGCGCTGATGGCATGCACTACCATAGTGTCTCCGCAGCAACCCTCGCTCCTTGCGGAGATACCCTCTGGAGGGATGCGGCAGGAGCACTGCGGCGGTGCACCTGTCTTCTTTGGCTTCGCTCTGAATCGTTCCATGGCCGGGGCGCCCCTTTCATAGGCGCGGGGGAGGGGCCTGCCACCACACACGCCGGGTCAACACAGCATACATGGCGCCCCACCCCTTGGAGTGCGGTACGGCCTTCGCCACTCTGCGTGCCAAGCTGTTGTGGCGCACGTGGCGGCTGCCTCCTGAATCAGGGAGTGCGGCGAGTCCCTCGTGGTGCGGTCGCCTCGCACCACCAGGCGTTGCTACACGCCGCGACCCGTGGGCGGTCCACGGTCATTACAGTGCACAAGATTCTGCCTTTACCTTGCACATTAGATTCTTACCAAACCTGAGATGCTGCAAAAAAATTCGAAATTCACGAAAACACAGAGCAGTATGGGTAATCTCTAATATCCTGCCTCGCAGCCCCCGGGCACGGAAGGGTCGATGCCAAACTTGGATGTGAGCACTTTATTTTCCAGAGACGCAGCGACTGTGTGGTGCACGTTGCGGGAAGCCCGGCAACTGCACGTCCGGTGATGCACGTTGCGGGAAGCCCGTCAACTGCATGTCCCGTGATGCACGTTGCGGGAAGCCCGGCAACTGCATGCCCCGTGTCGGAGCGATCCGGCTACGGGTTTATATTTTCGAGACTCCAGCAGCCCCCTGCTCACAACCAAGTATGGAAAGACACTTCCGTGCACCTAGTGCAGGAGACAGAAGAAGGAAGAGCATGCGAATAAATGAGGCAATCTGGAAATTCAGGAAAAAGTACTTATCTTTATTCACAAAAACTAGTGGTTTACACGCGGGGGCTGCTCGGCTACACTAGTTCGAGAGGTATGCATCGGCGGCATCACCTGAGGGTCGGGCTCCGCCGCTTCACGGGTAAACTTGCGCAAGTGCTCAATATTCCAGCTATTTTGCACCGGCAAGCCATCTTCGGTTTCCAACCGGACAGCCCCCGGTCTGGTCACCTGCACTACCCGGAAGGGGCCCTCCCATTTCGGAGTCAACTTGTTCCCGGCCTTCGTGCCTTGTATCCGGCGCAGGACAAGGTCTCCGTTCTCGAGCCCCCGGGGACGGACTTGCTTGTCGTGATAACGACGGAGTCCCTGCTGGTAGCGCACGGCCGGCACAGCAGCCCGGTATCGAAGCTCTTCGATGAAGTTCAGATCGTCAACCCTTTGCTCGTGTTGGCTGGAGTTGCCGTACGTGTGTACTCGGGGAGATCCGTGCTTGAGCTCGAGCGGCAGCACCGCTTCTGCCCCGTAGACAATGGCGAAAGGAGTTTCGCCCGTTGCCTGACTAGGTGTGGTCCTGATTGACCACAGCACGGGCTAGAGTTCTTCAACCCAGTGTTTCCCGTGGCCTTTGAGCTTGTCAAAGGTTCTCGTCTTGAGCCCTCGCAGCACTTCCGCGTTGGCTCGCTCCGCCTGCCCATTACTTATTGGGTGAGCAACGGACACGAAGTGTATCTTGGTCCCCATGCCCTCGCAGTAGTCTTGGAACACCGCGCTCGTGAATTGCATGCCGTTGTCGGTGATGATGCCCTTAGCCACACCAAACCGGCACACAATGTTCTTGAAGAACTTGATGGCCGCCTAGGCGGTCACCTTCCGCACCGGTTCCACCTCCACCCATTTGGAGAACTTGTCGATGGCCACGAGCAAGTACTCGTAGCCGCCGACTGCTCTCGGCAACTTGCCGACATGTCCAGCCCCCAGACCACGAACGGCCACGAGGACGGGATGACCTGCAGGGCCTGCGCCGGCTGGTTGCTTTTCTTCGCGTGGAACGGGCACGCCTCTCACGTCTTCACCAGCTGCTCCGCGTCGGCCAGGGCCGTGGGCCAGTAAAAACCGTGCCGAAACGCCTTGCCGGCCAGCGCCCGGGAGGCCACATGATGGGAGCATGTGCCTTGATGTATATCCTCCAACTGTGCGCGCCCTTCATCTCGGGGCACACAGAGGAGCATGATTCCATTTGCGCACCTGCGGTAGAGGTTCCAGTCCACCATGGCGTACATCTTGGCTTGCTGGGCCACTCATTCCGCGGCGACGTCGTCTTCCGGGAGGGCCTCCCCCTTCAGATAGCGGGCTATTTCCACCGCCCAGGGAGGGGTCTTCCTGCCAACGCATGCCGCTATGTCAGCGGCATGGACCCCTGCTGTTGCAGGGCTTCCTTCGGTTGCCAGAGGGGCTTCCCCGGCAACCGGCTCGGGGGCGACTGAGGGCGCAACTTGCCTGTGCAAGAACACCCCCGCCGGAGGCTTCCGACGTTCCGCTGCCAATTTGGACAGCTCGTCAGCCGCGAAGTTGTCCTTCCGCTTGACGTGCTCGAATCGCAAACCCTTGAACTTTCGTTCTAGCTTGCGGACTTCCTCCATGTAGGGTGCCATCTGCGGGCAGTCGTAGTCCTTGTTCACCTAGCTGTCCCCGCGAACAACCAGGCGCTTAATGTCGAGGGCGATCGCTGCCCTCAACCCGGCGAGCAAACCCTCGTACTTCGCCATGTTGTTGGTGGAGTTCGGGAAATCGAGTTGGACGGCGAACCTCAAGTGATCCCCCGTCGGTGACTCGATGACGACCACGGCGCCGGCTCCCTAAAGACTAAACTCGCCGTCGAAGTAGAGGACCCAGTGGCCTTCGTCTAGCCTGCTTGGCAGGCTGGTCTCCGGCGCCTCCTCTTCTACGCTCGTCAACGTCCACTCGGTGACGAAATCTGCCAAAGCCAAACTCTTGATGCTCTTGGAGTTGGTGAAGTCTAGATCAAACTCTGGCAGCTCCATCCTCCATTCGGCCACCCTTCCGGTGGCTTTACGGTTGGTGAGGGCTCATTCAAGGCAGAACCCTGACACCACCGTGACGCGGTGCGCTTGAAAGTAGTGGCGCAGCTTGCGGGACGCAAGCAAAATCCCCAGGAGGAGCTTCTGCACTTGCGGGTACCTCGTACGGGCGTCGCGCAGCACCGTGCTAACGAAGTACACTGGGTGCTGCACGAGCCGCTTGCGCGGTGCTGAAGTTGCCGGCTCGGGGGTGGTCCCCGAGTCCGAGGCGGTTGCACCTGATGAAGAGGACTTCGTACACAGACGGCATCTTCATCACACCGTAGGCGCAATGCGTCGCCGCCATGAACTTGATCAGCGCCGGCCGACCAAGGATCCCGTTGTAGGGCAACGGGGTGTGCGCCACGTCGAACACTATGTGCTCGGTCCTAAACGCTTACCGGGACCCGAAGGTCACCGGTAGCGTGATGCGCCCCCAAGGGCGCACGATCCCGGGGTTGACTCCCCGGAATGGCTTAGTGGGCTTCAGCTGCTCCACCGGCAACTGGAGTTTCTCCACCAACCTGGCGGACAGGAGGTTCAACCCCACTCCGTTGTCCACCAGCACTTTGGTCACCGTCATGTTGTTGATGATCGGTGAGACCATGAAGGGTATGACCCCCGAACCCAGTTGCCGCGCTGGATGATCGTCGGCGCTGAAGGTGATCGGCACGTGCGACCACCTCAGCGGCTGCTGCGGCTCTGCGTCCGGCAACAGCGTGCACACGTCGCGGGTGAGGCGCTTCACCGCGGCGTGGGATGGGAGAGCGTAAGCTCCCCCATGGATGCAGGCGACGCCGCGAGGCTCCTGGAAGCCCGGCTCGTCGCCGTCAGTGCAGTCGAACTCGTGCTGCTCTTCAGCACGAGCCCTGTCTCGTCCCCGGGAAGGGCGCTCCCTGCCAACGCGGGCTTGGCCGCATCCCACTTGGGCTTCCTCCCTGCCGGCGCCACCGTCGGCAGGCCTCGGCCCCGCACTGGGGTCGTTCGAGCAATCTCGGGAGAGATGCCCGATGTCGCCGCAGTTAAAGCAGGCGCCGGTTGCTCGGCGCTCCTCGTGGCGCTGCTCGCGCCGCTGCTTGATACCTTGCAAGATGCGGCAGTCCGGCGCGTCATGGGTGGAGTTGGCATGGATGGGGCAGCGGGGTGCGTCGCCCTGCTTGTCGCCAGACCCGCCACCGGGCGAGACCTTCTTAGCAGGCCTCGCAGCAGCAGCCCCCGACTCCACAGCGAGGACTTGCTTCCAACTGCGCTTGCGGGAACCCTTCTTCTGTGAACCCTCTCCTGGGCTCACGGCAGTCTTAGCGGTGAGTTCGGGTGCTAAGCGCCCTTCCTCAGCCATGGCGCAGTTGTGCACCAAGGCGTACAGGTCCTGCGTTGTCCGGATCTGATGCGTGCTCAGCTTCTCACGCATCTTGGGGTCACGGACGTTGATGGCGAAGGTGTTGACGATGACAGCAGCCTCCGCCTCCGGGATGGAGTAGGAGAGACTGGAGAAACGGTTGACAAAGCTCCGCAACGTCTCTCCCGACTCCCGCACCACAGTGTGCAGCTCCGCCATGGTTACCGGGCGTTTGTAGCCACCCTGGAATGCACTCACAAACTGCTCGCGCAGGTCCGTCCAAGTGGCGATGGACCCGGCGGGCAGGTGGAGTAGCCAGGTTCTCGTTATCCTTTCAGGACCATCGGGAACCAGTTGGCTCTGACCTTGTCGTCGGCGCTGATGGCATGCATCACCAACGTGTAGGTCAGGAGAAAATCCTTGGGATTTATGGTCACATCGTACGTACCGAGCGCGGGCACTCGGAACTTGCGGGGCCATGTCACCTGCTGCAACTCGCGCATAAACACGATGCGGCCGTCTTCGGGGCCCATAGGAGCATCTTCCTGCTCCTTCGGGCGTTGGCGCTCTCCCTCGCGCGGACGCCGGCGCTCCAGGCGCTGGCGCAGATCCTATTGCTGGCGGGCATTCAAAATGCCACGCGCGTCACCTCGCGCGACGGTGGGTGACGAGTCCGAGGACCCCTCCGGGTCCTCGTCCCCCTGGCCTCCTTGCGGGGGAGGGTTTTCCCCTTGTCGAGAGGCGCGGGGCGCGTCTCCGTGCTCTGGGTTCTGCCCGTGGCCGGAGCCTGCCGGGACGCCCTCGCCCTGTTGCTGTTGGGCGGCGAGCGCGAGGAGCGTGTCCAGTCCTCGCCCCATGTCTCGTGCGCCGGCGTGCCCTGCTGCGGTTCATACCGCACCATGACGCGCGCGGCGATGATGGCCTCCGCCGGCGTCCGCGCGGGAGGCAGCCGGTTTCCCGAGTGGCTGCCCTCTGCCCTATCCCCAGACGCACCCAGGTGCGCAGGGTGCGACCCCACCGGCGTTGCTCGCGCCACAGTATGCTCGTGGCGCAGCTGACGCTGCGCTCCTTCAGCCCGTGATTCGACTCGCTGGCCGGTGGGGGCGGCACCATGTCGCTCGCACGGCTGGCCCCGGCATTGGGGGGCCGGCCCCCTCAGCCGGTCATTTGCTGATGGCCGAGGACGCGGGGGTGGCAGCTATGATTGTTGCACTCGTGAGGGTTCAGGATGTTCCTAAAACCGCGACGCGGGCTGCGTGTCGTGCGACCCCGTGTGCGCCGCTGGGGCTTCACGAGGGTCGATCCGAGGGTCACCAGCCCGCTTGGGGGGCATGGTGGTTGGCTTTGTTGTCGAAGAGGGTGAGGCCGACATTCATGTAGACGCTTCCGTCGGCGGTCACCGGCGAGCTCTCCTCTGGCCCCCCCCTACCTGGCGCGCCAGATGTCGTCGCACGGGGCTCCGACACCGGAGATGCGCGGGCACCCCGTTTTAGGTTCGGTAGTGGGCTACGGGGATCGCTCCGGCGATCGCCGGCGGGACCAATGCAAGGCGTAGGAATGCACCATCAACGCTACCAAGGGCACATGCGCACGCTTTTTACCGAGGTTCGGGCCATCTTGCGGTGTAAAACCCTACGTCCTGCTTGTCTGAGCTTGTATTACTGTGAAATAGAGGGTTTACAAGTTCCCGGGGCAAGGTCCCCAGGTGCTGTCTTTTCGGCTAAGTGCCCCTTGCTACTTTTGGTTAAGGCTAGTGTCGAGCTGTGAGATCGTAGAACCTAACAGAACAGAACAGAACCAACCAACCCCCCAGAACCCTTTGACCGTTGGCAGGGGTCCTCCTTTTATAGCCAAGGGGATACCACAGGTGCCACGGTGCATGGTTTACAAGTGGCGAGTAAGGAACTCGGGTAGCTCCTCCTCGGTGTGCTGGCATGCATGCATGGATGCCAACCCCGCTGTTAGGGGTCTAAGGCCTAAAAAATAGGACTGGACAGTCACTGTTCATCCGACTAGACGGATAACGCCCCTTCTGTCGGTTCATTAAATGCGTCGTGCGCCTCATTCCTTGCCCTGGCGAAACTGCACACTGGGTGCCCGGCGCGCGCCCACGTGGCGTCGCTGCTCTGCGCGCTCGGCCCCGCCCTCACGGCGGGAACCCCTCCTCCCGGCAAGTGGCTTTCCGGGGTCGCCCAGGCAGGAATATTCCTAGAAGCCCTGCTAGCCCTTCCGGGTTGGTAGCTTGCCGGGCAGCCTGTATGTTGCTGCCCGGAGTGAGACCCTCTCGGGAACTCAGCGATGCGACCCACGCGTCGCGCAACAGTGGTACCCCAGGTGCCACTGGTGCGACAATCTCGTCCACCACGCCTTGCACCGCTTCTCGATGGGTCTTGGCCTCTTCTTTGTCTGATTAGGCGTCGAACACTGACTCGAACGGAAAGTCGGGGTGGGCGGAGTGGACCCGGGTAAGAATTTTCCCGGCTACTTGCTCGGCTGCGAGGCCGACCTGCCGGTCCCCGAAAGCCGTGACGGAGTTCTGCAGGCCGTGCAGCCGGCCAACAAAATCTGCAAAAAAGAAGGTGAAGTTGCCCATCTTCGCCCCGTCGAAGGAGGTCACCGGGATGTCGAACCCCTGCAGCGCCTCCACCGCTGAGTCCGCCAGCTTCTTCAGCCTGGCTACCTCCCCCGTCCTACGGGCCCGCAGCTCGGTGCATGCACCACAAGCTTCCTGGGCCTGCAGCTTGTGCTCGCGGCATTTGGCCTTTAGCTTACCGATCTCGGATGCCGTCTTGGTGTTGTCCTCGTCGATGAGTCGGAGCTCCTGGGCGGCCTTGAGCTTCCCCGCAAGCTCGCGCTCCCGGGAGCGAGCCTGGTCTTGCAGCTCCTTCTCGCGGCGCGCCGAGGCTTCGGCTGCTGCCGCGGCCACCGTCTCCAGCTCTCCCACCTAGCGACGTAGGCGCTGGATCTCTAGGGAGTAGTTGGACAGCAAGTCCGTCTTCTCCCAGAGACGCCCTTGGAACGAGTTCAGGGCCGCCTGGTGATCCTCATCACTCTTGGTATGTGTGGCCTTCACCAGCTCGAGCTCCCGCTAGTGCTCTTGCTGCAGGTCCCACAGTTGCCAGAAGACTTCAGCCTTCGGCACTCCTTGCACAGTGGGCGCCGCCCTAGTTTGTTGCGCCTGCTGGAGCTCCCCCCAGAGCCGTTGTAGCTCAGTGCGCTGCTCCTCTGCATCCTGTCGTGCGGTGCCCAGTTCCGCCACCACGCGAGCATGGTGCTGCTACGCATCATTGAAGAAATCGACAAACATCGGCTACCGTCTGCGATGCCGAGGCCGCGTCAAGGTTCGATGATGCGCCTCCGGCTTGGCCGAGTCCCGCCGCTCCGTGCCCGCCCAAAGGGGCGGGCTGGGGGCTTGGGGGCTTCTCCAGGGCGCCGCTGCTTGCCTCAGCTGGCAGAGGCTGCCCCATGTCACCCACCGCAGACGACGCCGTCTGCGTGGCCTCACCTGCGATAGCAGTCGCGTCCCCGGCAGGCTCCGGGGCAGGTTGTTGAAGGGGCTCCGGCGGAGGCAACCTCCTCCGGAGCATCATCGTCGGCCTCGCCAGTGAGGTCGATTACTCGCACCTCAGAGGGCACGGGTGCAGCTGGGACATCCCTGGCTACTACATGAAGAACACCTGCGTCAGTCTAGAAGATGGCGCAAATAAGTGAAAGAAGGCCGTACCTTGCCGCGTCTCGCCAACAGCCTGGTGTGCGGCCTCACCGGCCGCCTCCCCGCTAGCTGCCGGGACGCTCCCGCCAGACGTCATGGACCCTGCGGGGGACTCCGTGTCAGAAGGCAGTGGAGAAAATAAGTTAGAGGAGGAAATACTTGAGCTTGCGAGTACCTGCTGCCGGGCCGGTGCCCTGCAAGCTCAGGTCGGGGACCCTTGTGTCCCCAGCGGTAGCTGCCGCCGCTGTAATAGCCGCATATGCGGCGTTCTTGTCACCGCCGCGCGACGTCGGGTGGGGTTTCTTGGCCGGGGCCGCAGGCGAAGTACTGGCCTGTCCCCTCTTCCTCGAAGACCTGGGAAATGCAGAAGTAAGCTAGCAGAATATGTAAAATTCGTGAAAACCAAAATATTTAGAGCAATGTCAAACTTACCCCGGTGGGTTGAGCTTGAGCACCCTGTCCGCCAGGATGCTCCTCGCCGGGGGGCAGCTTCGTGCGGGGGGTTTTGGCGGAGCCGTTGGCGCAGCTTGGACGGGTGTGGCAGCCGCCCCGCTGCAGGTGGAGGCCACAGTCCCCATGTCGACATGAGGCGCCTGAGGCTGCGGGCTGGCCTCCCGCCTGCTCGCCCGCTCTGTCGCGGACTGCCTCACCAGGGGGACGTCGTCCTTGTCATCGTTCCCCTCCGGTCCGACCCCGCCAGCTTCCGGGGGAGCGTCGCCATCGTCATCGTCGTCATCGGAGTCTCCTCCGACGCCCAGCGAGGAATCGTTGGAGTCCAAGTCCTCCGACCTGGCGGAGCCCCGGTCTTGTCCACCCTTCCCCGACTCGGCAGCCGGCTCCTTGCCTGTGTGGGGCCTGGGTTGCAGGGGGGAGAGCTGCGACGAGGGGTCTCCCACGATCCCCCACTCATTGCAGAGTGGGAGATCCCCGGCTCCCGGGTTCGGGATCCCGGTGTGGAGCGGGTGCACTCCAAGCGGCAACAACCGGAAGGCTTCGTCCTCGCCGGTGATGCCCTTCACCCAGAACTGTATCTCGTATGGCGAGAGTTCTGTGCGTTGCAGCCCGGTCCGGTCGCCCGGCCCAGTGTACATCCAAGCCGGATGTGAGCGCCGTTGCAGGGGAGCCATGCGCCTCCTGATGAAGTGGCGCGCCACGTCCGTGTCTGTGAGCTCAGTCTCGCGGAGCGCCTTGATCTTGGCGCAGATCGGGGCCAGCTCCTCATCCTTCTAGTCGCGGAGTGTCCAGTCGTCGGAGCCCTTTGGGGGTCCGAGGGGCTCCTCATGAAAATCCTGAAGCTCATCGGTGCGCCACTCGCCTTCAATCTTCCTCTTCCCTAGCTGGATGAACTCCGACTTGAGCTTGTCGTGGAACCGGAACACCAGTCCCGAGGACAGGGGAGCCTTCACTTCCACCCTCGGATAGTAGTAGTGGAGAAACAGAGCCACCGACGACATCACCCCCACGAATGCTTTGCAGAGGTGTTGGAAAACAGCCAATATGAAGAATGACGTGGGGTGAATTTGAGCCATGATGAGCCCGTACGACTCCAGGATGGCAGAAAGAAAGAAAGAATGCGGCGGCACAAACCCGGCTAGGATGAACCTCCCGAAAATCCGGAAGTATTGCGAGTCGCGCTCTGTGCCGACGGGGAGAACTCGCGTCGGCCCGTGCTCATTGTGCTTGGTGGCGAGCGCGAAGACAAGCTTCTCCAGCCCCTCGCCGTTGTACCCGGGGGAGAAGAAGGCGAACTTGGCCCGCATCTCTTCATCCTTCCGTGCTCGCTCCGACAGCTCCTTCTTGCTGGCCTTCTTGCGCTTCTCTCCTTTGCTGGTGCTCCCCTTGGGTCGGTTCTGGCCCTTGGAAGACATCAGCGGGAGTGGGAATGACTTTGGCTAGAGTTGGGGCGCGGAGAGCTTGGGAGGCAATGCCGGAAGCAGGAAACAGTGGGGGGTGCCCGCCGCCAGCCTCAGGAATTTATCGGGGCTGGCGGGCTGCAACGGACACCCCCACGATCAGCAATAAAGTGCCCTAAGGTGCGCTACGTGGATTTAACTCTCTGGTGATTATGTGGAATAAGGTAAGAGATCGTGCGCCCGACCGTTTCGCTCGAGACAGTGGAACTAGAGATGCGGCCCACAAGGCCGGGTACCGGGATACTCCCACGGGACCCACGCGTCGGATAGGGCGTAGCCCGGCAACCGACCAAGGATAGCACTAACCGGGGCCTCAAGGCTGCCGGCCCACGCCCGGAGGTTACTGTCATATCAGTGGCCCATGGGGTCCCACTGATACGGGACGCGTGGGTTGCAAGTAGCAAAGCCCTGCCAGGTTGGCCTCCTGGGAAGGATAGACCCGGGAAGCCCGCCTCGAAGAGATGGTCGTTGGCGAAGACAAACTCAAGAACCGGAACAGGAGAAGCACTCACTTCGGTGGGTACCTAGGAACTTTGGTCTCGAGAAGTGGAAGGAACGCTGGCCCGGCAACTCGCTGGGTGCGCTAGCCAGGAAGAGGCTCCCAGCAACCCGCGCTCGGGCGTGCAAGTGGGGCCCGCAGAACAGTGAAGACGGGACGAGACAGCGGACGCAGTTCATTTAATGCACCGACAGGAGACACATCAGTAGGGCTAGTCTTGCTTAGCAAAGCTAGAGCATCTACCCTATAATCCATTTTTATCTACCATGTACAGTGGCCTGGATACTGCAATGGCGCCCAGCGTGGATCAACAGTAGTATGAATTTTGTGGCGGTGACACGCGTATAGGAAACATGTCACGCTGCATGAATTGGCACCTGTGGTATCCCCTTGACTATAAAAGGAGGACCAATGCCACCGGTCAAAGGGTTCCAGTTCGACCCCCAGTTAGTAGTAGCAAGAAGTATTGCTCCTGTTCACAGCAAAATCTCTTAGGAGAACAAGTAGCTCCCCCGGGAACTCCCCGGGGCAACCTGTAAACACACACACATTCTCGTGAATACAACTCCAAGCAGGACGTAGGGTGTTACACCTTCGGGTGGCCCGAACCTGGGTAAACTCATGCATCGACACTTAGTGTCTTTCGTCACGTCGGTGATCGCCGGAGCAATTGCCTCGCCCTCCACCGAACCAAAAAGGGGGTGCCCAGCATCCCCGGTGCCGGAGTTTCGTGCTCCGACAGTGAGAAAGAGTTAATGATTTTGTGTTGGTTTGCGTGAAGAGATGTTCGCTAGCATAAGAGAAAGTTTCATGATTAAGAGGGTGCAATGTCAGCAAAATGCCTAAGATGACGTGCTAAGCGACAAGCATTGGGAGTGGCCTAAGGGACAGCGGCAGAGTAGATCTCAGATTTTTTACCAACATATATATATTGGTGATGTAAGTCGTTGTTGGCCATGTATGGGTAGTAGACACCATGTGGATACTTGATGGAGGCAACGTCTTGGTCTTCATGAGAAAACCACAAAAAACTATATTAGCCAATATTCTAACCATCAAATCAGACCAACTCGTGTTCCGATCAGATCCTGACTTGTCATAATTCGGTTGCACCCATTTGGCATACTCGGTGTACGATCAAACATGCATGTAGGTTGCTTCATTTTTCTACAATGAATAACTCATTAGTATTTATCATACTGAAGTCGTCGGTGGACTCCAAAATGATACTATAAGGTCCCAACGATGATTGACGCCAGCTGTCGAGGGATAAAATATGCGTGCCTCACAAAAGTGCAATTCACGTGAGTGATTTCTTGGTCTCGAGGATATGCTCAAGGTATTAGTGATATCGCGAGATAGGTTTACCCAAGTTTAGGCCTCCGGAGAACGGGTAATAGCTCTTGCTTGGTTTGTAGTCAGATTCCCTCCCTGGAAGAATGTTCTGGAACTAATTGACTTACCTGCTTTTGCACTTGAGGAAGGGGGTGTTTTTGTAAAGATTACTGCATGGGAAGGCTTAGTGGATGCATTTGGTGAACTAACAGAAGCTTGGGTGCGAATCTCTGGCATCCCCCCTAAATGGTGCTCCTGGAAGGTGTTTGCTCAAATCTGCTCTGGTCTGGGTCTCATTGTGGATGTGGATTGGTCTGGTATTCAAGAGCTTCTATGAAAAAGTGAGAATCAAGATTGCTTGCAGAGATCCCACCAAGATTCCTCTCCCACCAAGATTCCTTTTGAGAGGCTGATTGAGATGAAGAGCAAACTATATCTGCTTAGCTATAAAGTGGAAGGCTTCAAACAATCTGGCATTGACCAATATGAAGATCTTGATGGGCTTGAGATAGATGATGATATGGATGATGTAGGAGATGACTTCTTGAATGTCCATGCCCCTGCCCCTGCCCCCTCCACCACTTCCAATTCTGCTGATGACAAGGGTGGGTCTCCTCTCAGCCTATTGTGACTCCTTGTACTCAATGTTGCCTGGGGAGCACTTCTGCTATTCAAATTGATCTGCCTTTCATAGCTCCCTGAGCCCTCCTCTGGATTGGTTCCTGAGGCTTCTATCAATAGTGCTTATTGCTCTTCTGTGTTGCAAACTCTGGATGCTCCTGGCTCTGACTATGATGAAGATACTGAGCTTGGTGAGGATGGGCTGGAATGCTTGCCTTCTCAGGTTGTCTTTGCCCTGCAATTTGAGGAGGTGTCTCGCTGCTTGTTTCCTGATCTGGATAATGCTAAAGAGGCTGTTGGTAATCAAGTGGTCCAAGGTGATTTCCCTGGAAGAAAAAGGAAATAGGGTCCTGTGCTTGCCCAGAGGCGCAGCTCCAGAATCGCTTCTCAACAAAATGTTCTTGAAAAAGCAACTCAGTTACTAATGAAGAAGAATCTGGAAATTCCTCCTACCTTTAAAGGTAATTTGTTTGCTGTTTTATCCATTGATTACTTGAGCTCTGTAGCTTAGAATGTTGATATTAATGTGGGGGATAACCCTGTTACTCAAAATAACATCATTCAGGATCCGGTTCTAGATGAATTAAAATCCTGCTTAAACTTTGCACAAGATAACCCTGAAATCTCTTTACCTGCTTGCATCAATAGTTCTGTTCCTGAAATGTTGGATGTGGATATTACTATCCCTTCTCAATCTGTGGTACAGATTGAGGATCAACATGGCTGGACTGAGGTTAAGTCTAGTAAAAAGCCTTGTGGCTGTGGTTCTCCCTCCTTGCTAAATGTTTTATGATTGATTTAATTTGGATTGTCACGGGATTGAACAAACCTGGTAAATCTTTATGTGTTGCTGAAACTATTGCTGCCCACCAAGTTGACTTTGTGGGTTTGCAAGAAACTAAAAAAGAAGATTTCTCTGATTCCATTTTGAATTTACTTGCTGGCTCTCAGTTATTTTCTTGGCATTATCTCCCTGCCACAGGTTCTGCTGGTGGCATTTTGATGGGCTTTAAAATGGATAAGTTTGAGGTCCTAGGTTTTAAAACCAAAAAATATTGTACCATTGCTGTGATTAAGAATAAAATTGACCATTTTATTTGGCAGCTCATCATTGTTTATGGTTCTGCTTATAGCGAATTCAAATTGGAGTTCATTGCTGAACTCCATGATGTTCTGGCTGCTGAGTCCCTTCCTACTTTGGTGGGTGGGGATTTCAACCTGGTTAGATCTGGGCTTGATAAAAACAATGGAAATTTTAATCCCCAATGGTCTTTTCTTTTTAATGATTGGATCAATAGGTGGGCTTTGATGGATCTTAGGATCTCTAACAGAAGTTATACCTGGTCCAATAATCAACAAGTTGTCATTATGGCTGCCTTGGATAGGATTTTAGTCACAACCTCCTGGGATGCTCATTTCCCCCTTTCCTTGGTTAAAGCCCTCCCTAGGGTGTGTAGTGATCATGCTCCTCTCCTTATTAATACTGGTGCTTTATCCTTTGGCGGTGAGAAACTTTTTCGTTTTGAAAAATGGTGGCTCTCCCAAGAAGGCTTTGTGGCCTTTGTGGAACAAATTTGGTGCTCTCCTTGTCCGTTCTCCATCCCAATCGAAGTCTGGCAATTTAAGTTACGACTCCTTCGAAGAAAACTAAAGGGGTGGAATAGTAATGTGGAAGCTGCTCTGAAAAAGAAGAAGAAATTGCTCCTTGAGGAGTTTGACATTCTAGATATCTTTTCTGAACATAACTCGCTCTCTGAGCAAGAAGCCTTGAGGCTTAAAGAAATTTGGTTGAACTTGACATTATTTGGCAGACCGAAGAAACTAAAATGTGGCAACGTTCTAGAGACAAATTCATTTCGGAGGGAGATAGAAACACTGCGTATTTCCACGCTCTTGCTAACCAGAGAAGAAGAAAAACATATTTGGCTGTTTTAGATGGCCCTAATGGTCCTGTTTCTGATATCCATGGCATGCTAGCTATGGCCTCCGACTTCTACAAATCTCTCTTTGGGTTTGAGCCCAGGCTTGATATTTCTCTTGGAGACCAGTTTTGGGATCCTGGTGACCTGGTTTCCCCTGAGGAAAATTGCTTGCTTGAGCGACCTTTTTCTGAAGAAGAGATCCGGGCTGTGGTGTTTGGCTCTTATGCCACCGGCGCCCCAGGACCAGATGGTTTTCCCTTCTTGTTTTACCAAAAATTTTGGTATCTCATCAAAGATGACTTCATGGCCTTAGTTGCTGACTTACAGAATTGCAATCTTGACGTCTCTAGACTAAATTTCTATATCCTTACTGTGATTCCCAAAGAACCTAATGCCAAGGAAATGAAAAGGTTTCGACCTATCAGTCTTAGTAACTGTAGTCTCAAAATCATTACCAAAGCTATGACGAATCGTATCTCCCCGGTTTGTCACAGGATTATCTCCACTAACCAAACTGCCTTCATCAAGGGCAGGTTTATTTTGGAAAGTGTTTTTTTTGCTCATGAAATACTTCATGAGGTCCACAGGTCTGGCTCCCCAGGCTTGGTCCTAAAACTTGACTATGAGAAAGCCTATGATCGAATTAGCTGGGATTTCCTTGAGGAAATGCTTAAATCTAGAGGTTTTGGTCCAACTTGGAGAATTTGGATTCGGAACATTCTTGTGAATGGCTCCTTTAGTGTGCGCATTAGTAACACTCTTGGCCCATACATTGTAGCTGGAAAAGGCCTTAAACAAGGGGACCCCCTTTCCCCTATTTTGTTCAATTTAGTTGCTGATGTCTTCACAAAAATGCTTGATAAAGCTGCTAGTGCTGGGCTTATCCAGGGACTGCTCCCTAAGGTGCTCCCAGGTGGTGTTATTAGCTTACAATATGCTGACGACACCATATTTTCCTCAAAAAGGATCTAGCTATTGCCAGACATCTTAAATGACTTCTAACCTGCTTTGAAAAGCTGTCTGATATGAGGATTAACTACCACAAGAGTGACCTTTTGACCCTTAATATGGATCTGGATCAGGCCAGTGTTTATGCTCAGGTTTTCTGTTGTAAGCTAGGCTCTTTTCCTTTTAAATACCTGGGCATTCCCTTGCATCACAGCAAGCTTAAGAAGGAAGATCTACAATCTGTCATTGATAAAGTGATTAAGAGAATCTCGGGTTGGAGGGGAAAGATTCTATCTTATGGTGGAAAACTGGTTTTACTTAAAACTTGCATTTCCAGCATACCTACATACCTTATGTCTTTCATTAAATTCCCTAAGTGGGCTATTAATGCTATGACCTGACAGATGAGCCACTTCTTCTTGGGGAACCTAGGGGATCAACATAAGTACCATTTGGCTGATTGGGGCTTGATTAGTAAGAAAAAAGAATTTGGTGGTTTGGGCATTTATGACCAAAGAGATTTTTATCTCTGTTTGCTTGCTTCTTGGATTAAAAGATATCACTTATCTGATAATAAAATTTGGAAACTGATTGTTGACTCCAAATACAATGTTTCAAATCCAAACATATTATGGTCCTTTGGTGATCATGCCTCCCCCTTCTGGAAGAGAGTGGCATGGGCTGCTACTGCAGCAAAATCTGGATATTGTTGGAAGGTTGGTAATGGTACTAAAATCAAATTTTGGGAGGATGTTTGGTTTGGACATTGTTGTTTAGCTACCCAGTTTTGGGATTTATACACTATAGTTAATGAACACAAATGCAAC
This sequence comes from Brachypodium distachyon, assembly GCF_000005505.3. Taxonomy (NCBI): domain Eukaryota; kingdom Viridiplantae; phylum Streptophyta; class Magnoliopsida; order Poales; family Poaceae; genus Brachypodium; species Brachypodium distachyon. The sequence goes on from NC_016131.3 coordinate 42,199,442, forward strand.
ATTGCTGAAGTGTGGGATGGTTCCCAGCTTAAGCTTTCGTTCAGACGTTCGGTTGATTTTGCTCTGATAGATAGATGGTTTGAATTATAAGATATATTTCACATTGTTCATCTTAATTCTGAACCTAATGCTCCCATTTGGATGTTTCATCAATTTGGGCTATACTGTTGAATCTTTCTATGCATTTGTGAATAATGGGGGCATTCAGAGAGCATATACCCCAATGATGTGGAACATTACTGTTCCTCCCAAGATTCATGTTTTTCTGTGGCTTCTTACCTATAATAAGCTTCTCATAAGGGATAATTTGGCGAAGTGCCGGCATGTGGATGTCGCACCAGTGACACCCAGGGTACCACCGTTCCATGACGCGTGGGTCGCCTCACCCGCTCCCCTCAAGGATAACGCCCCGGGCAGCACCACACAAGCTGCCCGGCAAGCCACCAGGCCGACAGGGCTAGCCAGGCTGCGGGGGTTGCCCTGGAAGGCAACAAGAGAATCCCCGTCTGGGCGCTCCCCGGGAAGGTCACTTGCCGGGGAGGGTGTTCCCGGGCACCGGCGCTTGCTACAAGGACAGTACCAAACGGACAGAGCACCGATGCCACGTGGCTGCCCGGCGGGCTCCCTGTGCGCAGAGCTCGTCAGGGAAAGGAGTGAAGCACAAGCAAGCATTTAATGCTCCGACAGAAAGGGGATTCCCCGTCTAGTCAGCCCATAGCGACTGGCCCGCTGTGAATTCTAGGCATGTAGCGCCCTAGCTGCAGGGCTACTCACCATGCATGCAAGCCAGCGCAGCGAGGGCAAGTTGCCCGAGTTCTTTGCTCGCCATTTGTCACCCATGCACCAAGGCACCTGTGGTATCCCCTTGAGTATAAAAAGAGGACCATTGCCAACGGTCAAAGGGTTCATTTCGGTTCCTTACTAGTTTTAGCCAGAAAAAGCAAATAGCCCTTTGGCAGAAAAGGAGAGAACGCCCGGGAACTCCCCCGGCAACCTGTAAACCCTTGTTCACTGGCTAATAAGAACACAGAAGCAGGACGTAGGGATTTACACCTCAGGGTGGCCCGAACCTGGGTAAAACGATCGTGTGCATCTTCACAATGGACATTGGCCTTGCCGGCGATCGCCGGAGCGATCCCCGACGCCCTCTGCCGAACCTAAAAGGGGGTGCCACTCACCCCCGGTGTCTAAGCCCCAGGCTACGACATCTCTCGCGGGGTGGATCTTCTGGCCTTCGTGTGTTATGCCTTGTGCTGCTGGGGACTCGCGCCCTACCCACTTGGCCAGACAGGGACCTGGGACGGACCCGCAGTGCCAACCTAGGGTCAAGTAGCAGCGGCGAGCCACTCCGCTTGCGGGATAGCTACTCCCAAGCATGCGCCCACGGGACGGACCCGCAAGCCGCAGGGGAGCGCACTCCCCCCGCAAGTGTCCTTCTAACACCCCAGCCACACGCAAGACTCGAACCACACCAACGAGCCAATCGTTAAGTATCAGAAAGCTAGGCGGCTAGGATCATGTACTTAGCTGTCCGTTTCTTGTCGAACGTATCGGTTCTGTACTTGGAACGCCTGCTGGAGGGGTGCGGCAACGGCACGATGGCAGTGCACCCATCGGCGCTGAGCACGGATGGCATGCACCACCATCGTGTCTCTGCGGCAACCCTCGCCTCGGAACCGCCTGGTTGAGAGACGCGGCAAGGGCACGGTGGCCGTGCACCCATCAGCGCTGAGCACTGATGGCATGCACCACCACCGTGTCTCCGCAGCCTCCCTCGCCTTCGCAGCCATCTTCTTAGCTTCGCTCTGCGTTGCTCCATGGCCACCACGCCCTTTTATAGGCATGGTGAAGAATCCTGCCACTATGCGCACCGAGTTACCGCGGCACAAGTGGCGACACCCTCCTGCGGTAAGAACCTTGAAGCGGTCGCCATGCACCACTGGCTACCCGCTAAATGACACAGCCCGTGAGCACTCCCCGAGTGTCACAGTGTGCCCGATCCCATCCTTATCCTGCATGTCAGATTCTTACCACGCCCGAGATGCTGCAAAAAATTTACGAAACGCACAAAAAAAGACGCAGCATAGATAGAGACACACAGCCTCCTGCCTCCCAGCCCCCGTGCACAGAAGGATCGATACCAAACTTGGGTGTGAGCATTCTTCCCATCCCAAGACACTTACACTGCGTGGTCCACGTTGCGGGGAACCCAGCAACGGCACGACCCCGTGCCGGAGTGATCCGGCAACAGGATTTTAGTTTTCGAGGCTCCAGCAACCCAGCAACGGCACGACCCCGTGCCGGAGTGATCCGGCAACGGGATTTTAGTTTTCGAGACTCCAGCAGCCCCCTGGTCACAGCCAAGGATGGAAAGAGACTTCTGTGCACTTAGAGCAGGAGATAGAATGAAGAACATGCAAATAATGAGACAATTTGAAATTCAGAAGAAACTATTTATCTTTATTCATAAAAACTAGCGGATTACAATTGGAGGTTTCCCGGCTACACTAGTTCGAGAGGCATGCTGCCGGAGCATCACCTGTGGGTCGGGCTCCGCCGCTTCATGGGTAGAACTTGCGGAAGTGCTCAAGGTTCCAACTGTTTTGCACCGGCAAGCCTTCTTCGGTTTCCAGCCGGACAGCCCCCGGCCTAGTCACCTGCACTACCCAGAAAGGGCCCTCCCATTTCGGAGCCAGCTTGTATCTGGCGCAGGACAAGATCTCCGACCTCGAGCTCCCGGGGACGGACCCGCCTGTCATGATAACGGCGGAGCCCCTGCTGATAGCGCGCAACTCTGACAGCAGCCCGGCATCGAAGCTCTTCGATGAAGTTAGGATCGTCAACTCTGTGCTCGTGTTGGCTATGCTTGCCGTACGCGCGTACTCGAGGTGATCCATGCTTGAGCTCGAGGGCCAGCACTGCTTCTGTCCCGTAGACAAGGGCGAAAGGAGTTTCGCCCGTTGCCCGGCTAGGTGTGGTCCAGATTGACCTCAGCATGGGCTGGAGTTCTTTGACCCAGTGCTTCCCGTGGCCTTTGAGCTTGTCAAAGGTTCTCGTCTTGAGCCCCCGCAGCACCTCTGCGTTGGCTCGCTCCGCCTGTCCGTTGCTCCTCGGGTGAGCGACAGAGGGGAAGTGGATCTTGGTGCCCATGCCCTTGCAGTAGGCTTGGAACACGACGCTCGTGAATTGCGTGCCGTTGTCGGTGATGATGCCATTGGGCAGGCCGAACTGGCACACGATGCCCTTGAAGAATTTGATGGCCGCTTGAGCGGTCACCTTCCGCACTGGTTTCACTTCCACCCACTTGGAGAACTTGTCGATGGCCACCAGCAAATACTAGTAGCCACCAACCGCTCTCGGCAGTTTGCCGATGATGTCAAGCCCCCAGACCGCGAACGGCCAGGAGAATGGAATGACTTGTAGGGTCTGCGCCAGCTGGTTACTCTTCTTCGCGTGGGACTGGCACGCCTCGCATGTCTTGACTAGCTGCTCAGCATCGTCTAGCGCTGTAGGCCAGTAGAAGCCATGTCTGAAGGCCTTGCCGGCTAAAGCCCGGGAGGCCACATGGTGCGAGCATGTGCCTCGGTGTATGTCTTCCAGAAGTGCACGCCCTTCGTCTTGGGGCATGCAGAGGAGCTTCACTCTGTTTGCACGCCTCCGGTAGAGATCCCCGTCTATCAGAGCGTACATCTTGGCTTGCCGAGCTACACGCTCCGCGGCAACATCATCTTCCGGGAGGGCTTCCCCTTTCAGGTAGCGGGTGATGTCTGCTGCCCAAGGTGGGGTTTCCCTACTTACGCATGCCATCACATCAGCGGCATGGACATCCGTTGTTGCGGGGTTTCCTTCGGGTGCCGGGGGGGCTTCCTCGGCAGCCGGCTTGGGAGCGACCGAAGGCGCAGTCTGCCTGTGCCAGAACACCCCCGCCGGAACCTTCCGGCGCTCTGCTGCCCACTTGGACAGCTCGTCTGCCGCGAAGTTATCCTTGCGCTTGACGTGCTCGAATCGCAAACCTTTGAACTTGCGTTCTAGCTTGCGGACTTCATCCACGTACGCTGCCATCTGCGGGCAGTCGTAGTCCGGTTGATCACGAGTTGGGAATCCCCGCGAATAACCAGGTGCATGATATCAAGGGCGATCGCCACCCGCAACCCGGCGAGCAACCCTTCGTACTCAGCTGTGTTGTTGGTGGAGTTGGGGAAGTCGAGCTGGATGGCGAACTTCAGCTGGTCTCCTGTAGGTGACTCGATGACGACTCCGGTGCCAGCCCCCTGCAGGCTGAACGCGCCGTCGAAGTACATGATCCAGTGGCCTTCGTCCAGCTTGCCGGGCAGGCTGGTCTCCGGCTCTTCTTCTTCTATGCCCGTCGAGGTCCATTCTACAACGAAATCAGCCAGAGCAGCACTCTTGATACTCTTGGTGTTGATGAAGTGTAGATCGAACTCCGTCAACTTCATTCTCCACTCGGCCACCCTTCTGGTGGCTTCACGGTTGGTGAGGGCCCACTCAAGGCAAAACCCTGATACTACCGTGACACGGTGCGCCTGGAAGTAGTGGCGCAGCTTGCGTGATGCAAGCAGAATCCCCAGCAAGAGATTCTGCACTTGCGGGTACTGCGCGCGGGCGTCACGCAACACCGTGCTGAGGAAGTACACCGGGTGCTGCACGAGCCGCTTGCGCGGTGTTGACGCCGCCGGCTCGACGGCTGTTCCCGGGTCCGAGGCAGTTGCCAGGGCTAGCTCAGCCCCCTGCCCCGCAAGCTCAGCCCCCGAGAGGTCCTCTTCTCTCTCGGTAACTAGCACTGAGCTGACCACTTGGTCAGTCGCTGCTAAGTAGAGTAGCAGCAGCTCGCCCGGCCCTAGGGCGACGAGGATTGGCGGCGACTTCAGGTACTGCTTGAGATCCTGAAACGCCGCCTCAACCTCGGGGGTCCAGTCAATTGGGCCCTTCCTCTTCATTACCTTGAAGAAAGGCAGGGCGCATTCGCCCAACCTCGAGATGAAGCGCCCCAACGCGGCTACGCAGCCGTTGAGGCGTTGCACGTCCTTCACCCTGCGGGGAGCCTCCATTTTCTCGATAACTTCTATCTTCTTTGGGTTGGCTTGAATCCCCCTGTGTGAAACCAAGAAGCCCAGAAGCTGCCTGGAGTCTACACCAAAGGTGCATTTCTCAGGGTTCAACTTGAGCTTGATCCTGCGGAGGTTATCGAACGTTTCCCACAGGTCATCAATCAGCGAGTCCCCGCACTTCGATTTGATGACGATATCATCCATGTAGGCCTCAACATTTCGGCCTAGCTTGGATCCCAAACACTCGCGTAAAGCATGCTGGAATGTTGAGCCCGCGTTCTTCAACCCGAAAGGCATGCACGTGTAGCAGTAGCAGCCAACCGGGGTGATGAACGCCGTTTTTTTCTTCGTCTTCGACTGCCATCTTAATTTGATGGTAGCCAGAAAAAGCATCCAAAAAACACAGCAAATCACAACCGGCAGTGGAATCTATTATTTGATCAATGCGAGGTACAGGGAAAGGATCTTTAGGACACGCACGGTTAAGATCAGTAAAATCTACACACATGCGAAGTTTATTCTCCCCCTTGGGTACTACTACAGGGTTAGCTAACCAAGTGGGGTATAGTACTTTCCTGTTAGCCCCCGCAGCTTTAAGTTTGTCCACTTCTTGCTTGATGAAATATTTGCGCTCCTGTGCTTGCCGGCGGATCTTCTGCTTGACGGGGCGGGCGTCTGGACGCACCGCGAGTCGATGCTCGATCACCTCCCTAGGGACTCCGAGAAGGTCCGACGGTTCCCAAGTGAACACATCGGCGTTCTCCCAGAGGAAAGTGATGAGGGCGCTTTCTTATTTGGCATTGAGGTTTGCACCGATGGTGACGGTGCGCTCCTCATTGCCGGCTTGGAGAGGCAGCTTCTTCACCTTGGCGGCCTCCTTCTTGAGCTTCTAGCCCTTGCCAGGCGTGGGCTCGAGCCCGCGCCTCCCCCGGCAAACTCCTGCGGGGTAGCGCGGGCCTTCTTCGCTGCGGGGCCGTCGCCCATGGATGTAGGCGACGCCGCGAGGCTCCTGAAAGCCGAGCTCGTCGCCCTCGCTGTAGTCGGACTCACGCTGCTCCTCAGCGCGAGCCTTGTCTCGTCCCCGGGGAGGCCGCTCCCTGTCGGCGAGGCCTTTTTCGCAGGCCTCGAGGCAGCCCCCGACTCCGCGGCGAGGACTTGCTTCCCATTGCGCTTCAGGGAACACTTCTTCTGCGAGCCCTCAGCGGGGCTCGCGGCAGCCTTAGCTGCAAGTTCGGGCGCCAGGCGCCCTTCCTCGGCCATGGCACACTTGTGCGCCAAGGCGTAGAGCTCCTGCGTCGTCTGGATCCGGTACGTGCTAAGCTTCTCCTGCATCTTGGGGTCGCGGACGTTGATGGCAAAGGTGTTGATGATGGCGGTAGCCTCCGCCTCTGGAAGGGAGTAGGAGAGACTGGAGAAGCGGTTGACGAAACTCTGCAACGTCTCTCCCGGCTTCTACACCACGGTGTGCAGCTCCGCCATGGTTCCTGGGCGCTTGTAGCCGCCCTGGAACGCACTCACAAACTGCTCGCGCAGGTCAGCCCATGAGGCTATGGACCTGGCAGGCAGGTTGAGCAACCAAGTTCTCGCCGATCCTTTGAGGACCATCGGGAACTAGTTGGCCCTGACCTTGTCGTCGGCGCCGATGGCATGCATCCCCAACGTGTAGGTCAGGAGGAAATCCTTCGGGTTCACGGTCCCATCGTACGTCCCAAGCGCTGGCGCTCGGAACTTGCAGGCCATGTTACCCGGTGCAGCTCGCGGGTGAACGCGATGCAGCTGTCCTCGGCGCCCATGGGAGCATCCTCCTGCTCCTCTGGATGCTGGCACTCTGCCTCACGCCGGTGCCGGTGCTCCAGGCGCTGGCGGAGGTATTCCTGCTGGCGGGCGTTCAGGACGCCCCGTGCGTCACCCCGCGTGACGGTAGGTGACGAATCCGAGGACCCCAAGGGATCCTCACCTCCCGGCCCTCCCTGCGGGGGTGGGTTTTCTCCCTGCCCCGAGACGCGGGGCGCGTCTCCACGTCCCGGGTTCTGCCCCCGGCCCGAACCGGCCGGGGCGCCCTCGCCTTGCAGTCGGTGGACGGTGAACGTGAGGAGCGCGGCCAGCTCCGCACCCACGCCTCATGTGCCGGCGTGCCTTGCTGTGGCTCGTAGCGCACCATGACCCGTGTGGCGATGATGGCTTCTGCCGGGATTTGGGCTGGACGCAGCCGATTTTCCATCCGGCTGCCCTCCGCCCTGTCCCCCGGTGCACCCGGGTGGGTAGGGTGCGATCCCGACGACGTCGATCGCGACGCGGTGTGTTCGTGGCGCAGCTGCCGCTGCGCGTCTTCGGCCCGCGAGGGAACTCGCTAGCCGGCACGGGCGGCGTCATGGCCGCTCGCGCAACTGGCTCCGGCGCTGGGAGCCACCGGCCCCCTCAGCCAATTGTCCACCGACGGTCGAGGAGGCGTGGGGTGGCAGCTGCGACTGCTGCACCCGAGATGGCTCAGAGTTCTCCTGACCCTGCGACGCGGGTGGCGCGTCGTGTGACCGCGTGTGCGCCGCTGGGGCACCACGCGGATCGACCCGAGAGTCACCAGCCCGCTTAGGAGGCATGATGGCTGGTCCTGTCGGCGAAGAAGATGATGCCGATGTAGCTGCAAACGACGGCGCCGGTGGTCTCCTGCGAGCTATCCACACGCGCCCCCTACCTGGCGCGCCAGATGTCGTAGCCCGGGGCTTAGACACCCGAGGTGAGTGGCACCCCCTTTAGGTTCGGCAAAGGGCGTTGGGGATCGCTCTGGCCATCGCCGGCGAGGCCAATGTCAAGCATGAAGATGCACACGATCGTTTTACCCAGGTTCGGGCCACCGTGAGGTGTAAAACCCTACGTCCTGCTTCTGTGTTCTTATTAGCCAGCGAACAAGGGTTTACAGGTTGTCGGGGGAGTTCCCAGACGTTCTCTCCTTTTCTGCCAAAGGGCTACTTGCTACTTCTGGCTAAAACTAGTAAGGAACCGAACTGAACCCTTTGACCGTTGGCAATGGTCCTCTTTTTATACTCAAGAGGATACCACAGGTGCCTTGGTGCATGGGTGACAAATGGCGAGCAAAGAACTCGGGCAGCTTGCCCTCGCTGCGCTGGCTTGCATGCATGGTGAGTAGCCCTGCAGCTAGGGTGCTACGTGCCTAGAATTCACAGCGGGCCAGTCGCTGTGGGCTGATTAGATGGGGAATCCCCTTTCTGTCGGAGCATTAAATACTTGCTTGTGCTTCACTCCTTGCCCTGACAAGCCCTGCGCACAGGGAGCCCGCCGGGCGGCCACTTGGCGTCGATGCTCTGTCCGTTTGGTACCGTCCTTGTAGCAAGCACCCGTGCCCGGGAACATCCTCCCCGGCAAGTGACTTTCCCGGGGAGCGCCCAGACGGGGATTCTCTTGTTGCCTTCTAGGGCAACCCCCGCAGCCTGGCTAGCCCTGCCGGGCTGGTGGCTTGCCGGGCAGCTTGTATGGTGCTTCCCGGGGCGCTATCCTTGTGGGGAGCAGGTGAGGCGACCCACGCGTCATGCAACGGTGGTACCCCGGGTGCCACGGGTGCGACAGTGGATGACCCCACATGTGTCTTCATTGGGGAGCAAGAATCGTTCTCCCACTTATTCTTTGACTGTGTTGTTTCCAAGCTTATCTGAAACTTAATTTCTGATTTTGAATCTGTTGGGAGGTGGTGGATTAGTAATACGCGTCATGCTGCTCATAATGTTGTTTCTGCTGCTATCCTGTGGACTATTTGGACTTATCGCAATGCCATTTGCTTTCAGGGAAAATAGTGGAAAAACGCTCAGGAGCTATGGAACGTGGCGATTGCACTGTGCAGGAAATGGAAGATTCTCTGCAGAGAGAAGTGCTCGCTGGAATTGGGGCAGTTCATTCGCGCTTTGGAGCGCAGGCAGAGCGAGTTGCTTTGGATTGCTTGGCGCTAGCACCGCGTGGAGAGAGCTGGACTGTGGAGGAACTATGCCATCAGCTGTCGACTACATCTTGGTTCCTCAATGCAGACCAAGTCTCCGCCTGATGGGCTCGACAGGAATTGTCTCCCCCCTCTGTGGGCGGCTATTCTGCTGTCATCTGTTTTCGTTTTATGTTTCTTGGCACTGTGTGGCCGGATGATTTCACTGAATGTTTGATCTCGGACGATTGTTGGTCTCGTTAATAAAATGGGGGCCGGGGGGAAACCCCTATATTTCTATTAAAAAAAATTATCGGGTTCACAGAGTACATTTGCATTTACAAGTAGGAGCATCCAACGAGTTGGGAAGCAACTAGACGGTTTAGGGTTTTTGCACTATAATCGACTTTTGGGCTCTGGTGGTAAGTACTCTAACTTGTTCGTAGATCTTGGTCATTTTTTGTGAGGCTTGGCCTCCCTTTTATATGTGTAGGGGTGTTATGGGGGTTGTTTCTTCCTTCCCGATTAAGATTCCGGCATGTATGATCGGGTAGGACTCCATGGCTTATATGTACGTAGAATCGGGTCCTCCTTTTCAAGCATGTGCAAGGCTTCTTCCACTAAGGACATGTACGCTCTTAGGCATGTAAGCCTCTTATTCTACATATAAATTGTATTCAATATGATGGTATAACTACCCTCCCTGCCAAAGTTGATTAGTTCTATTTTTGTCTATTAATAACAATCTAAGTAGTAGTGTATTAAAGTAGATGTTACCCTTAGTATATGAATCACTGAATACCCTCTTTTTGTGAATGGAAATTTCATTAACAAAAAAAGGGTTACAATCAAGGTTTACAGCATCAGTGATTTCATCAGGCTCATATCCGACCCAACGAGCATTTCTAAGCCAAACTCGGCCCAGGTTTGCCAAGATATGGCTAGCAGTATTCTGATTCCTACTAATCTTACTGATACTCACCGAATACCCAACTGAAGTGTTGATCAAGTTGTTCACGTATTTACGGGATTTTCTTGAAACGCCCAAGTTATTGTCGTTAGTTAGCGTAAAAAATATCCGATACGACCCTGTCTTCAAAAGACCCAAGTCGTGGACCCTTTTGGAGTGCGTCAGATCTAAGACAGCATGGAGAAGGAGCGAGATGCAACATAATTCGCTCTGTCGGGATCATCAAATGAATGGTAGGTAGCTCCAGCCTTTGGTCTGGGTCGCATAGTATCATTTTTTCCTTGTTACTCAGGGCATTTCCAACGAGGATGAACAAATACCACAGTGTCCAGTGAGAGCTCTTGTTTGTATTCCTAGTGGGTCTGTGATGTTTGTGCCAAAGACAATGTCGGAGCATGGTCTCCGGCACCCCCTTTTTGGTTCGGTGGAGGGTGAGGTGATCGTTCTGACGATCGCCGGCATGACTATAGATACGAAGTGTTGACACGAGAGTTTACTCAAGTTCGGACCACCCGGAGGTGTAATACCCTACGTCCTGTTTTGGGATTGTATTCCTTAGTATCATAGTTACAGGTTGCCGGAGAGTTCCCGACCTTTTCTACTTGTCCTTCTAAGGGCTTGGCTACTTGGGTGAATGCTCAACTGGTCGGAACCTAACTAAACTGAGGTCAAACCCTTTGACCGGTGGCGTCGGTGTTTCTTTTATAGACAAGGGGATACCACAGGTGCCTATGCATGCAGCGTGACACGTTTTTTAGACGCGTGTCACGGCCACATGGAATACAACTTTGCTCATCCATGCTGGACGCCATGCAGCGCCCGGTCCACTGTACACGGTAGAAAAAAAGGTTCGTAGGGTAGTCGCTCTAGCCTTGCTAAGCAAGACTAGGCCTGTTGATAAGACTCCTGCCGGTGCATTAAATGCACTGCGCCCGCCGTCTAGTCCTGTCTTCACTGTTCTTGCGGGCCCCGCCTGCATGCCTGAGTGTGGGTTGCTGGGGTGCCCCTTCCCGGCTAGCACATATGCCAATTCCCGGGAGGCGTTCCTTCAGCCTCCCGGGGCCGGGGTTCCTGGGGGCTTTTTGCACTCGGTCCTCAGCTTCACCTTCACTAAGGGTCGTCTCCTCGAGGCAGGCTTCCCGGACTCATCGCTTCCCGGGAGGTCTTCCTGACGGGGCTTCGTCACTGGCGACCCACGCGTCCCGTATCAGTGGGACCCCTTGGGCCACTGGTACGACAGTAGCCCCCGGGCGTGGTCCGGCAACCTTGAAGCTTCCAGCAAGTGTTATCCTCGGTCGGTTGCCGGGCTACGCCTACCTGACGTGTGGGTCCCAAGGGGGAACCCCCTGGCACCCGGCCTCGCGGGCCGCATTTATAGTTCCCCTCCTCCGAGCGAAACGGTCGGGCCCACGATTTCATGCCTTATCCTCCTTAATCACCACAGGGTTAAGGCCATGTCGCGCACCCCCCCCCCCCTCTTAATCTCCGGTTCTTTAGGTCTCTTTATTGCCGATCGTGGGGGTGTCCGTTGTAGTCCGCCAGCCCCGATAAATACCCAAGGCCGGCGACGGGCACTCCCCATTGTCCCTCGCTCCTGCCATCGCCTCCTCGCAAGTTCCCCGCGCCCCAACTTCGACCAAAACACCTCTCCACCTTCGCCGATGTCTTCCAAGGGCCGAAACTGTCCCAAGGAGAGCACCAGCAAAGGGGAAAAGCGCGAAAAGGCCGGCAAGAAGGAGCTGTCGGATAGGGCCCGGAAGGATGAGGAAATGCGGGCTAAGTTCGCCTTCTTCCCCCCCCCCCTGGGTACAACGGCGAGGGGGTCGACAAGCTGGTCTTGGCGCTGGCCACCAAGCACAACGAGTACGGGCCGATGCGAATTCTCCCCGTTGGTGCGGAACGCGACGGGCAGTACTTCTGGATCTTCGGGAGGTTCATCCTTGCCGGGTTCGTGCCGCCGCACTCCTACTTCCTTTCAGCCATCATGGAGACATACGGGCTCATCATGGCGCCGCTTCACCCCACGTCCTTCTTCACACTGGCTGTCTTCCAACACCTCTGTGAAGCGCTCGTGGGGGTGATGCCGTCGGTGGCGCTATTACGCCACTACTACTACCCGAGGGTGGAGAAGAAAGCTCCCCTGTTTTCTAGGGTAGTGTTCCGATTCTGCGACAGGATCAAGTCGGAGTTCATCGAGGTGGGGAAGAAAAAGATCGAGCACGAGTGGCGCGGCGACTGGTAATGGGTGCACACCGACGAGCTCCAGGAGTTCCACGAGGAGCCCCTCGGGCCTCCGAAGGGCTCTGAAGATTGGACGCTCCGCGACCATAAGGATGAGGAGCTGGCCCCAATCTGTGCGAAGATCAAGGCGCTTCGTGAGGCTGCGCTCACGAACACGGATGCGGCGCGTCACTTCATCGGGAGGCGCGGGGATCCCCTGTAGCGGCGCTCACATCCGGCGTGGGTGTACACCGGGGCCAGTGACCGGACCCGGCTGCAGTGCACGGACCTCCTCCCGAAGGAAGTGCAGTTCTGGTTGAAGGGCATCACCGGCTGCCCTCACTTGGAGCGCACCCGCTCCACGCCGGGATCCCGAACCCGAGAGCCCACTATCTTCCACTCTGCGACGAGTGGGGGATCGTGGAGGACCCCTCGGCGCGACCCTCCCCCCCGCAGCCCAGGCCCCAGAGGGGCAAGGAGCCGGCTGCCGACTCGGGGAAGAGGGCCGAGGCCAGGCCTCCGCCCAGGCAGAGGGCTCGAACTCCGACGACTCCTCGTTGGGCATCGGAGGAGACCTCAGCGACGACGACGACGCTCCCCCGGCAGCCGACGAGGTCGCGCCAGAGGAGGACAACATCCCCCTGGTGAGGCGGTCCGCGGCAGAGCGGGCAGGCAGGCGGGAGGCCAGCCCGCAGCCTCAGGAGCCTCACGGTGACGTGGGGGCTGGGGCCTCCGGCGGCAGCGATGCGGCTGCAACAGCCACCCCGACCACCCCGACGGCTCCGACAGCTCCCCCCACGTGAAGCGGCCCTCCGGTGAGGAGCATCCTGGCGGACAGGGTGCTCAAGCTCAAACCGGCGGGGTGAGTTCAATGTTGTCCAAAACGCCTTTGATTTCACAAACATTTCGTGTGCCTGACTAATTTGTTCTTGTGCTTTTCAGTTTGGCGAGGAAGAGGGGGCAGACCAGCACATCACCGGCAGCCCCAACCAAGAAGCCCCACCCGGCATCGGGCGGCGGCGACGGAGACGCCGCTGATGGGGCTGCTGTGACGGCGGCGGCGGCCGCTGGGGACCTGAGGGTCCCCGATTCGAGCTCGCAGGGCCCCGGCCCGGCGGCAGGTACGTGCGAGCTCCCACCCTTCCTTTATTCATCTGCGATGTCTCCCATACTTGACGCAGGCGCTCTTTGTGCAGTTTGCCGGGGAAGCTCCGGCTGCGCCCGCACCCACAGAGGTGCGGGTAATCGACCTCACCGGTGAGGTTGACGACGATGCTCCGGCGGAGATTGCCTCCGTCGGGGCTCTTAAGAAATCGATCATGGCGCCCGCCGAGGCCGTGACTGCTGCCACAGGTGACACCATGCAGGGGGCACCGTCTGAGGCGGGTGACACGGAGTAGCCTCCGCCAGCTGGAGCGGGCGGCAGTGCCCTGGAGAAGCCCCCACCTCGCCCCTTCGGACGAGCAGGGAGCAGCGGGGCTCGGCCATGCCGGGGGCGCGCCGTCAAATCTCGACGCGCCCTTGGGATCACAGACGGTCGCGGTGGGGTCCTCCTCCTCCGCCGGAGCCTCCTTCAGCCCGGGAGCAGGGGAGCTCGCAGGGCGGACATGGGGTCGGATTACCTTCGACCCCAGCGTGTTCCAGCAGGGACACCAAGTGATTGACAACATCCAGCAGCAGCGGATGTTTGTCGATTTCTTCAATGACGCGCAGCGGTTCCGAGATGAGCTCCAGGACGAGCTCCAGCAGGCGTGGCAAGTCGGGGCGACACCTGCTGTGCAAGGTGTGCCGGAGGCGGAAGTCCTCCAGCAGCTATGGGATCTCTAGCAGGAGCACCAGCGGGAGCTCGAGCTCGAGCTGGTGAAAGCCAATCACGCCAAGAGCGAGGAAGAGCACCAGGCGGCTCTGGACTCGTTCCAGGGGTGTCTTCAGGAGAAGACGGACTTACTGTCCGGCTACTCCCTAGAGATCTAGCGCCTCCGCCGCGAGGTCGGAGAGCTGGAGACGGCAGCTGCAATGGCAGCCGAAGCCTCAGCGCACCGGGAGAAGGAGCTGCAGGACCAGGCCCGCTCCCGGGAGCGCGAGCCTGCGGGGCAGCTCAAGGCCGCCCAAGATGTCGGCTCGTCCCTTCCGGGCGAGCACTACACGGTGCGGCAGGAACTCCGACTGATCGACGACGACAACACCAAGAAGGCATCCGAGATCAGCAGACTGAAGTCCGAGTGCCGCGAGCACAAGTTGCAGGCCCAGGAGGCCCGCGGCGCGTGCACCGAGCGGCGGGCCCGCAGGACAGGGGAGGTGGCCAGGCTGAAGAAGCTGGCGGACTCGGCGGTAGAGGCGCTGCAAGGGTTTGACATCCCTGTGGCTTCCTTTGATGGGGCAGACATCGGGAGCTTCACTTCGTTCTTCGCAGACTTCTCGGTCGGCTGAGCGGCCTGCAGAACTGTGTGACGGCCTTCAGGGACCGGCAAATCGACCTTGCGGCCGAGCAGGTCGCCAGGCAAATTCTCACCCAGGTCCACTCCGCCCACCCTGACTTCCCGTTCGAGTCGGTCTTCGGCACCTGATCGGACGAGGAAGAGGCCAAGACCCACCGAGAGGCGGTGCAGGGTGTCGTGGAAGAGAGGTTGGCGCGGATGCAGGGCAAGGTCGATGAAGACAAAGCCGCTGCCTAGGAGGTTGCCGGAGAAGCCCTCGATGCCGTGGATGCACCTAACACCGACACAGCCGGCTCGGGAGCACCGCCCGCATGATTGCCTGTTGTTGTTTTTATTTTCCTGCAAGTGGCGCATGGCGCCTTAGAACTTTTTATGTTAGCTTTCCCTTATCACCGCAAGTGTTATTTGTCAACTTGTTTTGCTCAAGTTTCAATATATCCAATGGCACTTTTATTTGCTTCTTTGTCTAAGACTAGCCTGCCGGGGAGGGGCTCTGCCTTTCTCGTGTTCTAGCCTTGCGTACCCGGGGACTCGCCAACCACGCGCTTGGCCGGACTAGGGACCCGGGATAGACCTGTGGTGCTGACCTAGGACCAAACAACAGTGGCTAGTCACTCCGCCTGCGGGTTAACTACCCCAGCGCGCACGCCTCCGGGACGGACCCGCGAGCCACGTGTGGGGGGCGTCCTCACCCCGCAAGCGTCCTTCCTACGCTCCGGCAACACAGGGACCGAGCTTAGCCCAGCAAGCCAGCGTTACTAAAGGGAAAAAACCAAGGACCCAAAATGAGATAGTTAGCTTCCCGTTCTCTTTGGTCTTGTTGTTGGAAATATGCCCTAGAGGCAATAATAAATTTGTTATTATCATATTTCATTGTTCTTGATAAATGTTTATTGCCCATGCTATAATTGTATTGATTGGAAACTCAAATACATGTGTGGATAAATAAACAAATACCGTGTCCCTAATACGCCTCTACTAGATTAGCTCGTTGATTAAAGATGGTTAAGGTTTCCTAACCATAGACATGTGTTGTCATTTAATAACGAGATCATATCATTAGGAGAATGATGTGATGGACAGACCCAAACCTAAACATAACTTTTGATCGTGTCACTTAAGTTTAAGTTGCTTATGTTTTATTATGTCAAGTATTATTTCTTTAGACCATGAGATCATGCCACTCCCTAGTACCGGAAGAATACTTTGTGGGCATCAACCGTCATCTCGTAACTGGGTGATCATAAAGGTGTTTTTCAGGTATCCCAGAAGGTGCTTGTTGGGTTGTATGGATCAAGACTGGGATTTGTCACTCCTTGTGACGGAGAGATATCTCTGAGCCCTCTCGGTAATATAACATCCTAATGAGCTTGCAAGCATGCGACTAATGTGTTTAGTTGCGGGGGTATTATATTACGGAACGAGTAAAGAGAACTTGCCGGTAACGAGATTAAACTAGGTATGGCGATACCGACGATCAAATCTCGGGCAAGTAATATATCGCGAGACAAAGAGAATTGGATACTGGATTAATTGAATCCTCGACATAGTGGTTCAACCGATGAGATCTTCGTGGAATATGTGGGAACTATTATGGACATCCAGGTCCCGCTATTGGTTATTGATATTTGATCATGTCCACATGTTCTCGAACCCGTAGGGTCACACACTTAACGTTTCATGTTGCTTGGGTTAGATGAGATAAATGATGATGATATCGAATTATGATTCGGAGTCTTGGATGGGATCCTAGACGCAACGAGGAGCTCCGGAATGTTCCGGAGATAAAGATTTATATATGGAAAGTTGTTTTCAGGGTTCTGGAAAGTTTGGAATATTTCCCGGTTTTGACCGGGAAGCTTCTAGAAGGTTCCGGAGGGATCCGGAGGGTTCCACCTTGAGGCCCACCTATCCCTGGGCTAAATGGGCCTGTGAGGGAGCACCCTGGCCTTAATGGGCCGAGGGGCTAGCCCACAGGGCCCATGCGGCCAGGAGGAGAGTCCTGGCCACGGGATAGTCCTGGCCGGCCACGCCTCCTCTACCCCTATATAAATAGAAGGGGGGGCAAGGGAGAGAGACACCCCAAGCTTTCAGTTGGATCTCTCTCCCCTGAGCCCTCCTCTCCTCCTCTTCTCACGCGCACGGCGTAGCCCTGCCTGTGAGAATATTCACCATAGTCACCACGCCGTCGTGCTGCCGGGATCTCGTCTACCTCTCCCTCTCGCTTGCTGGATCGAGGAAGGAGGAGACAACGTGAAGCTGAACGTGTGGATACCAAGGAGGTGTTGTCCGTTCGGCACTGAGATTGATCTCATTGAAAGTTCCACTACACCAACAACGATCTCGTGATCGTAACGCTTAGCGGTCTACGAGGGTATGGTGTTCATGATCCCTCTCGTTACATACATCTAGTATATATATTCTTGGGTTTTCTTCCGCACTTCTCGTAGGAAATTTTTGTTTCCTATGCAATGAACCTAACAGTGGTATCAGAGCTAGATCTATGCGTAGATGTTTTGTACGAGTAGAACACAATTTAGTTGTGGGCGTTGATGTTCATATTGCTACCTCCTTTGTGCACTATCGGATTTTGCGGGATAGTGGGATGAAGCGGCTCGGACCAACCTTACTTGTCTTCGCACAAGAGACCGGTTCCGCAATTAACATGCAACTTGTATTGCATAAGGCGGCTGGCGGGTGTCTGTCTCTCCCACTATAGTTGAAATCTGATTTGCAATGGGAGGCCTATATGGTTAATAAGCAATTTGTATATCACCGTTGTGGCTTTTGCGTAAGTAAGAACGGTTCTTTTAGTGCAGCCCCTAAAGCCACGTAAAACATGCAACAACAAAGTAGAAGCGTCTAACTTGTTTTTGCAGGGGCATGTGATGTGGTATGGCCAAGATATGATATAATATATTTGATGTATGAGATGATCATGTTTTGTAATATTTCACGACTTGCATGTCGATGAGTTTGGCAATCGGCAGGAGCCGTATGGTTGTCTCATTAATTATTGTATGACCTTCGTATCAATGATTTAATCGCCATGTAATTGCTTTACTTTATCGCTAGTAGTAGCAATAGTCGTAGTAGCAATAGTTGGTGGAGGCAACTATACATGACGCCCGAGGACCTAGGCGCCATGGTGGTGATGATGGAGATCGTGCCCGTGCTTTGGAGATGGAGATCAAAGGCACACGAAGAGAAGGCCATATCATGTCACATTATTTATGCATGTGATGTTTATCCCTTTTATGCATCTTATTTTGCTTAGTTGACGGTAGCATTATAAGATGATCCCTCATTGTTAATATCAAGATAATAATGTGTTCTCCCTTAGTATGCACCGTTGCAAAAGTTCGTCGTTTTGAAGCACCACGTGATGATCGGGTGTTATAAACTATACGTTCGCATACAACGGGTGTAAGCCAGTTTTACACATGCAGGAATACTTTGGTTAACTTGACGAGCCTAGCATGTACAGACATGGCCTCGGAACACAAGGAACCGAAAGGTTAAACATGAGTCATATGAATGATGTGATCAATATGCTGATGTTTACCATTGAAGCTACTCCATCTCACGTGATGATCGGACTTGGTGTAGTGGATTTGGATCATGTGTCACTAAACAACCCGAGGGATTGTTTTTAGTGGGAGTTCATTAGTAATTTGATTAGCTTGAACTTATTATCATGAACTTAGTCTAATTGCCTTTGCAAATATGCTGTAGATCAATGGCTCGTACTACGTTCAATATGAATACTCTCCTAGAGAAAGATAAACTGAAGTCCAATGGAAGTAACTTTACGGACTGGTTCCGGAATGTGAGGATTATCCTCGAAGCTGCCAAAAAGGCTTATGTTTTTGATGCAGCGCTTGGTGCAGAACCCGCAGCAACTGAGTCTGCTGACGTTAGGAACGTTTGGCTGACTCAATCTGAGGACCACAATGTAGTTAGGTGCGGCCTCTTGCTTGGTATGGAACCTGAGCTCCAAAAGCGTTTTGAGCACCACTCGGCATATGCTATGATTGGGGAACTGAATACTTTATTTCAGACCCAAGCCCGTGCGGAGAGGTATGATGCCTCCGAAAGGTTCTTTAACTGCAAGATGGAGGAGAACAGCTCCGTTAGCGAGCACGTGCTCAGAATGTCTGGGTACGCCGACCGCCTGAGACAACTGGGAATTGAGATTCCTAATGAATTAGGCATTGACCGGGTTCTTCAGTCACTACCACCTAGCTATAAGAGTTTTGTGGTGAACTACAATATGCAAGGGATGGATAGGACACTTCCTCAGCTCCTCGCGATGTTAAAAACCGCGGAGGTGGAAATCAAAAAGGAGCATCAAGTGTTGATGGTCAATAAGACCACCAGTTTCAAGAAGGCAAAGGGTAAGAAGGGAAATTTCAAGAAGGGTGGCAAAACTGTTGCCACTCCCGCGAAGAAGCCCAAATCTGGACCTAAGCCGGATACTGAGTGCTTCTACTGCAAGGGGACTGGCCACTGGAAGCGTAACTGCCCCAAGTACTTGGCAGATAAGAAGACTGGCAACGTCAAAGGTATATTTGATATACATGTTATTGATGTGTACCTTACTAGTACTCGTAGCAGCACCTGGGTATTTGATACTGGTTCAGTTGCTCACATTTGTAACTCGAAACAGGAGCTACAGAATAAACGAAGACTAGCAAGAGATGAGGTGACTATGCGCGTCGGGAATGGATCAAAAGTTGATGTGATCGCCGTCGACACGCTCCCTCTACATTTATCTTCGGGATTAGTTTTAAACCTTAGTAATTGTTATTTGGTGCCTGCGTTGAGCATGAACATTATATCAGGATCTTGTTTAATGCAAGACGGTTATTCATTTAAATCAGAGAATAATGGTTGTTCGATTTATATGAGTAATATCTTTTATGGTCATGCACCACTTGTGAATGGTTTATTTCTATTAAGTCTCGATAGTAGTGACACACATATTCATAATGTTAATGCCAAAAGGTGCAAAGTGGATAATGATAGTTCAACATATTTGTGGCACTGCCGTCTAGGTCATATTGGTATAAAACGCATGAAGAAACTCCATTCTGATGGACTACTTGAATCACTTGATTTTGAATCATTTGATACATGTGAAGTATGCCTCATGGGTAAGATGACTAGAACCCCGTTTTCAGGCATAATGGAACGGGCCAGTGACTTGTTGGAGATCATACATACTGATGTGTGCGGACCAATGAGTGTTACAACGTGCGGTGGATATCGTTACTTCCTAACCTTCACAGATGACTTGAGTAGATATGGGTATATTTACTTAATGAAAAACAAGTCTGAGACATTTGAAAAATTCAAGGAATTTCAGAATGAAGTGGAGAATCATCGTAACAAGAAAATTAAATTTCTACGATCGGATCGTGGAGGTGAATATTTGAGTTACGAGTTTGGCACGCATTTAAGACAATGTGGAATTGTTTCACAACTTACGCCGCCTGGAACACCACAACGCAATGGTGTGTCCGAACGTCGTAATCGTACTTTATTGGATATGGTACGGTCTATGATGTCTCTTACTGATTTGCCACTGTCGTTTTGGGGTTATGCATTAGAGACAGCCGCATTCACTTTAAATAGGGCACCATCTAAATCCGTTGAAACGACACCGTATGAATTATGGTTTGGCAAGAAACCTAAGCTGTCCTTTCTTAAGGTTTGGGGATGCGAAGCTTATGTAAAAAGGCTACAACCTGATAAGCTCGAACCCAAGTCGGAAAAATGCGTCTTCATAGGATACCCTAAAGAAACAATTGGGTACACCTTCTATCACAGATCCGAAGGAAAAGTGTTTGTCGCTAAGAACGGGTCTTTTCTAGAGAAGGAGTTTCTCTCGAAAGAAGTGAGTGGGAGGAAGGTAGAGCTCGATGAGGTTATTGAACCTTCTCTCGAATTTGAGTGTAGCGCAGCACCAGAAACTGTTCCCGTGCATCCTGCATCAGCTAGAGAGAAAGCTAATGATAATGATCATAAAGTTTTGAATGAGACAACTACTGAACTTCGCAGGTCGACGAGAACACGTAATACTCCTGAGTGGTACAATGTTCGTGTCATGAATGTCATGTTGTTGGACAACGATGAACCTGCGAATTATGACGAAGCGATGATGAGCCCAGACTCCGAAAAATGGTTAGAAGCCATGAAATCCGAAATGGGATCCATGTATGAAAACCAAGTATGGACTTTGGTAGACTTACCGAATGACCGAAAGGCCGTTGAGAACAAATGGATTTTCAAGAAGAAAACAGATGCTGATGGAAATGTTACCGTCTATAAAGCTCGACTTGTCGCAAAAGGTTTTCGACAAATTCAAGGAGTTGACTACGATGAGACTTTCTCACCCGTAGCGATGCTAAAGTCTGTTCGGATTATGTTAGCAATTGCTACATTTTTCGATTACGAAATCTGGCAGATGGATGTCAAAACCGCGTTCCTTAATGGTCACATTGAGGAAGAGTTATACATGGTTCAGCCCAAAGGTTTTGTCAATCCTAAGGATGCTAATAAGGTATGCAAACTTCAGCGTTCCATTTATGGGCTGAAGCAAGCATCTCGGAGTTGGAATCTCCGTTTTGATAAGGTGATCAAAGGGTTTGGATTTGTCCAAACTCACGGAGAAGCTTGTATTTACAAGAAAGTGAGTGGGAGCTCTGTAGCATTTCTAATACTGTATGTGGATGACATATTGCTGATTGGGAATGATATAGAACTTCTTAAAAGTGTTAAAGGCTATTTGAATAAAAGTTTTTCAATGAAAGACCTTGGTGAAGCAGCTTACATATTAGGCATCAAGATTTATAGAGATAGATCAAGACGCCTGATAGGACTTACACAAAGTACATACCTTGACAAAGTTTTGAAAAGGTTCAAAATGGATCAAGCAAAGAAAGGGTTCTTGCCCATGTTGCAAGGTAAGATATTGAGTAAGACTCAGTGTCCAGCTTCGGCAGAAGATAGAGAAAAGATGAATAGTATCCCCTATGCCTCAGCCATAGGCTCTATTATGTATGCCATGCTGTGTACTAGACCAGACGTGTGTCATGTTGTTAGTTTGACTAGCAGGTACCAAAGTGATCCAGGAGTGGAACACTGGACAGCAGTTAAGAATATCCTTAAGTACCTAAAAAGGACTAAAGAAATGTTTCTCGTTTATGGAGGTGACGAACAGCTCGTCGTAAAGGGTT
Source organism: Brachypodium distachyon (assembly GCF_000005505.3). Taxonomy (NCBI): domain Eukaryota; kingdom Viridiplantae; phylum Streptophyta; class Magnoliopsida; order Poales; family Poaceae; genus Brachypodium; species Brachypodium distachyon. The sequence goes on from NC_016131.3 coordinate 42,221,305, forward strand.
ACGTCGATGCTAGTTTTGACACTGATCCGGATGACTCTAAGTCTCAATCCGGATACGTATTTATTTTGAATGGTGGTGCAGTTAGCTGGAGGAGTTCCAAGCAGAGCGTTGTGGCAGCATCAACAACTGAAGCGGAATATGTGGCTGCTTCAGAAGCGGCACAGGAAGGAGTTTGGATGAAGGAGTTCATATCTGAACTTGGTGTGGTTCCGAGTGCTTTGGATCCCATGGACATCTATTGTGACAACACTGGTGCCATAGCCAACGCCAAGGAGCCGAGGTCTCACAAGAATTCCAAGCATATTAAACGCCGGTTTCACACTATTCGTGAATATGTCAAGGATGGTGACATAAAGATTTGCAAAGTACATACGGATCTGAATGTCGCAGACCCGTTGACTAAACCTCTTCCACGAGCAAAACATGATCAACACCAAGACTCCATGGGTGTTAGATTTATTACAATGTAAACTAGATTATTGACTCTAGTGCAAGTGGGAGACTGTTGGAAATATGCCCTAGAGGCAATAATAAATTTGTTATTATCATATTTCATTGTTCTTGATAAATGTTTATTGCCCATGCTATAATTGTATTGATTGGAAACTCAAATACATGTGTGGATAAATAAACAAATACCGTGTCCCTAATACGCCTCTACTAGATTAGCTCGTTGATTAAAGATGGTTAAGGTTTCCTAACCATAGACATGTGTTGTCATTTAATAACGAGATCATATCATTAGGAGAATGATGTGATGGACAGACCCAAACCTAAACATAGCTTTTGATCGTGTCACTTAAGTTTAAATTGCTTATGTTTTATTATGTCAAGTATTATTTCTTTAGACCATGAGATCATGCCACTCCCTAGTACCGGAAGAATACTTTGTGGGCATCAACCGTCATCTCGTAACTGGGTGATCATAAAGGTGTTTTTCAGGTATCCCAGAAGGTGCTTGTTGGGTTGTATGGATCAAGACTGGGATTTGTCACTCCTTGTGACGGAGAGATATCTCTGAGCCCTCTCGGTAATATAACATCCTAATGAGCTTGCAAGCATGCGACTAATGTGTTTAGTTGCGGGGGTATTATATTACGGAACGAGTAAAGAGAACTTGCCGGTAACGAGATTAAACTAGGTATGGCGATACCGACGATCAAATCTCGGGCAAGTAATATATCGCGAGACAAAGAGAATTGGATACTGGATTAATTGAATCCTCGACATAGTGGTTCAACCGATGAGATCTTCGTGGAATATGTGGGAACTATTATGGACATCCAGGTCCCGCTATTGGTTATTGATATTTGATCATGTCCACATGTTCTCGAACCCGTAGGGTCACACACTTAACGTTTCATGTTGCTTGGGTTAGATGAGATAAATGATGATGATATCGAATTATGATTCGGAGTCTTGGATGGGATCCTAGACGCAACGAGGAGCTCCGGAATGTTCCGGAGATAAAGATTTATATATGGAAAGTTGTTTTCAGGGTTCTGGAAAGTTTGGAATATTTCCCGGTTTTGACCGGGAAGCTTCTAGAAGGTTCCGGAGGGATCCGGAGGGTTCCACCTTGAGGCCCACCTATCCCTGGGCTAAATGGGCCTGTGAGGGAGCACCCTGGCCTTAATGGGCCGAGGGGCTAGCCCACAGGGCCCATGCGGCCAGGAGGAGAGTCCTGGCCACGGGATAGTCCTGGCCGGCCACGCCTCCTCTACCCCTATATAAATAGAAGGGGGGGCAAGGGAGAGAGACACCCCAAGCTTTCAGTTGGATCTCTCTCCCCTGAGCCCTCCTCTCCTCCTCTTCTCACGCGCACGGCGTAGCCCTGCCTGTGAGAATATTCACCATAGTCACCACGCCGTCGTGCTGCCGGGATCTCGTCTACCTCTCCCTCTCGCTTGCTGGATCGAGGAAGGAGGAGACAACGTGAAGCTGAACGTGTGGATACCAAGGAGGTGATGTCCGTTCGGCACTGAGATTGATCTCATTGAAAGTTCCACTACACCAACAACGATCTCGTGATCGTAACGCTTAGCGGTCTACGAGGGTATGGTGTTCATGATCCCTCTCGTTACATACATCTAGTATATATATTCTTGGGTTTTCTTCCGCACTTCTCGTAGGAAATTTTTGTTTCCTATGCAATGAACCTAACACTTGTAGCACCTCGTTGAGAGCCGTGGCAAGGACGCGGTGGCAGTGCACCCTCCAGCAGCACCCTCAGAGCCGCGGAGCCATGCACCACCACCGCGTTTTACGACGCCTCTCGCTTGTCTCATCGCCATCTCTGGTGTCGTTCCGTAAGAGATGTGGCAGGGCCGTGATGGTGGGAACACCCTCAGCGACAAGTGCAGAGGGATGCACCACCGTCGCCTCTCTGCGACATCTCTTGCTTTCTTGCCCGTTGCTGGTACTGCACTTGCCCCGGTCTTTTTAAATAGCCGAAGCGCTGCCCTTGCCTCCACCCGCGCAGGACAACCAGTCGCCGCGTGGAGGTACTGGCCCTGTCCCATTTTCCTGCATCAAGCCTCGAAGTAATTGCCATATATGTACAACTTACTCGCAAGACGACGACACCCGTGACCACCCCACGAGCGTCACAGTGTGCCTTTGCCTCATCTTTACCCTGCATGTCAGATTCTTGTATTGCCCAAGGTGCATAGCAAAAATTTCAAAATGCACGAAAAATAGTTCAAATAGGATAACCTCCTGCCTCCCAGCCCTCGGGCACAGAAGAGTTGACCTCAGACTTGGGTGTGAGCATCTTCCTATTCCCATGTGCCTCGCTGGCACGTAGCACGTTGCGGACGGGTCCGGCAACTGCTAGGCCTCGTTCCGGGACGTCCCGGCGACGAGCTTGGTTTTCGGGGTTCCGGCAGGCCCCTGCTCATAGCCAAGGATGAGGAGACAATTCTGTGCACCTAGAGCAGGAGACAGAAACACTCATTAAATATCAAAGCACAATATTCATTGAAGTAACACTTATCTTTATTCAACTTTGTGCTAGCAGATTACAATCGGGCCTTGCCCAGCTACACTAGCTTAAAGAGGCACGCTGCCGCAGCGTCACCCGTGGGTAAGGCGCCACCGTTTCACGGATAGAACTTGCGCGGGTGCTTAATGTTCCAACTATTGGGCACCGGCAAGCCTTCTTCGGTTTCTAGCTGGACAGCCCCCGGTCTGGTCACCTGCACTACCTGGAAAGGGCCTTTCCAGATTGGAGTCAACTTATTCCCAGCCTTCGTTCCTTGTATGCGGCGCAGGACGAGGTCTCCAACCTCGAGCTCTCGGGGACAGACTCTCATGTCGTGATAACGACGGAGTCTCTGCTGGTAGCCTGCAGCTCGCATAGCAGCCCGGCATCGAATCTCCTCGATGAAGGTAAGGTCATCAATCCTCTGCGTGTGTTGGCTCTTGTCGCGTACGCGCGTACCCGAGGTGACCCATACTTAAGCTCGAGGGGTAGCACAGCTTCTGCCCGTAGACGAGGACAAACGGAGTTTGACCCGTCACCCGACTTGGTGTGGTCCACAGCGACCACAGCACGGGCTGGAGTTCTTCAACCCAGTGTTTCCCATGGCCCTTGAGCTTGTCAAAGGTTCTCGTCTTGAGCCCGCGCAGCACTTCTGCGTTGGCTCGCTCAACTTGCCCATTGCTCCTCGGATGAGCAACAGAGGCAAAGTGAATCTTAGTGCCCATGTCCTCGCAGTAAGCTTGGAACACCGCACTAGTGAATTGCGTGCCGTTGTCGGTGATGATGCCGTTAGCCACACCAAACCGGCACACAATGCCCTTGAAAAACTTGATGGCCGCCTGTGTCGTGACGGCTCGGACAGGCTCCACATCGATCCACTTCGAGAACTTGTCGATGGTCACAAGCAGGTACTCTTAGCCGCCTACTGCTCTCGGCAACTTGCCGACGATGTCCAGCCCCCAGGCCGCGAACAGACACGAGGACGGGATGACTTGCAGGGCTTGCGCTGGTTGGTTGCTCTTCTTGGCGTGAAACTGGCACGCTTCACAGGTCTTGACTAATTGCTCGGCATCGGCTAGTGCTGTCGGCCAGTAAAAGCCGTGCCGGAACGCTTTCCCAGCTAGTGCCCTGGAGGCCACATGGTGCGAGGATGTGCCTCGATGTATATCCTCCAGCAACGTGCGCCCTTCCTCCTGGGGCACGTAGAGGAGCATGACTCCATTAGGACGCCTCCGAGTTCTCCGTCCACCAGGGCGTACATCTTGGCTTGCCGGAATACTCGCTCCGCGGCAACGTCTTCCTCAGGGAGGGTCCCATCCCTGAGGTAACGAATAATATCCGCCCCCCAGGATGGTGGCTGCCGACTAGTATATGCCACCACCTTGGCGGCATAGTCCCCTGCAGCTGCAGGGTCACCTTGAGTTACCGGAGCAGCTTCCCCAGCAACTGTCTTGGGGTCGACAAAGGGCTTTGACTGCCTCTGCACGAACACCCCAGGAGGCACCTTGTTGCATTCCGCTGCCCATTTGGACAGTTCATTCGCAACAAAGTTGTTCTTGCGCTTTACGTGCTAAATCGAAGTCCTTTGAACTTGGACTCCAATTTTCGCACTTCCTCCACGTACGCCGCCATCTGAGGGCAGTCGTAGTCCTTGTTTACCTGGTTGATCACGAGTTGGGAGTATTCGCGAACAACCAAGTGCTTGATGTCGAGAGTGATTGCTGCGCGCAGCCCGGCAAGTAGTCCCTCGTACTCTGCCTATTGTTGGTGGAGTTGGCGAAGTCAAGCTGTATCACGAACTTGAGCTGGTCTCCAGTGGGCGACTCGATCACGGCACCGGCGCCCTGCAAGCAGAAGACGCCGTCGAAGTACATGACCCAGTACCCATCGTCCAATCTGCCGGGAAGGCTCACTTCTGGCTCTTCTTCCTCTATGCCTATTGATGTCCACTCCGTGACGAAGTCAGCAAGAGCGGTGCTCTTGATGCTTTTGGTTTTTGCAAAACGCAGCCCGAACTCCGCTAGCTCCATCCTCCACTCGGCCACCCTTCCGGTGGCTTCACGGTTAGTGAGGGCTCTCTCCAGGTAGAACCCCAACACCACCGTGATGCTGTGCGCCTAAAAGTAATGGCGCAGCTTCCTTGAAGCGAGCAGGATCCCGAGAAAAAGCTTTTGGACCTGCGGGTACCGTACCCGAGCATCGCGCAGGACCGTGCTAACGAAGTACACGGGATGCTGCACTAGCTGCTTGCGGGGGGCAGCCTGCGTGGGCTGTCCCTCGGATCCAGGGGCAGAAGAGGTAGCCGGGGGTTCCTTCGGCTCATCGGGAGCCCTCAGCCCTTCCGTCTCAGCCCTCGGGACTTGCCCTTCCCTCTCGACAACGAGCACGGAGCTCACTACCTGGTCCATCGCTGCTAGGTACAGCAGCAACGGCTCGCCTGGCTTGGGGGCAACGAGGACCGGCGGTGACTTCAGGTACCTCTTCAAGTCCTGGAACGCCGCTTCCGCCTCGGGGGTCCAATTGATTGGACCCTTCTTCTTCATCACCTTGAAGAAAGGCAGGGCTCGCTCTCCCCACCTTGAGATGAAACGCCCAAGCGCCGCAACGAACCCGTTGAGGCGTTGGACGTCTCTAACCTTGCGGGGTGCCTCCATCTTCTCGATCGCCTTGATCTTCTATGGGTTGGCTTCGATTCCCCCGTGAGAGACCAAGAAGCCCAGCAAGTGCCCCGAGTCCACACCGAACGTGCACTTCTCGGGGTTAAGCTTGAGCTTGATCCTGCGGAGGTTGTCGAACGTCTCCTGCAGGTCGCCGACGAGCGAGTCTCTACGCCGCGACTTGATGACGATATCGTCCATGTAGGCCTCGATATTCCGGCCTAGCTGGGGTCCTAGACACTCGCGCAAGGCACGATGAAATGTCGAGCCCGCGTTCTTCAGCTCGAAAGGCATGCACGTGTAATAGTAGCAGCCAATCGGGATGATAAACGATGTTTTCTCCTCGTCTTCGACTGCCATCTTAATCTGATGGTAGCCGGAGAAGGCATCTAGAAAGCACAAAGACTCACAACCTGCTGTTGAATCTACTATTTGATCGATACGGGGTATAGGAAAGGGGTCCTTAGGAACATGCACGGTTAAGATCAGTAAAATCCACACACATGCGCAATTTATTTCCATCTTTAGGGACTACAACAGGGTTTGCTAACCAAGTAGGGTACAACACTTCCCTGATCGCCCCGGCGTTCTTGAGCTTCTCCACTTCCTGCTGGATGAACTCTTTGCGTTCCTGTGCTTGCCGGCGAACCTTCTGCTTGACGGGCCGCGCGTCTGGCCGCACCACCAGCTGATGCTCGATCACCTCCCTAGGGACTCCGGGAAGATCTGACGGCTCCCAAACAAACACGTCAGAGTTCTCCCGGAGGAAGGTGACAAGGGCGCTTTCCTATTTGTCGCCGAGGCTCGCACCGATGGAGACGGTGCGTGCCTCGTTGCCCGCATGCAAGGGCACCTTCTTGACCTTGGTGCCCTCTTCCTTCAGCTTCGTGCCCTTGCTTACGCGCGGGCTGGAGCTGGAGCTGCCCCCGGCATCCTGTCCGGGAGCGGCTCGCGCCTTCTTCTGTGCAGGTTGTTCACACGCAAGTGGATCCTCGTTCCCGGCAACGTCGTAGTCGCCGGGATCCACCACTGCGGAGGTCTTCACGACCTCGCCCACGCACCAAGCAGCGTCCTTCAGGTCGCACTTGATGAAGAGTACGTATGTTGATGGCATCTTCATCACGCCGTAGGCGCAATGGGTTGCCGTCGTGAACTTGATCAGCGCTGGCCGACCAATGATCCCGTTGTATAGCAACGGGGTGTGAGCCACATCGAAAACGATGTGCTCAGTCTGGAACGCTTCCCGGGAACCGAAGGTCACCGGGAGCTTGATTCACCCCATGGGCTGCACCACTCCGGGGTTGATCCCCCGGAATGGGTCGGTGGGCTTCATCTGCTCCAGGGGCAGCTGAAGCTTTTCCACCAGCTTGGCGGACAGCAGGTTGAGGCCTTCCCCGCTATCCACCAGTACCTTGGTCACCGTCACATTGTTTATGATCGGCGACACCAAGAGGGGGAGCACCCATGAACCCAAGGGACGGATCGGGTGATCATCCGAGTTGAAGGTGCTCGGCATGTGTGACCACCTCAACGGCTGCTGCGTCTCCTCGCTGGGGAGGAGAGCGCAGACCTCACGCATAAGCCGCTTCACGGCAGCGTGAGACGTGGGAGCATATGCTCCCCCGTGGATGCAAGCGACGTCGCGCGGCTCCTAGAAGCCCGGCTCGTCGGCGTCGGCGTTGTAGTCATCCCCGCGCTGCTCGGCGCGAGGCTTGTCGCGTCCTCGGGGAGGCCGGTCCTTGCCGCCGCGGGCCTGACCGCGACACCTCGTGGATTCACCTTTGTCACCGCCAACTGCGCCCCGGCCTGCTCCGCCGCGAGGGTTGTTCGGGCAATCGATGGAGAGGTGCCCGATGTCTCCGCAGTTGAAACAAGCCCCGGCAGCCGGGCGCTCCTCGTGGTGCTGCTCGCGCTTCTCCTTGATGGTCTGGAGAGTGCGGCAGTCCTGCGCGTCGTGAGTGGCGTTGGTGTGGATGGGGCATCGCGTGGCCGCTGCCGGCTTGCTGCCCGATGCTCCCGCCAACGCTGCCTTCTTGGTGGGCCTCTGGGGAGCCCCCGGCTCTGCGGCAAGCACTTGCTTCCCGCCGCGCTTCCGGGAGCCCTTCTTCCCGGAGCCCTCCGGTGGGTTTGCCGCCGCTTTGGCGGCAAGCTCGGGCGCCAGGCGCCCTTCCTCGGCCATCGCGCACTTGTGCGCGAGAGCATAGAGGTCCCTTGTTGTCCGGATCCGGTGCGTAGCTTCTCACGCATCTTCGGGTCACGGACATTGATGATGTATGTGTTGATGATGGCGGCCGCCTCCGCCTCAGGGATGGAGTAGGAGAGGTTGGACAACCTGTTGGTGAAGTCCCGCAACGTCTCCCCAAGTTTCTGCACTACTGTGTGTAGTTCCGCCATGGTTCCCGGGCGCTTGTAGCCGCCCTGGAACGCGTTCATGAACTGCATGCGTAGGTCAACCCAGGAGGCTATGGACCTGGCGGGCAGGTTGAGCAACCAAGTCCTCACTGATCCTTTGAGGACCATAGGAAACCAGTTGCCCTGACCTTGTCGTCGGCAACAATGGCGTGCATGCCCAACGTGTAGGTCAGGAGGAAATCCTTGTGATTCACGGTCCCGTTGTACGTCCCGAGCGTCGGCACTCGGAACTTGCAGGGCAACGTCACCCGGCGCAGCTCGCGAGTAAACGCGGCGCAGCCGTCCTCGGCGCCCATGGGAGCATCGTCCTGCTCCTCTGGACGCGGGCGTTCTGCCTCACGCCGGCACCGGCGCTCCAAGCGCGGGCGGAGGTCTTCCTGCTGGCGGGCGTTCAGGACGCCTCGCGCGTCACCCCGTGTAACGGTCGGTGACGAGTCCGAGCACCCCACGAGATCCCGCCTCCTTGCCCTCCCGGCGGGGGAGGGTGTTCTCCGTGCTCTGAGACGCGGGGCGCGTCTCCGCGTCCCAGGTTCTGCCCCCGGCCTGAACCAGCCGGGGCACCCTCACCTTGCGGCTGCTGGGCGGCGAGTGCGAGGAGCGCGTCCAGCTCCACCCTCCACGCTTCATGCGCCGGTGTGCCTTGCGGTGGCTCGTAGCGTACCATGACACGTGCGGCTATGATGACTTCTGATTCTCCGACCGGCTGCCACTCCACCCTGTCACCCGGTGTCCTCGGGTGTGTGGGGCGAGACTCCATCGGTGTCGCACGCGATGTGCTGTCCTCATGGAGCAGCTGTCGCTATGCGTCTTCGGCCCGCGAGTGAACTCGCCGGCCGGCGCGCGCGGCGTTGTGGCTGCTCGCGCGGTTGGCTCCGGCATGGGGCGCCGCAGGCCCCCTCGGCCGGTTGTCTGCCGACGGCCGAGGAGGCGGAGGTGGCAGCTGCGACTGCTGTTGTCGTGGAGGGGACCCCTGGTCCCCTTGTGCCTGTGACGCGCGCGCAGCGTCGTGGGATGGAGTGCGCATGGCGAGCATGTCGCGCAAGTCGACCCGGGGCTCGTTTGCCTTCTTGGGCGGCATGGCGTGCTAGTTGTTGAAGATGTCATAGGCGAAAAAGCCGGTGTTGACGACGATGACGCCGGCAGTCACCCGAAGCTTTCTGCATGCCCCCCTACCTGGCGCGCCAGATGTCGGAGCACGGTCTTCGGCATCGGGGATGCCAAGCAACCCCTTTTTGGTTCGGTGGAGGGCGAGGTGATCGCTCTGGCGATCTCCGGCGTGTCTATAGACACGAACTGTTGACACGAGAGTTTACCCAGGTTCGGGCCATCCAGAGGTGTAATACATTACGTCCTGCTTTGGGGTTGTATTCTATAGTATGATTGTTACAGGTTGCCAGGGAGTTCCCGGGCTTTTCTACTTGTCCCTATAAGGGCTTGGCTACTTGGGTGAATGCTGAACTGGTCGGAACCTAACCGAACTTAGGTCGAACCCTTTGACCGGTGGTGTCGGTCATCCTTTTATAGACAAGGTGATACCACAGGTGCCTATGCATGCAACGTGACACGTTTCCTAGACGCGTGTCACGGCCACATGGAATACAACTTTGCTCATCCATGCTGGACGCCATGCAGCGCCCTGTCCACTGTACACGGTAGAAAAAATGGTTCGTAGGATAGTCGCTTTAGCCTTGCTAAGCAATACTAGGCCTGCTGATAAGACTCCTGTCGGTGCATTAAATGCACTGCGCCCGCCGTCTTGTCCTGTCTTCACTGTTCTTGCGGGCCCTGCCTGCATGCCCGAGCGTGGGTTGCTGGGGTGCCCCTTCCCGGCTAGCGCATATGCCAATTCCCGAGAGGCGTTCCTTCAGCTTCCCGGGGCCGGGGTTTCCGGGGGCTTCTTGTACTCGGTCCTTCGTCACTGGCGACCCACGCATCCCGTATCAGTGAGACCCCTTGGGCCACTGATACGACAGACAACTTCATTATCTTCTCAAATTTCTGGAAGTAACAAGGGAGATGGACCGATTTTGGATAAATGAGAGTCCTAACTAGTTGGACTCAAAATTTGTTTGTGGACCCCAAAATGGCAAATGGGAGTGTTCAGGGTGTGCCCTTGAAGATGTCCTTAGGGTGTCCAGTTGTCTACTCATGCTCATCGTCAGCCAGTTCAATCACATGCAGCATTCTAGCTTGTAAGGTTGACGTTAACCTGATTGGGCCATTTCTGGTTGCTTTTGAAAGTGTCAAGCCCTTTTACCAGCGTGCCATGTTGCCTTTTTTAAGAACCGGAGACCCTTTCACCGCCGCTTTTTCATCTTGTATGATTACATTGCCCGTACCTGCCTAATCTTATGACTCCACTACTCATCTGGGCAATTAAACAACGATTTGGTCACCAAAGCGGCACTGAAATGCTAGCTTTCTGCTAATTGCTCGTGTCTTTGCATCATTTTCAAATCCTGATGGAACTTAAAGATCCACCGCATGCTGAGTGCTAAGACACGAGGAAGACGGAGTGCTATATTATACTGCACTACAATGGCATGCCATATGATTAATTAATTGACCAGATTAGTTTGTGAGCGTTAACAGTTGACGAAATCCAATGAACCAAATCGTTTTTGACTGCTTCGATCATCTGTTCACACATTCTATGACTAGCATCCCCCAGAAGGAAAAAAACGACGCTACATACCATCCCCGGATTCGGGATTCTCCATCAGTGAGACCGATGTGCTCGTTTAGCAAGCGACCAAAAATAACTGTACCGAATAGTCAAAGCGTGATGTACTGACAGCGAGATGATCAGAAAACTATTTTTTTAAAGAATGCGACCTAACGGATGCATCATCGATATAAGAAGGAGAAGGCCAGAGGCCAGTTACAACCCCGTTAACGGTTACAACACCACCTAGTGGCCAAAAAACGCTAAAAGACTACGTGGCGACATGCAACCTACTCGCCAAAGCGGCCGCAAACAACGGACCACTCCCCAGGAGCCCGGCGCTCTCCCAGCGAGAAGCCTCATCACGGATACAAAGGAGCAATCTCCGAACCGATGACGATTGACCATTGAAGACCACATCGTTTCTGTGGCGCCAAACGCTCCACATCACCAGGGTGATTGCCGTCCGGTAACTCTTGATCAGCCCTCTCGGGCCATTGATGCCCACCCACCATGAACGTAGATTAGCGTCCGCGGTCGGCCTCCAGCCAGAACAGTTCCAAGCCAGAAGGACGCACTCCCAGACTTGCCGAGCCACCACACATCCCAACAAGAGATGAGGGAGGGTCTCCAGCTCTTGAGCGCACAACGGGCAGTGAAGGGGTGAGGAAGCCCCCGCCTCTGCAAACGATCCGCCATCCAACACCGGTCCTTCGCCGCCAACCAAGCAAAGAACTTACACCGGCCCGGAGCCTTAGTCCTCCAGACTTGAGCCGCCAGCGGGTCAGTGGTGTGGCCGGCAAACATATTCCGATACACAGAGCCCGCCGAGTAAGCGCCACTCGACGACCAGTTCCACACCAGTGAGTCTTCCCTTCCCTCAGCAAATTGAAATCCCTAGAGCCTGGTCCAGAGAGCAAAAAACTCGCCGAGGGCCACATCCCCAAGATCCGGCACCACGTCAGAGAGCCAGGCACCCTGCAGACCCTCGCGGACCGTCCGCGTCCTCGCCACCCGCGGTTGGACAGCAGCCACCAGGCAGGGGAAACGATCCCTGATCTTGTAACCGTCAAGCCAGCGATCCGTCCAGAAGAGGGTGCCCCGCCTGTCACCAACCCTAGAGGAGATCGCCGCCTCGAAAATCTCCGTAACGGTGGGCTTCATCTGAATCGCAAACTCCCTCCATGGTTTGGAATCATCCACCTTAGCCAGCCACAGCCAACGTGCCCTGAGCGCCGTGTTAAGGAGGCCAAGGTTAGGAATGCCAAGTCCTCCCAACTCCTTTGGCGAGCAGGCTTTGTCCCACGCCACAAGGCAATGACCCTCATTTGCCTCCTTGCGGCCACTCCACAAGAAACCGCGACAAATCTTCTCAATCCCTTTCAGGGTCTTCGCCGGAAGGTCGAGCGACATCATGGAGTAAACCGGCAGGGAAGCCAGAGTGGACTTCACCAGCACCAAGCGACCCCCTTTAGACAGCAGAGGCGCTTTCCACGTAGCGACCTTGTTGCCCACCTTGTCCATCACAGAGCTCAATTGGTTAGCCGTGGCCTTCCGAATGCCCAATGGCAAACCCAGGTAGGAGCAAGGGAATCCACCGACCTCACAACGGAGCAGGGCACCAACCAAGTTTCCTTGTTCCGGCGAGCAATGAATGAGGTGTGTAGAACATTTGGAGAAGTTAGTGCACAGCCCCGAAGCCACACCGAAATCGGCAATGATCGCCGAACAAGCCGAGAGATCCATCCGGGACGGCCGCAAGAAGGTGACCACATCATCCGCAAACAAGGAGGTGCGGTGACAAAAACCACGATCAGCAAGGCATGAAAGAAGACCACAATCAGTTGCCTTCTTGAAGAGCCCATGGAGGATGTCCATCATGAGGATGAACAACATCGGCGAGAGCGGGTTCCCTTGCCGAAGCCCACGCCTGTGCAGAATGGTCTCGCCGGGGACCCCATTCAAATGCACACGCGTGGTCGCCCAGGAAAGGAGGCCACAAATCCATGCCCAGAAACGAGGACCAAACCCCCTTCGCTAGAGGATCAGAAAACTATCAAACCTCAAGATAAGGAGCATGAGTTCGGCATGGAAAAAGTGCCCTTTTCGGGCACTTATTCGTCTGTTTGATTTTGTTTGTTAGGTTCAGTTTTGCAAGTTGCAAAGAAATTAGAAATAAGATTTGGTGTCGGAGCTGGAGCCATACATCAGTTAGTGCTAAAAAGAGTGATAATTACAGCTCACGAAGTCCAAATGCACGAGTTGGTGCGGTCAAAGAATTGCCTGAAGGTCATTTGCGCCGTTTAAGAAAAGGAAACCGTGGAAGGAAGCTGCGAGGTGCGCAGAAGGTGATTTTAACCTGAAAGCAGCGAAAACAAACAAAACTGGATACTATTAGCTTTTAGTTTTGTAATTTTTTTAAGCGGGAGTGGAAACAAATATGAAAACCCCATAGAAGAATACACAACAAATATTGACAGGAACAAAAAAAATATCGTAATATATATATATAGTGAATACGGTGCGATTAAAGACGTGGAAGTGAATGTTTGTCAGACAAAAGTTGGAAGGCATGGACAGATGGAGGACGGCAGAAAATTGGCAGTGGACGCATAACAACAGCGAGTTTCGTAGGTTTGTTTTTATGCAGCAACTTTCATTGGGTTGCACTGGGCCGAAATAACAACGAAAGAAAGAAATTTCAGGCTTCATGTGTTTTTGAGATGTCCTTTCGCTAAGGAGGTGTGGCACCTCGCCCGGAGCAATTGCCCTGCTCTAGTTTGAAGCGTGAAAAAACTGTAAGCTAACTGACCATACAACGACATGCAAATTTACACATGCAACAGTGAAACTTTTGTTGTGATTCTGCGGCTATGATGCTCTCACCAATCAATCACCTATACTTTCCGTCTCTCATGTAACTTTCCAATTACTCACGACTCAAGAAAGCAGAGGCGGAATTATCGGCGTGCGGGTTGGGTGCTCAGGGCCGACCAATCGTTTTTCATTCATTTGAGCAAAGACCCCGTCAATATTCCGTCCCGTTCTTCTTTTAATTTCACTTGCGGTGAGCCTCTGACCGTTTAATGACGTGAAGATGATGCATGGCGCGCTACAACGAAACCTCTACGCCCATCTCTCTCTTCATTCGCGCGGTGCGGTAGCTCATTTCACGACCTCCTGTGCTGTGCACGTTGAATTCGCCGGGCTGCACTGCACGCTCTCCGGCGACCGCATGGCCGTACGGTTGCTGGCGACCTTTATTAATCTGTTCAGTAGAGACCTGGTTACGCGCGAGGTCGTTCGGTTTTATTTCTTGTTTACCAATCTCTGTTCTCTGGTCTGTTCTCTCGAATTGACTAAACATGGTACACGTGCAAAAGACAGGTAATGAAAAAAAATCGGTGAGACAAATTGTTAGATGACCACAGTAATATTGGGACCGATTTGTAACTAACCAAGTGTTTCCATAATAGATTGAAAGTTTTCCATCAGGTGTGATTTGGTAACTGAAATTGAAACGTGTTGTATGCTGTGTTTCTTCTATCTCGTGTTGCTGAAAATGACTACAAGAGTAGATTGCACTACTGGAGCAGAAAAAGAGTAATGCGTCAAAGGTCGTCGAACTATTTTAGGTGTCTCTCATAGGTTTTGAATCTTTAAAAATAATCATTTAGATCCTTAGAGTGTACTTAGTTTTGGTTTGCGGGTTGCTGAAGTGTGAAGAGTTAATTAGTTTTTTCATGTAGGATTTGAAATTTAAAAAAACGTCATCTAGATCCTCAAAGCATACACGAAGGAGTTATCAAAAGTGTGCCGTGCGCTAGATTTATTTCATAATCTGTTGAATACACGAAAGTAGCAAAATTTTGATTAGCGAAACAATAAAATAGACAAAAGTTGTTGAAGCAAGGATTCGCGAGAATCCGTCACAATATCAACATAACCTGAGTGACATATGCAGGTCGAAATCTGCCCTAAAATAGTATCAGTCAACATGTCAACTGATTTGAACCTAGATGAGTTCGAGCATCGTTCATGTAGTGGTGAGCCAAATTACCTAGTCGTTTGATATATAGTTGATTAGTTCCAACGTATCATTCAGATTTTAAACATGTGCGGGTCAGGTGTGCGGTCATGTGCCGGCGGACGCATATGTGTGTGTGCCAAGAGGGGACAATCTGGCTTGGGCATGTGAAATCGATATGATGCCAAACTTTGACAAAAATACATTATTAATAATACAAGATGAAAGTGATATTCCTAGATCTCTATTGAAAAAAAAACTTTCTAATGGTATAACCTTTATTACATATATTAAATATTGTGTATACAACTGTTGGTCAAAATCTGACTTGAATTTTTTGCGAGTTTATAAATTCGAATGGAAGTAATAAGGTAAATCGATCCGGACGGAGGCAGCGGTAAGGTGTTGGTGCATGTCTTTCACGCTAGTTATGTCTTGATGACAAGTTTGTTCTTCTTCTTAGTACTTCATTGCTCTAGAATATTAGAATCATGCATGCATCGAATATAAATAAGTGTAACAATTAAACTCAGCACATTTCTTTGATGATGATGATGAAACGTGCAATTAAATTTTGTATAAGTAAATTGTATAAAGATTCTTCTAACTGAAATTCGTTATTCTCCGATCGGGGCACATGGGAGTCTGACAAATCTGGCACGAAACGGAAGTCATACATGCATGCGTTTGCGACCATCAATTCTCCCTGCACCCACCGTCGCACATGTCTGCTATGGTTTCTAAGGTCGGCCGACTTGATTAATTATCCATGGAGCCATTCGCTCCGCACATCACGGGCGATGGAACGCCATTGCTTGGAAAAGACAACGTCTCTGGACCCTGGAATAACCGAAATTTGCAGATTCCCAGCGTTTACAACCAATTTTGGCTTACAAATAAAACTCCACCAGAAGTTCTGAATGATCAGCCGGAAGTTCCGCATATTCCTGAAACAGTAATAGAGAGCATCCGGAGGTTCACCCGGAGGTTCGGTCGGAAGTTCCGGTACCGCGAACCGAAGTTAAAAACAGAGAGAAATAGTCATTAAGATTTACTCGGATGAAAAAGTCGTAAACATGCAAGTTCTTCGTTTTTTCGAGACGAATAACTTTGCTTTTGGAATCATTGCGATCTGAGGTCATTTACTAACTCAAAACTGGATTGGAAGGTGTAGCCAGATTTTGGACCGGACAGTTTTCGAAAGTTCGGGTCCAACCGTCCGAATTAGACTCAAATTAGGGTTTTGGACAAGGATCCAAGTCATTTTCTTGCACGGGAAGTCCAGCCGCCCTTTATATACATGAGGGGTGACGGCCGATTGAAACAACACACACAATCGCAAAAACCAATTTACAAACCTATCACATCCTATTCTCTGCTTCTCGTTCATCGTCGTTCTTCAAACCGTAGAGATTTGATCCACGTAGTCCTAGGGGCAGGCGAACTGACCTAGGGCAGCCCATTGCCGCCGTGCGTCCAGACGGGGTCCCTCCCGGGCGTGTGGGGTTTCGGGTTTCAAAAGATCTTGCCAGCTGTCTTGTGTATCGCGCTTCCGGCGAGGCTCCTCCGGCGACGTGTCTTGTGTATCGCGCTCGACGCCGGGAGTACACCTGACGTGTTCGTGTGCGAACACACTTTTTGGCGACTCCACTGGGGACGATCATCATGTCGAACGGCGGCATACCCCAGCCCTCCAGGATCAGCGCCGAAAACATCATCAAGCCTAGCTTCGATGATCTTTCGGAGGATCAACGCCAAGCTTTTGATGTGCTTAAGAAGCAGAGTCAAGAGCAATGACAAGAGGAGTTCATGGCTCTGCAGAAGAAGGAAGAGGAGGAAGATATGGTGGCTTACCTTGCAAGCTTCAAGAAGGACCGCCAAGGTACTGTTACCCCGCTTGGGGAAATCAAACTTCCGCCAATTCTCGGCAAACCTGCCGAGACCTCTGTAAGTACCTCTGCAAGTAAAAGCCTTTTTACTCCCGAGCAAATCGCCGAAATTCAAGGCCTTATTACTCGTGGTAACATGCAAGTTTATGATGTACTCGTGGAGAGAGACACGGCTAAAAAGAATACACCACTGTCTAGACCATCGGCGTCACATATGCCGATTGATCCACATCATGTCCAGAGCAACCAAGTCGTGAGTGCATCAGAGTATTTTACTACAAATAGGACCATCCCTTATTCGGCCGCCCGGCCGAATTTAGGTGTGCGTTTTCCAAGTGCTAGCATAGCACCAAACGTTAGTTCGGCGCCCGCTGCAAATCCACCATCCATAGAGTCATCCACATTAGAAGAAAGGCTAGCCAAATTTAGAGAAGATTTGGATCAAAGTTTCTTTCAGAAATACGGAGTTAAAGTAGCCAGTCGGGTCTACCATAAACCCTACCCTGAATATTTTGATGCTTTGCCATATCCCCCAGGTTACCAGGTGCCTAATTTTGCTAAATTCAATGGGGTAGATAGCAAAACAACTTGGGAACATATTAGCTAATATTTAGCACAGCTAGGAGAAGCTAGTAATTTTGATAAACTGTAAGTGTGTTTGTTCCCTTTATCTTTGACCGGTACCGCTTTTTCATGGTTTTCTGCTTTGCCTTATGGTTCTATTAACACTTGGTATCATCTAAAGAAGAAATTCCATGAGCATTTTTATAGCGGTGATAATGAACTTAAGTTGTCACATCTTACATCGGTTAAACAGAAACATGATGAATCGGTTACCGATTACACTAAAAGGTTTAGAGATACTAAAAACCGATGTTATAGTTTGGTGATAACTGAAAGGGACATGGCAGACTTAGTGCTCAATGGTTTGAGAACTCACATTAGAGAAAGAATTGAAGGTTATGAGTTTTTAAGCGTGAGCCAAGTTTTGGAAAGAGCTTGGGCTCAAGAGTGCCGAAGCAAAGAAACAAAAGATTTGCATAGGTCTAAATCTGATCGTCCTCATATAAATGCGGTTGGATATAATAGTGAGAATTCGAACGATGAAGCTGAGATTTATGCTGCTGAGTTTGTTTGGTCCTCAAAGGCCAAACCTTATACTTGTGATGCTCTTAAGCCGATTCGCAAGAATCGAGAAGACGAGATGACATTCAGTTTTGATGTAGCTAAGTATGATAGAATATTTGATGCTATGTTGAAAGATAAGTATATTAGAATATCTCATACTTTACCGCCATTTGAAGAGTTAAAACGGCGAGCTTATTGCAAGTATCATAATTCTTTCTCTCATGCTACTAATGATTGCAATGTTTTTGGCGACAGATACAATCGGCTATCAATGATGGACGATTAAGCTTTGCCGATATGCAAATTGACAAGCAGCCGTTTCCTATGAACACTATGGAGCTGCAAGGGAAAAAGATGTTAATTCGGCCAGAGGTGGCCAGATCAGCTAACAAAAATAATGTTGTTGGTGGTGAACCCAGGAACAGCAGCAAGGAGAGTGACAAAGTCTCGGGAAGGGAAATCGTTGTTGGCAAGCAATCCGATGGAAAGGAGACACTGAAGATCACCATAAAAAATCCTGCGCTCAGGGGGGCAACCGCAAGTGCAGGAAAATGCTCGTGCCAAGTTCATGAAGCCCAAGCGTGCGGAGGTTGGCAAGTGGAAGACAAATGAGGTCAAGGCACGGCACAAACAAATCAAGCCAACCTTCTATATTTTGCTGTCCAAATATGTGAACCAAGCGACTAGTTCCAACTCTAACCGGTCATCACGCATGAAGCGCCCGAGATCACCTCCAAAGGAGATGTCTCCACGACACGCAAGGCCGTATGAGCAGTGGGCGCCAGGACCGTGGATGGCGCCGCCCCCTTACGCGACATATTATTTCAATGGCGGATGGGTGCAGCCCCCAATGACACCGTATGCTTTCCATCCGGAGTGGACAGCACCTAGAAAATCTGTCCATGACAGGATCACACGGCATGTTCGAGACCGTTTAAGCTACAACGTTAATCGGTCATCCCAAAAATCATCGAGTAAGGGTGCTCGGAAGGAGTGGAGTCCTAAGCCACCATGCGCTGAAATTTTGGAGCCCAACAAGCAACAGGAAAATAATGTCAATGCCGACGTCATTGGGAAGGGCGTGCATGAGTTGAAGCTCAAAGAGCCGGTTGTTTGTGATAAACCGGCTAATTCTCATGGTCCTGTTTTGGTTATTCAACCAAGATCCTCGGCTAATGATCATGAAGCTAGCACGAGCAAGGCCAAGCCGAGAGATCCTAAATATACTCAGCCCAAGTGGTGTCCTCCTGGATTGACTAAAACCAAGAAGAGGAGGCTGCAGCGCTTGAGAAACCAAGAGAAGGTGGAACACGAAGCGGAGAAGAGAAGAGATGAGTCTTTCAAGGAGACTCATCCCGTAATACCGTCCAAGGTGTGGGTTCCTAAGCAAATTGCTGAAACTTCAGATGCATCTCCTACATCGAAAAGTGACGAAGAGATGCTGGATTTTGAGGGCACGCCGACTACAGAAGGTATGGATATGAATATGGTTTATTACTCGCCCACTGAATTCCGTGCCATGGATGAAGAAGGGGAGGTAGCACAGCTGGACTTTGGTCCTAAGAATGCCATCTTCGAGAAGCCAAAAGAACCGGTGAAACACTTGAAGCCATTGTGTGTCAAGGGGCATATTAATGGATCGCCGGTTGCAAGAATGCTCGTTGATGGTGGTGCAATGGTAAATCTTATGCCATATTCGGTCTTCAAGAAATTGGGGCTAGATGATGATGATTCGATGAAGACCAACATGGTGCTGAATGGATTTGAAGGGAAGGAAAAAACAGAGGCCAAAGACGTGATGAGTGTGGAGCTCACTGTAGGAAGTAAAACTTTGGCCACCGCCTTCTTTGTTGCTGAGGTGCAAGGTAATTACAATGTCATATTAGGCCGCGATTGGCTCCATGCAAATCAATGTGTGCCATCTACTTTGCATCAGTTTTTGATACAGTGGGTTGACGACGAAGTGGAAGTTGTCCATGCAGATAATTCGGCTTGTGTCGCTTTGGCCGATTCATTGGTGGATTAGCAACATCCCAATACTACTTGTTTGACAGGGCGCGACCTTTCAAATTTTGATTTTCTTACTGCTACTAAGAATGGATTTGTGCCCGTCTCTCTAAAGCCGGTTGGTAATAATCGGCTCCCAAGTATGTGATTAATGAATCCCAACGAGGAGTGGTTGCGGCGAAAGCTTGAAGAGTATCGGTCCAATGAGAACGATATGTATGAGTCCATAGAAGAATTAGAAGACATGGATAAATTAGGACAAGGTTTTACTTCAGCTGATCCATTGGAAGAGGTAGACATAGGAGATGGTTCAATTCCTAGGCCGACGTTTGTAAGCAAAAATTTGAAAGCCGATTATAAAGTTGTATTAATCGAGCTATTGAAAGATATGTTGATTGCTTTGCATGGGAATATCATGAGATGCCGGGCTTGAGCCGAGAACTAGTTGAGCATCGGTTACCTGTTAAGGCTGGTTTTAGGCCATACAAACAACCGGCCCGGAAAGTCAATCCCAAGATGTATGACCGTATCAAAGAAGAGATCGTTCATTTGCTTAAAGCAAATTTTATTAGACCTTGCAGGTATGCGGATTGGATTTCTGATATTGTGGCTGTGGAGAAGAAAGGATCCAGCAAGCTGAGGGTGTGCATTAACTTCAGAGATTTGAATAGAGCTACGCCTAAAGATGAGTATCCTATGCCAATAGCCGATATGCTTATTAATGATGCCTCTGGACATAATGTTATTAGCTTTCTTGATGGCAATGCGGGGTACAATCAGATTTTCATGGCCGAAGAGGATGCGTTCAAAACGGCCTTCCGGTGCCCCGTGTTTGTTGGTTTATTTGAGTGGACGGTGATGACCTTTTGGTTGAAGAATGCCGGCGCCACATATCAGAGGCTATGAATTTGATCTTTCATGATTTGCTTGGGGTCATACTTGAGGTTTCATTTAGCCGATTTGCGCCTAGCTTTTGAGAGGATGAGGAAATATGGGCTCAAGATGAATCCTTTGAAGTGTGCTTTCGGTGTATCGGCTGGGAAATTCTTGGGTTTTATTATACATCAGCATGGCATAGAGATTGATCCCAAGAAGATACAAGCTATCCAGAAAGTGCAAGCTCCGACATGCAAAAAGGATATGCAAAAATTCCTCGGCAAAGTTAATTATTTGAGGCGTTTTATAGTAAATTTGTCGGGGAAGGTTGATGCATTTACCCCTATACTTCGGTTAAAGAATGATGCTGATTTTACTTGGGGGGCAAAACAGCAGGAAGCATTTGATAAAATCAAAGTTTGTTTATCTAGTCCTCCGGTGTTAAAGGCGCCGAAACATGGAGAGCCTTTTAGGCTTTATATTGCAGTAGAGGAAAGCGTTATTGGCGCTGTTTTGGCTCAAGAGACCGGAGAAAAGGAGCATGTCGTCACTTATTTGAGTCGGCGTTTAATAGACGCTGAGACAAGGTGGAGATAAAGATTGGAGAAGACCCATTGTTGCATATTTGCAGAATCCTAGCAAGATGACGGACAGGGCTGTTCGGCGGATGGCTTTCAAATATGTGTTGATGGATGATGATCTCTATCGCCGAACAGTTGATGATATTCATTTGAAGTGCTTGGATGAAGACCAAGCAAGGGTTGCTATGGGAGAGGTACATGAAGGCATATGTGGTACTCATCAGTCGGCGCACAAGATGAAGTGGTTGTTGCGGCGAGCAGGATTTTATTGGCCAACAATGATCAATGATTGCTTCAGGTACTATAAAGGATGCGAGGATTGTCAGAAGTTTGGTGATATTCAGTTGGCTCCTGCCGCTATGCTGAATCCTATTATCAAGCCGTGGCCATTTAAAGGTTCGGGATTAGATTTCATCGGTATGATTCATCCTTCTTCATCGAAAGGGCATCGGTTCGTGTTGGTAGCTACTGATTATTTTACCAAGTGGTCTGAAGCAATACCTCTCAAAAGTATGACCCATAAGGAGGTGATTCAATTCATAACTGAGCACATTATACATAGATTCGGCATTCCTCAAACATTGACTACAGGTCAAGATTCATCATTTATGGCGAAGGAAGTGAAGGAGTTTGTTGAATCTTATAAAATAAAAATGGTCAGTTCATCTCCATATTATGCGCAAGCTAATGGACAAGCTGAATCTAGTAACAAAATGATTTATCGGCAGTGGACTTCCATAATTTGATGATCTTACAATAAAAAGGTGAAGTTGAAGAGCTTCCAAGTTGGTGACCTAGTATGGAAGGTAATCTTGCCGGTTGGTTCGAAGGACAGAAAATTTGGCAAATGGTCTCCGAACTGGGAAGGTCCTTTCAAGGTTGAGAGAGTGGTTTCTGGGAATTCATATTTGGTGGAATCAATAGAAGGGTATTTACTACCTCGAGCACTCAATGGAAGGTATCTAAAAAAGTTCTACCCAAGTGTGTGGCAAGACTGAACACACATATGGCCGATATATATTTATCGCCCTTAGCATATATGGCCGATGGAGTGTTGACATCGTCCTTAGATTTAAAGTGGTGCAAGTTATTTTTCGGCACACAAGTTTGCCGAAAAACAGGAGGGCATATGTTCACAACCAATTTTGGCTTACAAATAAAACTCCACAGAAAGTTATGGATGAGTTCCGCATATTCCTGGAAGAGTAACAGAGAGCACCCGGATGTTCGGTCGGAAGTTCCGGTGCTGGAAACCGAAGTTAAAAACAGAGAGAAATAGTCATTAAGATCTACTCGGATGGAAAAGTCGTAAACATGAAAGTTCTTCGTTTTTTCGAGACGAATAACTTTTCTTTTGGAATCGTCACGATCCGAGGTCGTTTACTACCTCAAAACTGGATCGGAAGGTGTAGCCAGATTTTGGACCGAACAGTTTTGGAAAGTTCAGATCCAACCATCCGAATTAGACTCAAATTAGGATTTTGGACGTGGATCTAAATCCTTTTCTTGTATGGGAAGTCCAGCCACCCTTTATATACATGAGGGGTGACGGCCGGTTGAAACAACACACACAATGGCAAAAACCAATCTACAAACCTATCACATCTTATTCTCTGCTTCTCGTTCATCGTCGTTCTTCAAACCGAAGAGCTTCGATCCACGAAGTCTTAGGGGCACGCGAACTGACCTAGGGCAGCCCATTGCCGCCGTGCGTCCAGACGGGGTCCCTCCCAGACGTGTGGGGTTTTGGGTTTCAAAAGATCTCACCGGCTGTCTTGCGTATCGCGCTTCAGACTCCAGGACACACGTGACGTGTCGTGTGCCAACACCCAGCTTGCTTTTGGTTGTTTTGCTGTGTATATGTCTCCCGCTGCAGTAGGTTCGTTTCCTGTCATGTTCAGTTCCCACCTGTCGCGGTCACGTACGGCCGATGCTCCCGGCCTGGCCTCCAGAGAGATAGCCACGTGTCATATGTGATCCTCTAGTCAGCGAGCTAGTTTCATACGTGGGGAGTTTGCAGACCACGGCGACGTAGGAGGAATAAATAGACGGTTACGTCCTTACGTCAGTCATTGTACTAGCTATAGTTGTGTAGATGAGAGAATTATATCGAACGGATTTTTCTAGCGGTGTGGCTAACGCCGGCACGCTGATCGATGGAGTACGAGTATACGTCAGGACTCGGAAGAAGTTTTTGAAGAGTAGGGCGGAGCTGAGATCGCGCTCACGTATTGTCACCAGAATCGGCTGAATTAGGCATATGCAACATCATCGATTCGGAGGGGATGCTCCCCATGCTCCTGGCCTGCTACGTTAAAACGCAGCCTTAAAACTGTCCATTGCACATTCGCGTTCAGACTAACCGAACAATCAGCAGGGATAGTCCATGCATGACCCACGGTCTAGAGCGTTTTGACCACAACAACCCCGTCGGTTGCTGCTCCCGGCCATTTTTCCGCCGGCCGGGGCGGTGTAAGCCCTGGGTTCCGCAGGCTAATTTCAACTCTGCCGAGCAATCATGCATGCAGTGCGAATGCGGCAAAAAAATCGTCAGCGCCGGCGTTCGTGGCTTCTTGCATCTTCTGAAGGTAAATATCTCCCGACATGCTTTGCAGTTTCATGTGTAAACGGATGTGCTTCGCAGCTTCATGTGTAAACGGAAAAAATGTTTTAAAAGTTAGAAGCATCAAAAGCTGAAGCAGAAGGCAAACAAACGGAGCCTCAGAGATCACACCAAGATTCTTCTTCCAGGCGCCACGTTACGGTGGGCGCATGTACGTGCCGTGCGACTATGATGGCTTCGCGCGAGCGCCTGGGCGCGGAAACAACAACTGTGGCTGGCCGGCCGACGGATTGATTGCTCATATATATCAGGCCGTCGCGGACCCCTGCTGCGGGCGGCCGCCACAGCCAGTCAGCCACCAATCCGGCTGACCGTCTTGGCACGTGTGTGCGTCAAGCCTCACGTCCGCACGACGAATGCGCCGAAACGTACGTTCAGTCGTCCACATCCCTGCCACAAAGTCCTCAAGTTGCACACACCATAA
Organism: Brachypodium distachyon; assembly: GCF_000005505.3. Lineage (NCBI taxonomy): Eukaryota > Viridiplantae > Streptophyta > Magnoliopsida > Poales > Poaceae > Brachypodium > Brachypodium distachyon. The sequence goes on from NC_016131.3 coordinate 42,245,577, forward strand.
CAACGGAATCAAAGCATTTCTGGAGGTGCATGCATACACACATGAAATTCGGCTTGTTGACCGAACGTGCTAGTGGGGGCCTGATCAGCTCAAATAGAAGAACTGGCAAAAGAGGACGATGGGGCCGTGCGAATGCTCGCTGGGGAGACGTCTCGGCAAGTGCAACCAGCAAAAACTACGAGATCGATACGAGTCATAGTCCAGAGCAAAACCAATACTCCGTAATAACTTCCTACGACATTGGTGATTGCAGATTCCCAGATTCCCTTGTGAACGAACAAATTGGATAAGACTAACGACCGCAGCAGAAAGACGGTGCGGTGCGACGATCGAGCATATGTCATGCTGCAGGGCAACCGCGCAGGGGAGTTCGTTAGGACCCGTGCAGAAGGTCAGAGATGAAAAGGGAACACGTGTTCTCCATTTGCACCAGGTATGGATTAATTGGTAGGTCATGAGCCATTGAGTACCGGACGGTTGTGGTATATTCGTTGCAAAAGACGCGTTCAACGTTGCTGCCCAAATCGGTCAAGATTTAGCATTACTGCATGTTGTCATTCGCAAGTCCAATGGTCTACAGTAGGAGCGTAGAACTCTGTTCTGCCGTGCTTTTTTTTCTGCAGCTGATATGGATTGATAGATTATAACATGGTTTAATTACCGAGACACCGTGTGCATGGACTTCTTCCTTGGAGCGATGATCATCACTACTTGAGATGGTGCCACGGCAAAATTCTGGGGCTCGGGCGCAAAGACATTTCGGATCATGCTTAGATTCAGCGGCGGAACCAGGAACTCGAGAAAGGGGGTGCTAACATAGGTATAATGGTGCTATATTTGTGATTCTTTTATGATTTTGAGCTAAACAATCAACACTTTCTCTACTAAACATCTTTGCTACGCTGGTGCTACACGGGTAAGACCTATCTGCGCCTCTGCATGGATTAATAATATTTCACATCGGCGTTTCCGTAAACCATATTCAACAATTTTACACCCTTTGGAAACAACTGCACGAGGTGATCCTGACCAAGAGGGAGGCACAAAACATGGTGTGTTTTTTTGTGCACCCCTGAGATTACTAAAACTTTCAAATATTCCAGTTTTCCATTTCGCCAAATTACCGACATTTTTGGCTTGAATTTGAATGAAATTCAACCAGGAAATTTGATAACAATTTTTTAAAATAGAAATATTCTGATAGGGCAAAGGTGGCCCGATCTTTCAATGAGAAGATGGCTATCGATTTGGGTGGAGGTCGACGTTGGCGAACCGATCACAAACGTGTGAGACGTTGCGCCTTAGCGATCGCTACACCAACTTCCGAGGTTATTGACCCCGCCGGAGCTAGATCAACCTGATCCCGAAGGATCTATCCCTGCAAGCAACCGAAGAACAAGTAAGAATAATAGATGCAATCAAGATATTGCGAATAAAGGTGAAACTTTATATGTGGGATTCTGGAAGTGCGTAGTACAGGAGGTCGATTTGACTCTCGTGACTATGGCGAAGATTAGCAATGGATAAGTTTTAAACTAAACAAAATCCTCCTCTAAACGATGACCTAGAAGGGTTTATATAGAGGGGTATGCGGCCAGCCTTGGAAAGTGGGCCGAACACTCTATGGGTCGGTTTACATGGGTCTGGCCCAACTTGAGGTGACGCAGCACCATATCTTCACGTGGACGTAAATAGGAATTGGAAACTCTATATGTCGCCCACATCTTCATCTCTCCTTATGGTAGTTTCAAAGTTCTGAAATCTCCCGTTGCGGCATCATCTTCAATCCTCTCAACCTTGCTACCATCTTCTCCATGCGTGATCATGCTCCAGTGCTTGTCCCTCTGATCCATTCTAGGTCCATCATTCCTAAGTGTAACAAACACATCTGATTTAAGCAGCATCATATTGTCATGTATCAGAGGAATCGTTCAAAGAAACGAAAGTACCTGATAGTTAAGTTAGCATGCACGAGCTCTTGTGATAGGTCCTTGTATTGTGAATGTAGGTGCAGCGGTTTTATCAACATGGGGGATGTCCTCATCATCCTCCCCTTCTTGAATTGAAGTCATCCGCGAAGCAATGTCTTCTTCTTCTCCCAAATATGGCCTCAAATCTGCAATGTTAAATGACGGACTTACCGTACCAAAATCTGCAGAAAACTCAAGTTTGTAGGTATTATCATTAATTCTTTCTAACACCTTAAAAGGAGCAGCACCCCGTGGCATCAATTTTGATTTGCGCAAATTAGGAAAACGATCTTTGCGCAAATGCAACCAAACAAGATCGCCAACATCAAACACAACATGCTTTCGGCCCTTATCTCCAACAGTTTTAAACTTAGCATTCATGTGTTCTATATTCTCCTTAGTAGTAGCATGCAATTTCAGGATTAATTCAGCACGCTGTGTAGCATCCAAATTATTTCTAACCGAAGATGGTAAAGGCAATAAATCAATAGGTGCACGAGGAACAAAACCATACACAATCTCAAAAGGGCACCTCTTAGTGGTACAATGCAGCGAACGATTGTAAGCAAATTCAACATGAGGTAAGCATTCTTCCCATAACTTTAAATTCTTCTTTAAAAAAGCCCGCAACATAGTAGACAAAGTTCGATTGACTAATTCAGTTGCCCATCAGTGTGGGGGTGACATGTAGTACTAAACAGCAATTTAGTCCCCAACTTAGCCCATTAACATCTCCAAAAGTGGCTAAGAAACTTGGTGTCACGATCGGAAACAATAGTATTTGGCACACCATGTAAACGAACAATTTCACGAAAGAACAAATCAGCACAACATGTGCGACATCATCACTCTTGTGACAAGGAATAAAATGTGCCATCTTCGAAAATATATCAACCACAACAAAAATACTATCCCTCCCCTTCTGTGTACGAGGCAATCCCAAAACGAAATACATCGAAATATCCTCCCATGGAACACTAGGAACAGGAAGAGTCATGTATAAACCATGTGGATTAAGGCGGGACTTAGCTTTTTGACATGTCGTGCATCGAGCAACGAATCTCTCCACATCCCTACGCATCCACGGCCAAAAGAAGTGGGCAACAAGTATGTCCTCCGTCTTCTTTACACCAAAGTGTCCCATTAAACCTCCACCATGCGCCTCCTGCAACAACAAAAGACGAACGGAACTATTCGGAATACATAGTTTGTTAGCACGGAACACAAATCCATCATTGAGGACGAATTTGTTCCAGGTTTTCCCTTCTTTACACTGCTACAAGACCTCTTTAAAATCAGCATCATGCACATATTGTTGTTTAATGGTTTCCAATCCAAAAAATTTGAAATCAAGCTTAGATAGCATGGTATAACGTCGTGACAAAGCATCCGCGATAACATTATCTTTTACCCTTTTGTGTTTAATAACATAAGGAAAAGATTCAATAAATTCGACCCACTTGGCATGACGCTTATTCAAATTAGCTTGACTACGAATGTGCTTTAAAGATTCATGATCAGAATGGATAACAAATTCTTTAGGCCATAAATCATGTTGCCAAGTTTCTAATGTCCGAACCAGCGCATACAATTCTTTATCATAAGTAGAATAATTTAGACTTGGCCCGCTCAGTTTTTCACTAAAATATGCAACAGGTTTATCCTCTTGTAACAACACGCCTCCCAATCCAATACCACTAGCATCACATTCAAGTTCAAATGTCTTATTGAAATTAGGAAGTTGTAATAAAGGCGCATGAGTTAACCTATCTTTCAACAACATGAACGCATCTTGATGTGCAGCGCCCCAAACAAAAGGAACATCTTTCTTTGTAAGCTCATTCATCGGCGCAGCAATGGATCCAAAATCTTTGACGAAGCGCCTATAAAACCCCGCGAGCCCAAGAAAACTCCGCACTTGGGTGACCGTCTTTGGTGGCGGCCATGTCGAGATAGCCTCAATCTTGGCGAGATCAACTTCAATACCCTGTGCAGTAACAACAAAACCAAGAAAAGCAACCCGGTCGATGCAAAAGGTGCACTTGGCAAGGTTGCCAAACAAACGTGCATCGCGTAACGCATTGAAAACAGCATGCAAATGATCCAAATGTTCATCCAAAGATGTGCTATATATGAGAATATCATCGAAATATACCACCACAAAACGTCCAATAAAAGCACGTAAAACTTCGTTCATTAATCTCATGGATGTGCTGGGAGCATTAGTTAAACCAAAAGGCATTACTAACCATTCATAAAAACTGAATTTAGTTTTAAAAGCTGTTTTCCACTCATCTCCTAGCTTCATACGAATCTAGTGGTAACCGCTACGCAAATCAACTTTAGAGAACATGGTAGAGCCACTTAATTCATCTAGCATATCATCTAATCGTGGTATAGGATGACGGTAATGAATGATGATATTATTGATAGCTCTAGAATCAGTACACATGCGCGACGAACCATCCTTTTTGGGAACCAAAATAATGGGGACGGCACAAGGACTAAGGGACTCACGAATATGACCTTTGTCGAGTAATGCTTGAATTTGTCGTTGAATCTCTTTGGTTTCCTCCGGGTTGGTACGATATGGCATACGGTTGGGCAGCGACGCTCCAGGAGTTAAGTCAATTTGATGCTCGATTCCACGAATAGGTGGCAGTCCCGGAGATACATCTTGTGAAAAAACATCCACATACTCCTGCAAAATGTTAGCAACCGCAGGTGGCAAAGAAGAAAGCATGTCCTCAAATGAAAACAGAACTTCTTTGCAAACAATAGCATAACATGTAGTAGTGCTAACATCAAGTTCAGAAATATCATATTTGCTAGCAAGCAAACAAGTACTCTTCGAACGAATTTCATTAACATGTTTAGGTTCAGATTTGGAAGTACTTGTAGAAGGCCTAAGTTCCTTAGAAACAATCTGATTTTCACTTAACTTTTTCTCATTATGGGCTTTACTAGCTCTAGCAAGATCATCTTTTAAAATACTTTCAGGAGACATAGGAAGTAACACAATTGGCTTATCGTTATGAACAAGAGAGTACTGATTTGTGGTACCAGTGTACCGAATTTGTGTCAAATTGCCATGGTCTACCAAGTAAAAGAGCACATGCTTGCATAGGAACAACATCACACTCAACATAATCAGCATATGCAGCAATAGTAAAATGCACACGAACGGTACGTGTTACCTTAACTTTGCCGCTGTTGTTAAACCATTGAATATGATACAGTCGAGGATGGGGTCGTGTCGTGAGAGAAATCTTCTCTACCATCTCCATGCTTGCTAGATTGTTGTAGCTCCCCCCATCAATAATAATGCGAACACATCGGTCTTTGACCACACCTTTGGTATGGAACAGATTATGGCGCTGATTTGGTTCAGCCTTGGTCACTTGTGCACTCAAAACTCGCTGGGCAAATTAAGCTCGGGTACTTCTCCGTTTCTTCTGCAGCCATAAAGTGGGACTCATGCTCCTGGGCTGCTACAGCACATTGCTCCTCATGTGCAATAAGAGCTAAGGTGTCCTCATCAAAATCACCGGCGGAGTCGTAACCACCGTCCTCAAGGGCAATCATGACACGAGCGGAGGGGCATTCACGCGCAATGTGACCAAGCCCGCTGCATTTGCGGAATTGAATCTGGCTGGATTTGCCCGTTGAAGCCATGGAGGACGAAGAACTTGGGGCTGGTCCAGCGGAAGTACGCTTCGGTGCAAATGGAGTTGACGGAGGCGCTGCTGAGCGTGTGGGTGTGGTCGTAGAAGTGGCTGGTGCAGCAGTCCATGACGACGAAGGCAATGGTTTCCAAGAAGAAGAACGCCCTGCAGAAAAATTAGTTCGTGTCGCCTCTCGCCGATCCTGCACTTCACATTCAGCATTGCACGCAAGATGGAATAAATGGGTTATAGTATGGTAGGACTTATATCGGAGAATAGTTTGAATTTTCTTATTTAACCCACCAAAGAAACGTGCGAGCAAAGTTTCATTATCTTCCACTATACCACACCGGATCATACCAGTTTGTAATTCTTGATAGTACTCCTCTACAGAATTTTTACCTTGATCTAAATGTGTTAACTTGTTGAGCAAAGTACGTTGGTAAGATGGTGGCACAAAACGAGTTCGCATGGCCCGTTTCAAAGCATCCCAAGTAGTGATTGGATTAGCAGCATTAAGACAACAATATTCAGACCACCATATGGAAGCAAAACTAGTGAACTCACAGGTAGCAGCACTGACACGTTTATCCTCGGGATAATTTAAACATGTAAAACGTTGTTGTATTTCTAATTCCCAAGAAAGGTATGCATCAAGATTATATCGACCATCTAACGTGGGTATATTCAATTTCAGTTTTTCAACATGGTCATCATCACGTACCGACGGGTGTGCATTGCGAACGTAGGGGCGTGGACAGCCACGCGGTTGGTGTAGAACCTCCTCCTCGTTCCCGCGTTCGCCCTCGGAGTCGTCCGCCCCGTAATACTCATCATGCTGCTCATCGTGGAACGCGGCGGCCGTAGTCGAGGAGTGGCCTTGGTGAAGGGGAACACGTTGTGCCCGCCCAGTGAATGCTTGCTGATGTGGATCCCGAGTTGCGGTTGGCTGCGGTAAACGCGCCATCAGCTCCCGGAATTTGGCGTCGAGATGGGTGGTGAACGAGGCCTCGAGGCCCTCGACCCGTTCCATCGTATCATTAAAACATTTGTCAACGTCCTGCATGTGGTCGCCCATGAGCTTGGTGAAGTTAGCTTGCAGTTCGGCGCCAGTGGGTTCCTTGGCATCGTCCACACTTGTCATGAATAGTACTCAAAAGCACAGCGAGCTATATGGGTGTATATGCTACAAGCAAGTGGTGGAACACACGTAATCCGTCAAGCAAACTAAAATTCTTACCCGTTCTTACCCTGCAGTAGGTGGTGACTAGCAACCGTTGTGGTTAAATCTCAGGAAGATTGAATAGAGCGATTGCCAGGCGGTGTCAATTCACGGTGTAGGAATATGTGGAGCTCTGGGTGGCTGTAATATCTGTAGCAACAATTCAAAACAGCAATGCCACAATTTGAAAATTAGCTCAACGACGGTACAGTGCTGGTCCTAGGCTAAACCGGCTAGAGACGCGAGCCTAGAACACCTACGAGTCACATCGCATCACCATAAGCAAAGGTAGCAGCGCTCGGAAAGTGATAGGTAGAACAAAAAAAATCAAGAGGACAGAAGGTGTCTCAAGGTGAATGACAAACGCAACAACCTGGATAGCGTCGAAGAACAATGTGTCCAGATGTGCGACACTGCAAAACAACTGCTTTGAAAAGCGCACAGAGGCGAATAAAATCCGCTACAATGGCGGATAGCTAAACAAAGTTCCGGAAGTATAAAAACAATATAGGTACGAAAAAAGTTTGGAGAGGGTTCCAGACTCTTTTTTTTTTTTTGCTCTCCCATCCTCTTTTCTTGCGGCCGAAGCTTTCCGGACGTGAAACAACTTACAGATCGGATCGGAAACTCTGTGTATGGGAAGCAAACTCGAAAAAGGAAAACAAAATAAACCTGACTTGATACGGATAGATATGTCCTGGCGGAATTGGTGGTGGTGGTGGAAAAGCTGCGAGCGAGGCGAGGCGGTGCACGGCGGCGTGACGGCTATGAACAGAACTCGAAACTCCAAAGGTCTAAACGCTAAAACCAGCACTCGACACGACGATGCAGACTAAAATTAACAATGCACATACTGAAAAGAAAAGATGCAAAGGCTCGAAATTGTTTGTAGGACAAGATCTAACCCTAATTTTTGTGGCTTTTTCATGGATTGTAGGAATAAAAACAGATGCAAACTACTCTAGGAAAACAGTAAGATCTCACCGAGAAACCTGAAATCTGATACCACTTGATAGGGCAAAGGTGGCCCGATCTTTCGATGAGAAGATAGCTATCGATTTGGGTGGACCTCGACGTTGGCGAACCGACTACAAACGTGCGAGACGTTGCGCCTTAGCGATCGCTACACCAACTTCCGAGGTTATTGACCACGCCGGAGCTAGATCAACCTGATCCCGAAGGATCTATCCCTGCAAGCCAACCGAAGAACAAGTAAGAATAATAGATGCAATCAAGATATTGCGAATAAAGGTGAAGCTTTATATGTGGGATTCTACAAGTGCGTAGTACAGGAGGTCGATTTGACTCTCGTGCCTATGACGAAGATTAGCAATGGGTAAGTTTTAAACTAACAAAATCCGCCTCTAAACGATGACCTAGAAGGGTTTATATAGAGGGGTATGGGGCCAGCCTTGGAAAGTGGGCCGAACCCTCTATGGGTCGGTTTACATGGGCCTGGCCCAACTTGAGGTGACGCAGCACCATATCTTCACGTGGACGTAAATAGGAATTGGAAACTCTATATGTCGCCCACGTCTTCATCTCTCCTTATGGTAACTTTAAAGTTCTGAAATCTTCCGTTGCGGCATCATCTTCAATCCTCTCACGCTTGCTACCATCTTCTCCATGCGTGATCATGCTCCAGTGCTTGTCCCTCTCATTCATGTTAGGTCCATCATTCCTAAGTGTAACAAATATATCTGATTTTAGCAGCATCATATTGTCATGTATGACAAAATCGTTCCAAGAAACGAAAGTACCTGATAGTTAAATTGGCGTGCACGAGCTCTTGTGGTAGGTCCTTATATTGTGGCTATAGGTGCAGCGGTTGTATCAACATGGGGATGTCCTCATCAGATTCGAGCGAAATGCAAAACAAATTAGTCGTTAAGCAGGAAGAACTTTCCATATTGTTGCTGAAATTTTCAGCAGATACGAAACCGTGATTATACTGTCGTGATTATATGTACTTCCTCTGATGCATAATAAATGCCTTAAATTTAGTATAACTTTGTACCAGATTAGAAGTATTCCTCCGTCCAACAAAGATGTCTCAAGTTTGTCAAAATTTGAATGGATCGAAACATTATTTAGTGTATAGATGCATTCAAATTTGATGAAACTTGAGACATCGTTTATTAGACAGAGGGAGTACAAAATTTGAGACACTTATTATGAATCGGAGGTAGTATTTACCGGCGACCAATGCAATCCACATTTGTCACGTTATATATGTATATCCATTTCACGACCGGGAGATCGATTCAAAGATGTACTCCGTATCACATACGCGTACCAAGAGTACAGTTCGACGAAGGGCATAATTTCCGGAAGTCATGCGCCGATAGCAGAAGGAAAACCGGCCTACAGTAATAATTTACGGCAGCGGCTACGCGCGTCCGTGTGCGAGCAGATCCAAAGCGCGACACGGCAGCCCGCTGCGGGGATCATCGGGCCGATCAATTGCTATCGTCGCGCGGGCTAGGCGGCTAATTAACCGCGTTAACACAATGCGCCCTTGACCTCGCCGCGCCCGCCGCCGCCGCCGCGCTAGACAATCCTCCGATCCCGTGCCGTGACGGGCGCTAAAGCAGGCAAGCAAGGAAGGCCACCGATATGTGCCGTGATGGACGCACCATCTGCAGTGCGTCCGCCGTGGCGATCCCGGCGGTTTAGTCGTACGCGAGAATGCCATTGATTAGCCGCGAGACAAAGGGGTCAGAGCACACGTATGTGCCTATTAATGGAGGTTTTTAATTACGGGTGCAAGATCAACGTTAAGGATCTACTCCGGCCGAAAAACGAAGGTGGATTTCGCAGCACTCTTCGACGTTGTCGCACTCGTTACGTTTGCCAGGACGGTAAATGATGTGATCTGAGGGGAGAAGCTGCGCCAGAAACGCTTGCTTGCTAAAAGTAAAGTCGCTTAATTAATTTCCTCACCGGATTAGGTGCAATGTCAGTTAAGGAGCTAAGCTAATTAAACTTCACTTCTAATCCTTTGAAATTTTTGAAGGATTCTTATCCTCATGATTTTTTTAGACGTTGATAGTTTGACTCAAAGAATTACAAACTATATGAGATAATCTTACGTTTTTTCAGTCTACACAAATCATGTCACTTATTTTGGATGGAGAGAGTACTATTTCAAGATGTCATACCACTTTTTTTATCTTGCATTTATTTTTCTATTTTCCTGCACTTTGATACAAAGAAATTTCATATGATATTTTGAGGATTTAAATGCTTAGGATTCTTTTTCTTTATATAGTTGTTTGATTAGGATTGAATCTCATGAGAAATTTTCCAAAGGATCCATTAGTTCTACGTTTCATAAGAAATTTATTTATCCACTACAACCCCGATATGTTACCCTTTATTTTTTTTCTTTGTTCAATCAAACAAACGTGGGTGCAACTAAATCCTTGTAGGATTCCGACGACATGACATTGCAACTTTGCTGTTTTTTCCTTTGTTTCTCCTCTCTCAGGAGTATTTGCTAAAGAATCTTGTTCAAAAAAAAAAATCACAACCCCATTGACGTTCTTGAACTGAAACTTAATTGGACCGTCAAAAAACGTGCATTAATTTCTCAGTGATACTGACGTCAGATATCCACCAGAGCCTATTTAATTCCTTCTCTCTGCCACAGTGCCATGGTTGGTGGCAAGCTTTGCATTACGAATGGAGATGGTATACGTTCAGCTGTATTTGTATTGTACCGATACCTACCACGGTATATGCTCTCTCTGTTTCTTAAAAAATGTCATATTAGTTTTCATTAAGACAATTCTTTAATCATAAATTAATATGTTAAAGTGTGATTTATATGACATGAAACCACAAGTATCTATTTTTGATAACGAATATAGCGATACTAATTTCATATTAGTAACTTGTACTATTAAAAATATTCTGAAACAATCATAAAATAAATATATAAAAATATAAGATTGAAAGCTAGCGATACTAATGTCATATTAGTAACTTTAACTATTAAAAATATTCTGAAACAATCATAATATATATAAATATATAAAAATATAAGATTGAAAGTTAAAAATTGGTGTAAAACGAAATAAGTGTATAGTATCGGAAAAATAGCGTATGTTTCATACAATACGATGTGCAAGTCAAATTTACACAATTTTTTGTTCACACTCTTTATTTATACGCACTAGTGCAACCCGAGCATAGAGTGTAGCATGTTTGCACGCTCCTTTCAGAGATCGAAAGGAAAACAAACAAACAAAAAAGATGGAAAGGAAAAAGAAGTTCCGGTCCACGTAGAGCCCAAGACTCGCTTAAACTTACCACCACCTTTGACTTCCAAGCTTTCCCGTCCTTTCCCCCCACTTTTAAATGCCCACAACCCCTCGAAACACAAACACGGCAAAGATCAAATTGAACCGAGCGCACGCTCTCCTCACCTCACCTCACCAAGGGAGAGAGGCCGGAGACGAGGCGGCCCAAGCGAAGAGGAGGAAGGCTGCCGCCAACCGAGAGTAAAGAAAGCGCGCACACAGCTAGTCGGCGGCAATGGGCAACGCACTCGGCGGCCGGCGGAAGGGCGCCAAGGTGATGCAGCTGGACGGCACAGCGTTCAGGGTGAAGCCGCCGGCGTTCGCAGGCACGGTGCTCAACGAGCACCCGGGGTTCCAGCTTCTCGAGTCCGAGCAAGTGAAGCTTCTGGGCGTCCGCGCGCGCCCTCTGGAGCCCGACGCGCCGCTCCGGCCCGGGCGGCTCTACTTCCTCGTGGCGCTGCCACGGCCCACGGCGCCCCCGCGGCGCGCGTGGTCCGGCGCGCTCCACGTGGGCGCGCGCGAGCGGCTCGAGTCGCTCATGCTCACGCGCCGCTCCACCTCCGACCTCACCTTCCCCACCACGGCGCCGGCCTCGCCGCTCTCCACGGCCTCCGAGGGCGGCCCCGTGCAGCTCCGGATGCGGCTGCCCAAGGCGCAGGTGGCCAAGCTCATGGGCGAGAGCCGGGACGCGGCCGAGGCGGCCGCCAAGATCATGCAGCTCTGCGCCGCCAACGGCGCCCTGGCGACGCCCGAGAGGCGCACCCCGGAGCGGAGCCCGCGGTTCGTGCCCACGCCGGACTGGGGCACGGCAGCTGGTAGCGGGGAGCTCGCACAGACGCCCGAGATGAGCCCAAGGTTCGTGCCCACGCCGGACTGGGGCACGGGCGCCGGCAGGTTCGCGCGGACGCCCGAGCGGAGCCCCAGGTTCGCTGTGACGCCCGAGTGGGGCTCCAGGTTCATGATGCCGACACCGGAGAGCGGTGGCGCCAAGACGCCGGATAGGTGGACGGCGCTCTCCCGCACACCGGAGTACTATGCATCGCCGGATGCCAAGGCCTCCCGGAAGGAGGTAATACTGCACCGCTTCCTTCCAAGTATTTTTTTTTTTTGTTTCTGATAAACATTATTTTTGCGGTCTTTTTGTATTATTTGCTTTTCTTCCATCTGCATTTCAGTTGTTTCTAGAACTAGAGGGAAAAAATGTTTTTTATTTCAAGGAACCGTGGGATCATTGTTTGCTCGTGAGGATTTTCACCCCAAATATATGTACACCTTGTCAATTTGGGACGTTTAGGAGGAGTGCAAAGTACAATAGAATTCACTCTAAGTTTAAATTAGCCATAGAAATTAAAGAAGCAAGACTCCATGAGTTTAAGGCTTGAAAACAGATAATAAGAAGAATGCGACAAATTAAGAGTCATCGCTTAATTAAGAATCCATGAGGTTGCACCCATAGAGTGTTGCACGTACAGCTCCCAAAGGGAGTAATAAAATGATAAATTGAGAGTCATCGCTTGAATTAGTGAAGCGATGCAGAGGCGTCGTATGTATGTACTGAGTCGTGTGCTAGATGTCGCTCCTAACACGTTAGTGAGATTTGCTCGCCGTCAGTTGTAGGATTTGACAAGCGGAATTTTCAAAACGAGTTTCTCTGAATGTTCAATGCTGTCAACAGATAATTTAGCACAATTCCCGATTAGAACTGTTGCATCTCATTCTAAGGATAGTCCTCCCTCATCGGCTTGTCATCGATCCATTTTTGGATGTATTCCCACCTTCTTGGTGCATGTCTCTATCTGTAGATAGTCTAATACTCCGCACCTAAAGTTTCGTCTAGAGTAGTCACTCAGAATTTTAGAATTAGTCTATGCCTACCAAAGATGATCTTAATTTTTCCATTAATTTCAAGAAATTAAGTTCAAATCCAGAAAATTTCATGGATCATAACATGACAAGTTAGTAGTTACTGATAAGCTTATACACATTAGTGTATCTTTGGCCAATTGTTTTCAGTCACCCTCATGTAGCGACATACTAGTAAACTAGTAGCTCAAAGTCAAAGAAGTAAATCTCAACCATTAAACCATCGTAGGCAGTGGCAGGCAACCGTTAAGTGATGCTATCGTGTATTGAAGAAAAACTTATCACCATGAGCGATCTTTCCCTTGCTTATTTTTTTTTCTATCTGAAGATATGGAATATTACCATTTACGATTTCCGTTCTTAAGTCAATTCAAGTGCATTATTGTTGCCTTCGTCATGCATGCGATTTTCTTTCCTCGCACTTCCTGCTCGGATACTGAGCCATCGTTTTCCCCGAATGCGGTTGGTTCAAATGCATTATCCGTCGCTTTTGCTGACACAACTTGTGCTTGGGATTTACTTATCTTCATGTGGTGTTTCAGAAGCGAACGCGGTTCGTGGCCTTGCCAGATGAGGTAATAGCTTGACATTTCGTCTGCTGAGACAAGGATCAATCAATAGTCTGCGATAGCGGAAGCATGTTGGCGCCCTTCAGATCAGAGCACGTGGACGTGCTTTCAAGAGATCGGTCGACCGCCGATTGCTGGCTGGAGATGAGATCGAAGCCGCCGAGGGTTTCCGGCCTCTCTTCTTTCGTACGGCATGGAGCGTGTCATTTTCCTCTGTTTATTTATCTTCCTCGCTAGGTAGAGCCTATATATGATAGTATCTGTAATCGTAGTGCTCTCTCGTCCTCTGTTTCTGTAGTTCGCTGAAGCTTACAGCCTAGAGGAGATGTATATGGAGCTCTACGTATCAAAAGTATATAGTACTTCTGTGCATAACGTTGGAGATGGGACCCTGCGTGCCAACGTGGATGGTTCATCTCCAACCTTGTTGCACTCGGTTCTTGAATGTCGAGTGCCATCCAGTTATGATTTTTTGTAAATATTTTGTCAAAGACAAATAATGGATCGTGTGGGGTTAGATTTCGTGGAATAAAACTGCTAACTCAGCCCAACGTCCGATGTATCGAACTTCTCAAGGCCTACGGTCCTATTGGTCTTTTTTTTTTTCAAGAATGCAATCCAGCGAGTGCATCATCGATTAAAAAAGAAGAGCCAGAAGTCTAGTACAACGTCGAAACGGCAAAACAACGCCAACAAGTGGCAAAAGGAAAAACACACCACCAACCCAAGCTAAGTTGGACAAGAACCTAGTCACAACCACCGCAAAAACCCTACACAACAACAAGCCTAGAAGACAAAGATGTCGTGCACAGGACCTCAACAGCCACTTCACGCCCGCCGCCAAGCCTCTCAAACAATCACCGCAACATCAAGACCGCCCCGGACAATGTAGCCCACCGTCGCGCCAAGAGAGAGATCGGCAAGTGGGGTAGCTGCAGGCCGGAACTGAATAAGGAGATTGGTCAAGGTGCGTCGATGAGGGGTACAACATCGCGCCCAGAAGTCCAGCGTCCTTGGCACAGAACCGGCACCATCGCCCACAACAACCATGCTCACTGAAGGTCTCCAAGGCCATCAAGACAGCGCTCTCAAGAGAGGAGAACGACGTTGAGCGCCGCGGTTGCCGGGTCCGTCGCCAAACCAAGGGTTTCCCCCAATGCCAAAGGAGGAGGGAGGCGCGGCCGAGCCACAACGACGCCTCCAAGAAGGTAATGGCGGCCGCGACCGTCATCGTCGTCGGTGTAGGCCCACACCCACGCAGAGATTTCTCTCCGGCCTGCACCGCCGCGGCTGCCCGTAAGGGCAAGCCCCAGCTTTTTCGCGCCTCCACCGCCGTGGCAGCCCACAAGGGCAAGCCACAACCTTTGCGCGCCTACCGCCGCCGAAGGGCTCGCCTCCGACAAGCAGGCCGCCGAACCGGCGCCACCGCCCCCACTGACCAGGACCAGGGGACCCTCGTCCACTATCTTGGCGTCGTCGCCGGCGCACCGGGCTAGCCGAAGCTAGCCGCAGCAAGGAGCCGCCCGCGCAGACCTGACCGGGCCACGCCGCCACCAGCGACGCAGAGCCCCGCCCGCCGCCAAGACTCCGCCAACCACTTCGCAGCCAGGCCCCCTCGCCGGCCTCGCCTGCCGCCTCCAACGGATCTGAGGGGCACGGCCCCAGATCCCGCACGGGATGCCCTCGCAACCCCCAGCCGCTCCCCGGAGCCACCGCCGGAGAAACGCGGCGTCCCAGCGGCGCCCGAAGAAGAGGTCCTCCGAGCCGCTGCAAAGGGAAAGCCCCACCGCCGCCGTCCACCCATGGGGGCTTCGCCCGCCGGCATCCTCCGGCGGCGGCGAGGGGAGGAGGGGAGAGCAGGGGAGCTGGTGGCGGCGCTAGGGTTTGCGTCCGCCCGAGCCGCTCATGGGAGCGATGCGGGGGCGTCCCGTAATAATCTTCACGGAACAAATTCAGCTCAACTTTTCGGTCCAATTGGTCTGAAGGGGGGAAAACACATCAATTTTATATGGTTTAGAGGAGACGATACAATTCTTTCGAGAGATGGAATCTGCGAGAGCTGACCTTCCACAACGGCGGCCGGCGGGAAAGACGACGATGGCACGGGTTCCATTGAGGATTTTCGGTCAAATTAGAAGAGGGATTTGGGATAGGAGAATAAAACTCTCAAGATGACACGTCGGGGGTCGCGTTTTAAAGCGTGGAGAGGGAGATCGGAGGTGGATGCCGACGGCCAGCGCTCGGGCCGCGTCGGTTGCAATTGCAAATGGGGGATTAAGCAGTGGAAACTGATGTTAAAGCCTGAATTGACTCGTGGGTGAATGGGATTAATTTCCCAGGGTCGACTGAAGAGAATTATTCGGGATGAAGGGGATTAATGGCGGAGGTGGTGTGCACAGGGAGCGGCATGCGCGTGTTCTCTGCTTCTTCTTTTTTCTCTGCTGTTCTCCATCGAGCCATCGAGAAAAACGAAGGGTGCGTATGTTCGGGCTGGGCGAGGGCGACCAGGAGATGGACCAGGAAAGGTGCGGCCCATTGTGTACGAGGAAAGAAGGAAAAGAAGAAAAGGCGAGCAGGCCCATCTGGCTGGGAAAAAGGGCGCTGGACCCAAGTTGGGATGAAAAGAGAAAAAATGAACTCAGGCTGGGCTGTGCTGGTGGCTCTAGGCCAGCTAGGGTAACCGGCCCAGCATGAAAAAAGATGAGAGGGAGGAGCTGGGCTGGGTGGTATGGGTTTGGCCCAAAACTAGAAACAGTTTTCTCTTTTTTATGTAAAAATGCTCAAACTCCATAACATCCAACATAAAATGCAAACGAGCTGCAAAAGATCAGAGAAACATCAAACCTGCATATATAAATATAATGGGTTCAAATAACATACCAACAAAGCAAAATATGAAAGTGAACCCAAGGTTAAATTCGAGATGGTGTTAATTCAATTTGAAACCAAAGTATTAGGAACAAATGTTAAAAAAAGCATCAATCAATCCACTAAATTTTCAAGTCCTAATTTTTAGGAAATAAAGATCCAAAAAAAATTAGACGGTTACATGCTTTTGTTTAGATGAAGCTTCACTAGAAGGCTAGGCACATGGGCCCTAGCGACCCTATGATGCCCATTTTCCCTCGCCTCCTTGCTTATCAATCATATTCCCTTGGGGAGTTATGTTGTTGTACACAGCTCGTGTGAGGGCATCCACATTATTTAGAGGTAATTTCACCTCTAAGTTGGGACCCATCGAATGCCTCTAAACTTGTCACGAAATGTCGCAGTGGTTAGAGACAATATTACCTTTAAGCTGGGCAAGTTTTAAGTAATTCACAAAGTGATATTTAATAATAGTAATTATCAGATTACTAATAAATTGGGGTTCTTTCTGATGAAGCTCATGCGATTTTTTTTAACTTAGAAGGTGCGAAGTTCAACAACTTGGTAGCTAAGGTAGCCTCGACAATCTTCTAAAAAATTCTCAATGTTATCTCTTAATTTTACAGAAACATGAGAGAGGACATGTTAAACAATTGCTTGGATACTTGTTTGTCCTTGACAATGGACATGGCTAATACCTAACCCATTGGGGCCCAAACCTTGGTAAATCTGTTTTGCGAGATCTCTCTTATTAGCTTGAGCGTGTATCCCCATGATAAAAAAAACTCACATATAAGTACTGTGTAAATGTGAGGCATGGATATTTTATCCCCCAACATAGACCAAAAAAAATTTGTATCAATATCAATTTCAATTTCAATATGCTGAATCATTTTCTGACGCCTTACCCGGAAGATCAGTTGTTCCTAAGCACACCGTGGTAATTTCCTTCGGATGCTATTCTCAATTTTTCACAACAAAATAAGCATGCACCGATGCCCTATCAATTGTTCTTCAAAGAAAGTAACCATGTAGCTTCATTGCATTTCCTCTCACCGTCACATACATGTTATCATTACTGATATACATGAGTGTTCGATTAATTACATATGGATAATATCATATGCAAATGCAATTGCTTAGATATGAAAGTTCTCAAGAACAAACTAAAAGCTTCTTAGTATTGTCCAAATTTTTGGTGTACTTATTGTTATATATATTCTTTTGCTTATTTACCACTAGGGAAAAAATGTCTCCTTACTCTCATCCAACGAAAGGATTAGTGTCTGTGTGGGGCATGTAACCGAAGTGTGTTTGCTTGAAGACAACTCAACAAAATAAGAGCTCGGGAGAGGCAAATAAGCAATTTTCTTCGGGTCAAAAACTTTGGCATGAGGACGAAAGTTCAATTCAAGATTCTATTTATCCAGGTATATATACATCACAAAATCTATGACAAACTACAAAATAGAAACATAAGAAATTACCGGTTTCTAAAACCATCTCCAGTACAAGAATGCTTATAGTAGACGTTTAAAAAAAGAGAATAACACAAGTGCCTATACAAACGCCAAGTTCTCCAATACAACCTAGTACTATTTAGGACGCATAAAAACTAAGAAACAAGAAAGAATCACTTAAATTATGTACTACCTCTGTTCGGATTTATAAGGGTATGTTTGATTTTTGCCCAAACTTGCCATACCAAAATTTTGGCAACCTATGATATTTTGGTCTTTGTTTTTTTGGTAACCAAAAATTTGGTTGCCAAAGGAATCTTGCCAACTTCCTCACTTCTCCATTCACAAATCTTGCCAACTTTTTGGCCAACCATGTGCCAACAAATTCTTAGCCAAAAATTTGATAGCCAATTGTTGGCAAAAATGAGTAGGACATGAATAGTTAAGAACAAACACACAATGTATCTATTGGGTTTTGTGCCAAACTTTGAGCAACAATTACAAATAACATTTAAGATATGTATATAAAAGTTATAACATTAGAAAGAGTTTTCAATACGAATCCAATGATATCTCTTTTGTGTCAAGATAACCTCATAATCCTAATGAAATTTTTGGTCAAAGTTTGGCATAAAATTTCGTGCGGGCTATACAAACCTTCATGTTACTGCTACTGTTCCAGTGTTTTATTATCTGACCGAGCGAGTTTGAACTAAAGGTGTAACTCAGAAAAAGAAATGATTCTGCTTAGTGTAATTGTTCACATGGTGTTGATTATCTATATGTGGCCTAAGTGTGCCATCGCGATCTCAGACAGGCACAACAGGGGTTCGAGTCAGTTGAAATTTGGGTCCTTGCACCCTATGGACATCTTCGGTTCACACGATTTGAAAAGCACATGAATAGGAAAAAAAAAACAAGATTTCAATATCATGTCCATTTGATTTCTATAAAGTTTTATTTACGCTGAAATTTGTTCAATTGCATCATCGAAAAACAAGGAATTTCTTCAAAGAGGTTGAAGTGGATGAAATTTTTCCTATGAAATGTTGTACAAATAAATCCTTAGAAAAATTTGTGTGAGAAATTTCTATAAGGAGCATTTTAATGAAAGAGGCCTAAGGGAAACTCCATCGGGGCGACCCAAACATACCATTTTTTTATGTCGTTTTGGTCCGTTTGGGTCACGGGCCGGACATAAAAAGGCCTACTCCAGCCTTCGTCCATTTGGGTGGGTGTGTGTGTGGGGGGGGGGGGGGGGGGAACGCAAATTGGGAATAAAAAAAGATTGGGGAAGAACACAACATGAACCCTAAAGATTTGCTTCATTTCATTGAACAAGAACCTAGGTACAAATTGCTATGATCGTTCTCGTACACCAGGGGGCTACAGGTAGTCATACCTGTGTGGGTTGTGAACCATTTTGGAAAACTTCACAACCCACCCCTGGTATAACCATCTTTCCACTCCCGGCAGCTACTGCTCGTTGTCGCCCACACAGGGGAGCACCTCCGGCGGCTCGACGATGGAGTACCGAAGGAGCGGCGTCAGCCCCTTGTCCGCCAGCCACGCTCGCCGGTTGAGCTTGCACGCACGGTCCTCTGCGATCCCTCGCATGAGCAAAGCGTCGTCCAATGCCTTCCGGCGGGCTTCGCCCTTGGGGCCATGCGGTACTTCCGCTAGATACGAGAAATTCTCTCTTCTATTACTTCACAAGTAGTGGATAGGTCCCGCCTTAGACTGCGCCCTTTCTTTCGGGGAAGTACTTATTTACGTAGCCTTTCATGCCCATGCTCGGAGGCCTTGCACGCGAAGAAGATGAGGTGCTCCTCCTCTTCTTCATCGGTCCCGAGAACCCGGAAGCCGGATCCGGGAGGGTACGGCGCCGCTGCAGGAGGGGCCGATGCTTCCTCCTCGATCTCCATTGCCTCCAGCTCCCGCGCCGTCTCTTCCTCGTGCTCCATCTTGGGCATCCGAAACGCGCCGCCGCCGCTCCTCGAGGCAAGCCTAGTGCGGCGTCCCCCCGGATCCAGGACCGGCGGACAAAGCTCCCCAACCGGGATGGGCGCCTCCACGACGGCCAGAGTGCACGTTCATCGAGAACGCGGACGGAGGAGACGCCGGTGGATCCATGTCATCGACGGGAAGCTATCGTTTTGGGGAAGCAAGTGCGGTGTGTGTGGTGGGATGGGGAAATGGGGTCGACTCGGTCCAATTAAAAAGGACCGGGGGTGGGTTGTTGGGTCGCTGACGGGTGGCCCCAGGAATGCAAAAAAGGTCAGCGTGTTCAGCCCTAGACGGACGAATAGACCGCACGGCGGTCCGTTTCTCCGTCCATGAAGACGCAAATCCGGCCCAAATTTATGGCCGCAATGGGTCGCGTCGGACAAAAAGCGGACGGGCGCGGAAATATCCGCGCCCGCTGGACCGCAGTTTCGGCCCGAACGGAGGTTCCTCAAATAACATTTAGCAAAGTAGAATGCAGCAAAGTAGGGAACGACTCATGTCAAGCGCCAGGAAATCGACTTTACGAAACAGAAAGAGGGGAACTCAAACCCACCTTCCGGATTACTTCACCACCTAATACTTGTGTGTCATGTTGTTCCACCTAAAGTATACTGTTCAACAAAAGAAAACCGAACTAATACTCTACACAATTTTCTCCCCTAGCTTTTCCCTGTCAGAAGGAACACAAGTCCATCACCCATTAGCTTTGACGAATGAAAAGGAAAAAGAAAGGCAAATGAAAATAAAAGGTGAAACAAACGAATTAAAAATACAAGGAGAAAACAACAATAAAATCAACAGCACCCACCGAATTCTTCTTTTTTTTTCTTCGTCCCACCGCGCTCACCTTTTTCCGTACTACTCTATATCTGCCTCCATTCCCCTCGCACGCAAAAGCTTTCCCCCATGGGCACCTCCCTCGCCTTTCCCTCATCCTCCTCTACCTGGCCTGAACTCCAGTCGCACTTCGATTCCGCCGCCGACGCCTACCGCCTGCAGCAGCAGCTTGACTGGAGAGCCTCTAGCCATGCTACTGACTTCTTGCGCCCCACATGTCCGACGGAACGCCTTGGATGCGGAGACGCCAAGAAACGCTAGGATTAGTCGCTCTGCGGGGTCCCTTTTAGTTCCCCTCTAACGATTTGTAGCTCTTGGTTTGGCGTGCTTATATTTCTGTGATTTGTGGGTGTTTTAATTTTGTGCAAAGTCTGCAGAGAAATCAGGAAGTGCTAGGTTTGGGTCTCCTCGGCAGTTGGTTTTTGTGGTTTTGCTGCTTTTATGGGAGTGCCTGTCGCGCAGAAGTCGGATTATTGGATTACCGGCCTAGCGATGACTGACTGCGGCGGCAGCGAACGCTGCGACCTCGGCGTCCGGCCTATTAACGGCGGCCGAGGTGGCGCCATGGAGCAGCGTGGTGACGGGTTCGATGGGCCTCCGGTGTCCCCACCGGAGCGCGTTCCGACACCGTCTACATCGAGGTCCGCCGGGCGGCGGAGTTTCTCCTCACCCGGTCCTCTCCGATGCTCAACGCCAAGGTGAGTGTTTGACTTCCGTACATACCTTAGAGGGCAATACCTTGTTTGTTATGTTTGCTGAATAAAATTTATTGGATGTAGGAGTATCAATTATGAAGATGGTGAAGACTCAGACCGGTATTTCTCTCCGCAGAGTGAGTTTTCTCAAGATACTTCCGACACGGATTCCGTGAGCACTATTGGTAGGCTGTACACATTCAGGTTGGGGACTTCAAGCCCAGTATATAGTCCTATGAAACGAATGGGACTAGGAGATACAAGTCCTCCCTCTGGGAGAAGTGGTCATTCCAGCCAAAATTCTCCTATGTGCGCTTTGAATTCTGGCCATGGCTATGATGATGTTGATTATTCTAGCTTTGTGAATTCACCCAATTGCGATGATGAACAGCATGACAATGTCTTGCATCCAATTGATTTTGAGAGTAATGGACTCATATGGTATCCTCCACCGCCTCAGGATGAGGGTGATGACTTCGAAAACAGTTTCTTTGAATATGACGATGACGACGATGACAATGAAATTAGTGACGGGAAGACCTTTGGACATGTTAACCATGACACTGGGGTTGGTGATGATTTACTAGGGATAAAAGGAAAACAGAATATAGCTCATAAAGAGTTCTTAAGGAATGCTTTACATGGGCATTTCAGGGCTCTTGTGTCCCAGTTGCTTCAAGGTCATGGAGTTGATCTCGTGGATGGGTGGTCGGACATAGTATCCTCATTAGCATGGCAGGCAGCTACCTTCGTCAGGCCAGACACAAGGAAAGGTGGTAGCATGGATCCCACCGACTATGTCAAAGTCAAATGTGTAGCATCAGGGAATGCCACTGATAGGTATATCTATGCCCTACAATGATTGTTGATTAACTTGTATTGAACAATTGTGTGACTTTTATCATGATATTCTTGGAGCTGAATAATTATTCATATGTTTCCAGTACTTTCATTAAAGGCGTCGTTTGTTCTAAGAATGTAAAACATAAGCGAATGGTGTCAAAGCATGAGAACCCCAGATTGCTTCTTTTGGGAGGAGCACTGGAACACCAAAAGGTTACAAACAAACTAGCATCGATAAACAGCATTCTTGAACAGGTAACCCCTCTTCCATGTTTCATTCACAGTATGTTTATCCCATTAGCTCTCAGCATGTCCATAGTTGACTTTGAAAGTATGACATGTACAGGAAAAGGAGTATCTCAAGAATGCTGTTGCAAAGATAGAGGCCCAAAGACCTCATGTCTTACTTGTTGAAAAAAGTGTGCCTATGTATGCTCAACAGCTTCTTGCAAAAGATATCTCTTTAGTACTGAATGTCAAGAGATCACTTCTAGAAAGGATATCACGCTGCACCGGTGCTCAAATTGCTTCATCCATTGACAATGTCACTTCAGCGAGACTTGGACAATGCCAAGCTTTCTGGATTGAAAGAGTCACAGAATCTTCAGCTCCAAAGGACCCAAGCAGAAAATCTGCCAGGACTTTGATGTTTTTTGATGGTTGTCCACGACGCTTAGGCTGCACGGTAATTCATAAAAATGTTTGTCCCTTTTGAAAATATCACTGTTCCATATCATGATAAATTAAGGGTCAATTCTCATCATGTTGTTACTTTGGCCTAAAACTTGTACACTTACTCTTCAATTCTGTTTTCCCCGAGCTGTTGCACATCCTGTTGAGTATGGAAATGGACTTTGTTTTTAGGTCTCCAAAAGTCTTGTACTCCTCTTTGGGACCTTTTTATTAAAGCAGTTTTCATTTGGTTTGTAACCAACATGTTCTCCCCAGATCCTTCTAAGAGGCACATCTTATGAAGAGTTAAGGAAGGTCAAACTTGCTCTGCAGTTTGCTGTATTTGCAGCGTATCAACTATCACTTGAGACCTCATATCTTGCTGATGAGGGTGCAACACTACCAAAGATTCCTTTGGATCTTCCAGCTCTTCCACTTGAAAAGCATATGAATGGTGGGAATATTTCCGTAAGTAACTGTCCCCCAAATTTAAATGATCCTCAAACTATTGGTTACAGAACTTCAGACAATGGGTGCATCATGCCTGTCAATTTTCTTGATGGCTCTTCAAATTTGTTATCTACCGATCAGTCTCTTTTGAGAAACTTTAATCAGGAGGAGTACAGTGGTGGAACTGGAACCAATGGTTGTGTACCACCTCTTGGCATAACTGTCGAAACATCCAAAAGTCCACTCACCTTTGCCAGCAAAGGGACACCAACAGAAAATCTTGATAATGTTCATAAAGATGAGATGGTTGGTGGAATTTGTAGTGTTGAAAGTGACTTGGACAATGGCTGGCATCATATATCAGATGAAGAACGTTTAGGAGTAGCCATGCATAGAAATGAGAACACTACTGAGTATTTCCCAACATCTGAGAATGCACAGAGTATTCTTGTTTCCTTGTCAATCGCATGCCCTCTTAGAGGAATCGTATGCAAGCAATCTCAGCTCTTCCGCATAAAATTTTATGGTAACTTTGATAAACCACTTGGAAGATATTTTTGTGAAGACTTATTTAATCAGGTATTGCATTCTCATCGATTTTTCTATTTGTTTATATGAAGATACCTTGTACTACATTATTAGTAAGTTTGGTCTTTCTTGCTAGACTTCATGCTGTGAGTCATGCAAAGAGCCTGCAGAATCTCATGTTCAATGTTATACTCATCAACAAGGCAGCCTTACAATCAGTGTTAGGAATCTTGCATCTGTAAAGCTACCTGGGCGAAATGATGGGAAGATATGGATGTGGCACAGGTGCCTCCGGTGCAAATCAAAAGATGGAATCCCTCCACCAACACAAAGAGTAGTGATGTCTGATGCGGCAAGTGGACTTTCTTTTGGGAAATTTCTGGAACTTAGCTTTTCAAATCACACAACAGCCAATCGAGTTGCCTGTTGCGGACACTCCCTTCAGAGGGACTGTCTTCGTTTTTATGGGTATGTGGTTGCTTCTTGTAGTCAACCTTTTTCAATTCCAAGGACAATGTAAATATTAGTGACTTAGCATTCTCCATGAACAGGTTTGGAAGCATGGTTGCAGTCTTCCGTTATTCTCCTGTAGACATCCTGTCTGTCAACTTGCCACCCTCAGTGTTGGACTTTGCTTATCCAATAGCTCAAGATTGGCTCATCGAGGAGGCTAGTGATGTAAGTTGATTTGAATGTAAATTTGCTTATTTACAGCCTGTTTTGGCCTAGCTTCCGAAATGCCCAGCTTTTTGGGACCAAAACCAAGATATAAGTTGTGGCTGAGTGTCTGAACCTGTCACCATGTCATCCCCAATGTCTCTTCATCTGACTTCTCTTATAAGCTAACGAGAAAGCTTCTTTGGCTTCTATTGCAAGATGGTTTTTTGGGCTTCTTCCACATGAGGCCCCAAAGCTATCTTTATGGAGAAATTATGCTGGGACAAAGAGGCCCTTAAATGGGTGCTGGAATTGTGCATTTTGACGTGTAATTTGTGAAATTTATTGCTCTATTTAAATGATTCACTTTTCTTGCAGGTAGCCAATAGGAAGGAGAACTTTTACAGGGCGATTTCTGATAAACTTGACTGCATTGAAAAGACAGTTACAGTCCAAGATGTGAGCACAAACACAGGCTTATATAAACATGTTGTTGATCTTAAGGATTTGATTAAAGTTGAGCGGAAGAAGTATGATGTAAGTTCCTCTGTTACAAGGTTTTATTAATTGCTCTTATACTGTCCAGTAGGCTACACGATGTTCTGGTGGTTTGATTTGTTTTGCATGAATACATGATTTTTCAGGTTTTGTC
The DNA here is from genome assembly GCF_000005505.3 of Brachypodium distachyon. Taxonomy (NCBI): domain Eukaryota; kingdom Viridiplantae; phylum Streptophyta; class Magnoliopsida; order Poales; family Poaceae; genus Brachypodium; species Brachypodium distachyon. The sequence goes on from NC_016131.3 coordinate 42,270,839, forward strand.
AGGGTTTCTTAACATAGAGAGCTTGCAAACAGTTGAGCAAGTTATAGATGTTCTAGAGCTTAACCACCTGAGGCGAGAGCTTGTACTCGATTCGCATATTTGGGATCGCCGACTGCACATGATGCACTCACTCACCAAGGAAAACTGTCATACTGCGTCAACTGATGCACATTGTCCTAAAAAACTTCCCGAAAGCTTGTTAGAAGAATCAAACGATGAGATCTCCAGTAAACAGGAGAATATGGAGAATTCACTGGAATATACTCAGTCAAGTTCATCCATCACAGATGCTGGGAAGTCATTGCTCGGAGGAGAACAGGGTGACACAACTGTGCCACTTTTAGGGTTAAAAACCAACATAGATGAAGTACACCACCAGTCTGCTGATACATATGTTGATTCCACTAGTCTGCACTTTGTCTCGGGACCATGTGAAATACAGAGTGATGTGGCGGCGGTTGATGAAGTTAAGCTTGAGAGCACATTGGAGAAGCCACAGTCTTCGGCATCCAATCTTTCTGATAGAATCGACTTGGCATGGAGTGGCTCTAGCGTGGAGGTACTTCCAGTCGTACCTGCTGCTCCAATGGATGGTCCCTCATACCAGAATGTTGTGGCTCCAATTAGAATTAAATCATTTGATTCTGGAATTAATATCAGAAATAGGTTATCGCCTGTTGATGGTTTAAATGTAAGCATAAGAAGAGCTTATTCTCAAAGGCCTCCAAGGGCGTTTGAGAGAACAGGCAGGGGTTTAACCCCGACATGCACAACTAAGCTGTTACTTCCTGGTGTGATGGATGGCGAGGGCCGTTTGCTTCTATCTCAATGTACTTCCAGCGTTGTTGTTCCAATTTATGATGATGAGCCTTCCAGCATGATAGCACATGCCATGACCGTTCCGGAATATCACAACTTTGTGTTACCACTGCTGAATTTGCATAATGAATCGGACAAATTTAGTGTTTCTAACTCTGTGGACCAGGATTCCACTTCTAGGCGCTTGTCAGGTTCTGACCAACCTCAACCTAGAACTCAAATTGATTCCAAGGATAGTCATTTGACAGTTACTTTTGAGGATGAAGATTCATGTTCTGTGGATAGGGCAAAATTTTCTGTAACATGTTATTTTGCAAAGCAGTTTGATGCAATCAGAAGGAAGTGCTGTCCTGATGAACTGGACTACATCCGTTCTTTGAGTCGCTGCAAGAGATGGAGTGCTCAAGGTGGCAAGAGTAATGTATACTTCGCCAAGACCCTGGATGACAGATTTATCATAAAGCAAGTGACCCGGACGGAATTAGATTCATTTGAGGACTATGCAGCTGAGTACTTCAAATATTTAACAGAATCTTTATCTTCTGGAAGCCCGATTTGCCTTGCTAAAGTCCTTGGTCTTTACCAGGTTTGTAACGCTAGTTTTCTTTCATGTGTTTGTAGGGTATTGTAAGGTTAAAACATGTTAACCGCGACTCGTGTATGCACTAGGTTGTTGCCAAGAACATGAAAGATGGAAAGGAACTGAAGATGGAATTAATGGTCATGGAAAATATATTTTTCAACAGGAAGGTATCGAGAATATATGATCTGAAAGGATCCTTGCGTTCCCGTTACAACCCTGATACATCAGGAAACAACAAGGTTCTTTTAGATCTCAATCTATTAGAGACACTTCATACAAAGCCTATTTTTCTCGGAAGCAAAGCAAAAAGAAGGCTGGAACGATCTGTCTGGAATGATACTTCTTTTCTGGCAGTAAGTGACTTACTCAGTACTCATTATGCTATGTTTATTTGAACTACATATTTATATTTTTCTGCACCGTCCTAGGTCTAGAAGGCCTCTTTTTTTTAGAACATGCACAATTTGTTTTTGCAAAATTAAGAGGAAAAGTACAACTGACCATGAGAATTGCCTTCTCACACCCGACCATCCCATAAAACACTCAACACTTGCAACTTGTGATGGTAGGCTTGTCTCCATCTCAGTGCCTCTGCTTGACATCATCAATGACCGTTAGCAGACCATGACTTCTTTTCCTTTCTCTCCACCGACCGAACAAGAAGCTCGCCCACCCATCTATTTGTAATACTTACAGAACATTACACCAGAACAAATATATGCATCCAATTGGCAAGAAGAGTATCCTATCTTGATGGAATGAAATAGCTTGGACTGTACTCCAGTACTTGAAGCAAAGCCTCCTTTTCTGCAATTAATAATTCTAAGTCAAAAACATTGAAAAGTATTTCAAAAAACCAATATGTTCCATATTATTCATTTAGATTATTCATTATGTGGGACTGTGGGTAAGTAAATTTCTATTAATCTGTTACAATTTGGTCATAAGTTATAAAAACTTGTCAGCAAGAGGCATAAGAGTGATAATAGAATATAAAAACCTGACGCAGAAGCCATTGACATGGAAATTAGACTGTTACAGACATCGTCCACAACCTTGTCAACAAGATGGATGCTCTCCTATACAATAGGAGCTGCACCAGAAGTTGAAGCATACCCTGATGATTTTGGCAAAAAAACTTGATTTCTTGGTATATGGTTCAGATTTAGATTTACATCCATATTGTCGACCCCGAATTCACTCCTCCATCTAAGCATTTCTGACCACTTATGCTTTTCTTTTTCAATATCAAACTTCCTGGCTTCAGAAATCTACATATGGTATGCGTAGCAGCAAATGGTCAGAACAGGATTTTTCTTCTGAGCATAACTTTAAGAAAGACATCAAATTTGACATAAGAGTAAAGGAAACCACTGCTCTAATGTACAAACTATCACGAAAATTTATGTTTAAATACCAATTTCACAAAACTACAGATTAAGGAACAACTGTATCACAAATTAGAGATCAATTTCACAGGTTGTGATGCATTTTCACAAAATAATCACATGGTACTCAGAGAACCCTCTGTTGTTTTGTGGCGTGATCTCTAATTGTATAGTTCTGCGAAATTGGTTCTTAAATATGTAGTTTTGTGATAGTTTTTGCATTAAAGTTGTCATTTTATGAAACTCTAGAATATCAAAGCAACATGTTGCTTTTAAAAAACATGTGGTTCTTCAAGACAAATGATCGAACTTGTAACCACATAAGACATGTTTTCTATTTCCAGAACTGAAAAATTGTTACCAGATTGATTGTGATTTTGGTTAGTGAAGATGACAACTGCCAGTCAGTTATCAGTTCATTTGGCAATTCCATCTGAGCCTGTTGGCTAAAATCTTGATATTTTTCGTTTCCGGTTGACAACATCGTTCTGAATGATTAGATGGCACTAAGTTTCTATTCAACCTTGAAGCGAGGGTATAGTTATGCTAATATCAAAATACTCTACGTAGTAGCATTTGTTTTCATGTATTTAGGGAAGCTATCCAGATCAGCATGCACGATCTATACTCATTTGTGCTGCGCATTTCCTTTTTTTTTTCTCAGTCGGTGGATGTGATGGACTACTCCCTCTTAGTTGGCATTGACGAAGAAAGGAAAGAGCTGGTGATGGGAATCATTGATTATCTTCGGCAGTACACGTGGGACAAACAGCTAGAGACTTGGGTGAAGGCATCAGGAATTCTTGGGGGCTCCAAAGACGTGCTCCCCACAATCATATCTCCAGATCAGTACAAGAAGAGGTTCAGGAAGGCCATGTCAAAGTACTTCCTAACGGTCCCTGACCAATGGTCACCCTGAATCACTTGATGCTTTCCAGTTTTTATAAACCACTTGATGCTATTATTACCATTCAAGTGGAAAATTGGGTGACACGAACTGACAGTTTGTTGTCTTTTTTTTTCTTTTTTTCTGAAAGGTTGTCCGTTGTGCTAGGACACTCGATCTGTGCCTTCTGTATGTTATTTTTTAATGCAACAGGTAGGATCGGGATCTATGGTCATGATTCTCTGTCCGGGCAGAGCCTATAGGATCAAGACGTGTATGCATAAAGACATTAATTCTCAAAGCGTTCTATTTTGCGATCCTTCGCGAGTGTGCAGGTTGCGTTTTTTTACCACCCAAAACAAACTCCTTCCCCGTGTGGTTCTACGTCCTAGTCACACGTTTGCTTCTGCTTTTAGCCTTTTACCCTTAGCCCCTGCTCGGTTGCGTGCGAATCCCATGTATTGAGGGAGATTGAAGGGAAAATGAACTAAAATCTTCCCCAATCGCTGTTGTCCCCTGGATTGAAGCGGTTGGGGACTTGAGGAGTCGGGGTAGAAACGAACTGGCCGGCCCTTAGGAAGGTGACATCTTCCTCCCCTAAGCATTGCCATCTTCTCTAGCACCAGCTCCCTCAGATCAAATATATAAAGCCGGATTTCTTTGTGAAGATTTGACTATCTTTTTTACACAAATGTCGGTGTATTTGGTTTCGTTAAGAAAAAACTTTGAACACTAATAATTTTAGTAATATGAGTTTAAATGACAGGAGATCACAAGTATCAACATGAATTTTTGAAGACGAATGTATTGGTATTAATTTCATGTATTTGAAAACACATCTCAATAAAATAATTTCTGGTCAAAACTTCATAACAAAAGCAAATACATCAACCTTTATGAAAAGCAGGGAGTATAACATATGTGTACACAAGTTATTCCATTAAAGAATATTTTTCAATACGAAACTCGCTTTTGCATTACATACCCTCGTACTACTATTCTAATGTATCAAAGTTTTGCCGGAACTCGATCATAGATTAAAATCGAATATTCTAGTAGTTGGGACGACAATCAGGGGCAGAACCCGGCCCCGGGCGGGCCGCGTGCAGCCCAGGGCGTGGAATTTTTATTCTTTGCTAAATTTAGTGTTTTAGAGATTTAACCCGGGTCTTGCTAATCTGAGTGATTTTAAGCAATGGCCCTAGGCGTAATTGAATCCTGGCTCTGCCCCCGACGATAATCAATCTCTATCCTCCCGATCATAGATTATGTAGTAGTACGATGCGCGATGGAAATCATAAGCAAATGTAATAGGACAATTTTTATCTTGTGGAGGTTGAAGTTACGGAGGAGCTCGCTATAGCATGTTCACAAGAGATAATAAAATGGAACAGCTACTCCCATTTTCCTTCAAGGAAAGTTTGCCCAGATTCTTACTAAGGACCCCTCTTTTAGTGACAGTTACCACTCTGTGGGTGGTACTTAAAAGCTTGGAATCCTGCCCACACGTCACGACAATTATTAATTACAAATTAAGATACGGAGTAGGCAAAATTTATGGGTTTTTTTATTTCTGTGTCCCTCTTTCCTTAGTTGTACTCAGGAATACCCGAGATCAGAAACAGTGCTCGCTGCTACACTTGTTCGTTTCGCGATTCCTCGCAAATGCCCTTACGGAGCACCTGCTAACGGTCAAGCCCATTTGACCGTTTGGTTCTGACGGGTGGGCCATGGGGAGTGCTGACAGGTGGGCCTGGAGCCGCTTTTCTGGTGTGTGAGGCTGTAAGGAGACAGTGCAAGCGGGCAGGTCTTAACGGGTCTGGTTACCTTACATGTGGGCCACGTCATGACAGGCGGGGGCGGTCGACTTAACTTATATGTGGGGCGACGAAAAAAAGTGACAGGTGGGTCTGTCGCCTATCTCTCTCATCCCTTTCCCAAATACGCCCCCGCCCCCGCCAAATACGCCTCCGTGCTCGCCCTGGCAACGGCGCCGCCAGATACGCCTCCGTGGGCTCGCCGGCGAGACTTGCGAAGGGAAGCCTATCTCTCTCATCACTTTCCCAAATACGCCGCCACCCCCGCCAAATACGCCTCCGTGCTCGCCCTGGCAACGGGAACGCCAGATACGCCTCCGTGGGCTCGCTGGCGAGACTTGCGAAGGGAAGCGGCGTCCACATAGCCTAATCAAAGAAAGCAAATTCTAACAATTAACGACATTAATATAAAACTTTACAATCACAATTATGAAAGCGATCACATCACAGGCAGTTCAATAAAGCGGTTCATCATCATAGAACAATTCATCATCATAGAACATGCAATGCAAATTCTAACAATTAACGGCATTCATATAAAACTTTACAATTAACGGCATTCATATAAAACGACGCAGCCGATCACTCCTGGTCGCCGGCTTCCTCCACCACTGCCACGCCAGGCTCGGCAGGCCCAGGCGCCACCTCCGACACGACGGACGGGAGGCCGTGCATCTGGCCGGCGTTGGGGAATGTGTTCGCCGTGTTGGTGTACACTTTGTACAGCGTGAATGCGATAAACTCGCATCCACACCAGTACACGCGGCCAAGGAGGTACTCGGCGTCGTGGCTGTCGGTGAGGTGCACTAGGATGGCCATGTCGACGCCATCCTCTCGGAGCTGCTCCACACGGTACATTGGAGGGCCTACGGCCTCCCGGCGTAAGAAACCAGTGTGGAGGAAGTTCCTGACCAGCGCCATTGGGCTCCTGCTGCGCGACATCGCCCACACCTGAAGCGTACGCTCCACAAGCATGCCCGGTGGGAACAACCGCTCCTCCGTGAGGGGTGGCGGGTTGAAGGTGCGGCCTTGGAATGCCATTGCCCGTCGGTTAACCACACAGAAGAAGTGGAGAGAGGTGAAGATGTGTAGAAGAAGGAGAAGAATAGAAAGAAGTAGTTCCATGGCGCCAGATTAAATAGCGATGGTAAGGGGAAGGGGAGTGGTTTCCGGTGATGAGTGTTGGGTGGTGGGCTTTGAAAGCGGTTTGCATGAATGCTCGGGGACTCTACGCCGGAGTGGTTTGACTTGCGAAGGCATGCGCGGCGGCCTTGCATGGGAAACCGGCATGCGTGGGCAGTTGCAGGGACTTGCATGGGAAACTGATGTGTTACGCGCCCTCTGGCCTTCAATATTCCTTAATTAATAGGGAGCTTGACTTGTGGAAGCGTGAAGAAGTCTCTCAAAAGAGCTCTGTGCCTATATATTCCGTGCCATCATTCCGGCCTTTCCATTTAGCCTTCTTCCCTGATACCAAAGATCCATCGACATGGCGCGGTGGTCTGGGGACTCCTTCCAGTGGTCCTCCATTGAAGCGGAGAATAGGGAGCTCGACGGAGAGAGTCCGTACCGACGGACGGCATTCTTGACTTCATCGGACGAAGATGAAGTCCGTAGTAGGCGGCGCTGCATTGGCCACCGTGGTCGTGGACGCCGCCGGTCTCCACCACGGCGTCGAACTCCGACCCCGCCCTAGCCTCCGCCAACGTCTGGCGTCAAGCGAGGCGGCCATAAAAGGAAGGCCGTGTCTCCATCGCCGGCCCAGTCTGCTCCTCCGCCGGTGGTACGTCAACCGACCCCGCAACCTGCACCACCGCCACCGCCTCGTCCACCGCCGGCGCCTCCAGCAGCTCCTACGGCCCCGCCGTCGTGCCGTGCGTCGCTGCCACCATTGTCGCCACCGCCACCCTCGCCGCCGCTGACGGTACAATTCTCCGTGGAAGTGCTCCGATCGTTGATCGGTACACTGGAGACATGTACCAAGGCCTTGGAGAAGATCACCAGGAGCGTCGAATAAAATTCCATATGTATTTTTCCTTTTTTATATATTTCTATATTTTCAAGATCCATTCGAATTTTCTTTAGTTACATTAAATCTCATACAGAAATGACCCGCAAGAATCGTTGATAATGCGAAAACATTGAAAATAATAATGCAAAAACACTGAAAATAATAATGCAACAAACACTGGAAAAAAGTGAGTTTGATTACAAGTCACTGTAAAAAGTTTGAAAAAAAAATGAGCAGTAGCTTGTCAGATAGGCCTAGAACCGGAAGGAGATCCTCTGACGTAGCCTCCCCTGACATAGAGTCACTGACATGTGGGGTTGTCAGGCATGAGGCCCACCTGCCAGTGACCAAACTGCAGGGTAACGTACGTCAGGTGATCCATGTCCGAACCGGCCATAACTATCAGTGTCGGGTGGCGGGCTTACATCAGTGGCGGGCTTTTCTTGACCCACCACTGATAGAGTTTCATCCAATTTTCAAGTGTTGGGTCCAAAACGTTTGTAAATAAAGGTTTAGAACATATATTTTTTTGGTAACCTTACATGTTACTTGTTCTTCTCAAAGAATTTCAGAATTTCTGGAGCAATTTTACTATATTTCGTACATATTTTGGATTTTCAGCACATTTTGGCATTAAATGAAAAATCACTTTTTTCAATACATTTACCACAAGAAATTAATTTAAGAAAGGTCCATTGGACCCATTGTAACCTATTAGAACGCAAACACATAGGTTTCAATGAAAATGAAATATTTTATATCTTGATTACTGTGATTTACACTTAACTCAATAGTATAATAATGTTAATAATTTGAAATATTTGTCCGAAAATTATGATTTTCTACAAGTGTCAATTTTGTAGTGATACATTCATCACGTAAAAAAAATCAGAGCATTATCTAAATTTCACAATGTACTTCATGTACATTGCACCACATCTCCCTGAGGTGTTGGGAGATGTTGGAGAAATGACCTCATTTTGACATTTGGATTTAAAACTTTGTCTAAATCTTGTAAAGGTCCACCACCTCGAACACTAGATTTTCGGTCCGATAGTTCTCCCTAGTGTCGAATAAGATGTCCACTCGGATCTTGCCTACCAGGGCACAAGACACTCGCGGCACAATACCGTGAAAGGTAGTCCGGCTAGGCTCAAACATGTTATCTGTAATGCCGAGCTTAAGCATCGTGTCCCGGTACAGTATATTGATGCTGCTCTCATTATAATGAGAACCTGAGTGAACTTGACGTTAATGTCGGGCCCAATGAGCGTCGGGTCGATCACCAGGGCATATCCACCAGGGTTGGGCATAACCTTGGAATGGTCTGCCCGGTTCCAGTTGATCTCCTGCTCTGACCAATACATGAACTTTGGAACTGCCAGCATAACAGCATTGACCTCCATCTCTCGCCTGCGCTGACTTTGCTTGTCAGTGGGCTCAGTGATGAAAATCATGTAGCTCTGGTTCTTCCAACTGCAGCCATTTTGGTGTGCTGAAATCCCTGTTTTCATGCACAAATAGGTTTGAAATTGGACTGGACCGGATGGAATCTGTTGTAGTAAAATAAAACCCTTATATGGGCCGGGCCGAAAATCCTACGCGACGACGACTAAGTCAACATTTCTCAGCACAAGTCAAGCCGCCAACGTGACGTGGTCAATCCTACATGGCAAGGGAAGACAAGTCAATAAGTCAAGCCTCTCATGCCATGGTCAAAGGGAGAATTGAGCTTGAGTATGGGGCAAGAAAGGTGTGAGGAGGGGACACTTAGTCCATGGTGGACCATGGACCAAACCCCACTTTTCTCACTTGGTGCAGACAAAAGCTATGGACCAAAAAGCTACTTTTACCATTTTACCCCCACTTTTCTCTCTCCCTCAAAGGTATCCATGGTCTTTTGTCATGGACCCCTAGGCTATAAATTTCCCCCACGGGGGCATGTACCATTCACTCTCAACTTGAATAAACTCAAGGGGAGAGGGCTAGAGAGCCTCTTTGAGAGGAGCTCTAGTTTCGGGATCTCGGGAAGCCTCGTTCGGCCCGAGCCCGAAGGAGAGGGAATCGGGTTAGAGTCCTAAGGGTATCTTGACCTCGCTACTTGGGAAGCCTCGCTCGGCCCAAGTACGAGGCGGCCCCTTTTGTCGTGGTGGTGTCACGGCAGATGCCATAGGATGGCTTAACTTGGGGCCAATGGACAAAGGAGGATCTGGAGGAGGGAGGACGCAAAGGGAAACACGCACAAAACACACAAGCACACACAGATTTACCCAGATTCGGAGCCCTCTAGTCGAGGTAAGACTCCTACTCCTGTTTTGTTGTATTAGCCGAGATAGGCAAGCTCTACAATGGTGCTCCTTGAGCTGTATTCTTGAGGAAGAAGAAGAAGGAAAAACCCTAGATGCCTAAGTGCTCTCCTTCTCTTGTGTTCTTTTTCCCTACGGAGGGGTAAGGTTCTATTTATAGGCCGCCCATGTCACACTGACATGTGGGTCGAATCTAACGTCATCTTCCTTGGGCCCTGCCGGGCACGCGGCTCGGTTCCCTCCAGGCAGTACCGTAGGGGACAAGACAACTTTACTTTTCCCTGCCAGTCTGCAAAGGGTACAGCTGTCCTCTGCCAGCTTCCGTCATAGATTCTCTTTCGGTGCTTCTTTAGCGTGGTCACCTGACATCGGTACACAGGCGCTGATTGCTTTTCTAAGACGATGATGGCGCTGCTTTACTTTGCACTGCATGGTCAGGATAAGACTGTTGAGGGATCTCGGCTATTGCCGAGATCAAAGTGCTCGTCCCTATCTTGCAAACTCATAAGACAAAATAATCATGCCGGCATACGCCCGGGATGCCGGCTTAGCGTTAGTTTAACTTTACGATGCCAGCATAGGTAGCTATGCCGGCTTTGCCTTCGTCATCTCGGCTAGGGTTGTGTCGCTATGACCCTACCCGGGGTCATCCCCCCGACACCTTTCGACCTCTCCCTAAGTGATTCGGGGAGCCTCGATCGACCCGAAACACTTTGGCTAACGATTTCCTCGAAGCCTCTCCTAACATAGGACTAGGTCGCACCCGCGGGGTCGACCGAACCTATTCAAAAAATATCGACGTCTCAACTTGTCCAAGTGTACGGCGACCTTCGCTATAAGGCCGGCGTACACACCCTACTCTTATGCACTTGTGCCATCGAGGTTTGGCACCCCTTACTCTAATTGTTGTCGAGAACAACAACAGAATCCAATTGGGTTTTTTTATTTCCGTGCCCTCAGTTCCTTACTGAAAGGGCATTTCGATCCCTAATGAGTTTTGGTGTTAATGACAACATAACTTGTGCACTAATCGTGCGCCAAGTGTTTACAGATTTTATAACTAGTGTTGCGACATGATTCATCGCCCTCAAAAACCAAAGAAGCGAATAAGGATATACGGCCTTTTATTTTATTGAGTCGTAGGAAAATCCGTACTATAAAGAGGGAATCCATTTGAGAAAGCTTTGGGTGAATCAACTTCACGTACACAAATCTACTAGATTGCACCCACATAAAGCCTAAACCCAGTTTTGAGTTGAGAGTTGTCGTTATCCTGCTTTGGCTGTCAGACTTTTTCAGTGATAGCAGGTACTACCGCCTAAGTAGCCGGAGGTTCCGGTGGGCGGAAGTTCCGCCCTGGTGCCGGTCTGGTACTGAAATGCTACTGGAATGCTACTGCGTAAAGCGGTAGGAGGCCCGTAGTAGGGCGGAAGTTCTACCCCCTAGAACTTCCGGTCCACTACCGGCCTGGTAACGGGGTTACTGAAATGTGTCCTAACGGCTCGATTCCGATGGGGTATAAAAGGGGCTTCGTCCCCAACGGGTTTCCTTGCCTGAGTTCACCTAGTTCATCCCCATTCTCTCACTCAAGAACACCAAGAGCTTCAAATCTCGAGATCTCTCTCCCTAGTGCATCCCCCAAGCCAATACTTTGAGGAAGGGTTGAGAAGAGCTCGATCTAGGGTTTCACCAAATCAAAAGTTGATTCCCCTCGTTTTCCTTGGTGGATTTTGTTACTCTTGGGATTTTGGGATCTCTAGCCAGAAGGTGTCTCTTCAAGCACTCCAATCTTGGGAGGAAGTGTTTGAGGATTTGGGAAGGAGCCTCCAATTTAGTTGTGGATTCATGCCCTTCTCCTTGTTTGTAAAGGTTCGGCATTCGCCTTCAAGGAAGCCATTAGTGGAACTCACCTCGCCTTTGTGGTGTTGTGAGAGCTCATCCCACTTTTGTGGTGTGGTGAGTTGGAGAATAGAGTGAGCCTTCGTAGCGTCTCTCCCTTTGTGGTAGAGCACTCTTCCAAACGCAGACGTACACCGATCCCAATAGGTGGAACTCCGGTGAAATCTTCATCTTCCCGTGTGGTATCATACTTGCCCCTTTACTTACTTGTTTTACTTCATTGTCTATACTTTGCTTCGGTTAGTGCTTCGGCTATTGCACTTCATACTAGGGTTGCATTCTCTTTAGAGATTCTAGAAAGCCCTAAGATTAAGTGTTTGTATCTTTCAAGAAAAAGAAAAGTTAAAATTTGTTAGTCTCCTATTCACCCCCCCCCCTCTAGTCGACCATACCGATCTTTCAATTGGTATCAGAGCCTCGTCTCTTAATTAGGGCTTTACCGCTCTTAAGAGTATGGCCGGCGATGATGGGGAACCCACCGTGAAATCCCAAGAAACCGAGGTGATAGATGATAATGCTCCACTAACTTTTAAATCCATCAAATTGCTTTTGGATAGCATGCAGAAAGTTATTCTAGATAGTGTGGACAAAAAGATTAGTGAGCACCTACCTAACAAAGCCTCTTCTTCTTCTACCGAGTCCTTCCATGCCAAGCCACCAAGTGCGGTGGATTTGGCTAAGGAAGATTCGGATGCCGAAACCCATAACAAGGCTAAGGCTATAGAAGAGAGTGCCTCCAAATCCCAAGGTAGGGGTGGCTATGGGTTGTATAGTGAGGTGGCTCCACCACCTCAATATAATCATCGCCACCATAATTTGCCACCTATGTACAACCAAGGTGATCCCCCCATGCTAATCTCCACTAACTACATTGATTGGTTTCATTCCATGAGGACTCACTTCAAGAGCACATCAACGGAGTTATGAAGAATTGTTGATGAAGGTTACTTTGTTTATGATCCAAAGAACATGTCGCCAAGAGAGTATGTGGACAATCAACTCAATGAGCATGTAATTGGAATACTCCTAAAGGCTCTACCCTTAGAGTTATAGAACCTATGTCCGTGGAGTTGATTCCGCTAGAGATGCTTGGAAGCTCATTGGTGACCACTTTGACAACAATGAGAGTGTCAAGAAGTCAAAGTTTGAAGTGGTCATCAATGAATGTAAGAATTTCTTCATGAAGGATGGAGAGGTTCCAGATGAGCTATATAGGAGAGTCATCACTCTTGGAGCCAAGATGAAGGACCATGAAAGTCGTGACATTAATGATGAATGGATCAAGCGTCTATTCATAGAAGCCATCTCCCGACACCGAGAGGTTCATGCCGCAATGATTAGGCAAAGAACGGACTACTATAGCTTGACTCCAAGTCAAGTAATGGGAGAGTTTGTGGCTATGGATATTCTCAAGAAGACCTCCGAGGACAACCTCGTTCGTGCCAAGTTTCTCTCACAAAGCTCAAATCTTGCACTAAAGGCTAACGTGACTTCCACCGAAACTCCAAGTGAAGCACCCTAACAAGAAGAAGTTGAGGTCACGGAAGAAAATTGCAACTATGAGTTCAATGATCACATGGCACTTGCAGCTCAAACTTTTTGGAAGAACAAGAAGTTTGTCAAGTCCAACTCTTTCAACCCCAACAACTACTACAACAAGGGAGCTTCAAGCTCCAAGCCCAAAGGTAAAAAATCTCGTAAATGTTATAATTGTGGTAATAATGACCATTTCGTTGCAGATTGTATCTATGAGACGAGGGAGGAGAATGGCGGTCGTCTCATCCTTAAAGGGAAGACCAAGCCCTCCTTCAACAAGAAGCCAACGAAGAAGAGGCAACCAAGAATGCTTCTTGTTCAAGAAGAATATACTTCGGGTGACGAAGATGATGATGAGGAAGAGACCACGGAGAGGGTGAACATTGCCATTGCTCCTTCACTTCCATCTTTCTTCGACTCCCCCAATGAGAACAAGAACAAATCACCCAAGTGCCTCATGGCCAAGACCTCTTCGGTAATCCCTCCTTCCACCAAGCATGTCATTCCTAAGAGTTTATCTCTATTTGGTTGTGTGGAAGAGAGTAGTGTTGTTAAGCACAACATGAATGAGTTCGAGATCTTCATGGAAAGCTTGGACGGTGAGACCAAAAAGAGGTTTGAGGACCTCTTGGAAAAACTAGGTGAAGCTCAAGCTACTATTGAAGAACATGATGAGCTCATGGATGAAAAGGTAAGACTTGAGTGCGTTGCCGCTCATGAGATTGCGGAGCTTAATGAAGCTCTTGAAGAAGAACAAGCAAATAGGGAAACAATAAAGGAGTCACTTTCGAAGGAACTTGCTAAAGTTAAAAATTCCTATGATAATGCTATTTCCCTTGCTAATGAGTACTTGGGTAGGATAAGTGAGGTTTAGAATGGTCATAGGAACCTCCTTGAGGATTTTGACAAACTTGGAAAGGATCACAAGTCCTTGACAAGTGAGTACAAGTCTCTCAAAGAGTCTTGTGATCATCTTCTATATTCTCTTGTTAAGGAGTTAATTTCTAATGATAAAGATGCTTCAACTAACCCTTGTTGTAAGCATACATCTATGATTGAGCAGAATTCTAGGTTGAAGGCTCAACTTGAAAAGGGCCTAGCCACTTGCTTCCAAGGCGAGAAGAACCTTCATGATCTTTTGAATGATCATAGAAAAGCTTTTGGATTGGAGGAAATTGGGTACAACCCCAATGAGAAGAGCAACAACAAGAAGAAGGCCAAGGCACCTCCCCAGACTAATGCTTATTTTGTGAAGGAAGAGGAGGCGGCCAAGGAGAAGCCAAAGAACAAGAAAGGTGGCAAGGCCACCTATGATAATAGTGCCGAGGATTTCAATCCCTCATATGTTCTTTGTCGTACTAATGATGGGCATGTTTATGATAGATTTGTTGGTTCTCCTTATGAAAATGTTCATTGGTCTATTTGGGTTCCTAAGACCCTTGTTTCTAACGCTAAAGTACCCATTCAAAAATGGGTACCTAAAACCAAAGCTTAAACTTGTAGGAGGTTGCTTCCGGTGGATCTTCTTGGATAGTAGATAGTGGATGCACTAATTGTATGACCGGGAGCAAAGAATTGCTTGTGAACGCCAAAATGAGTACATCAAGGTCCAAGCAAGTTACATTTGGAGATTCTTCACAATCAACGGTATTGGGACTAGGCAAGGTTGTCATCTCTCCGGATACATCCATTGAGAATGTCATGCTTGTTGAGTCCCTTTCATACAATTTACTTTCGGTACTTCAACTTACACATATGGGTTTTTATTCCTTCTTTGGCACAACTAGTGTGACCCTTTTGTGGAGCAAGACTCTTAAAGTAGCCTTTGTTGGATATGTGGAAAATGGTCTCTATGTGGTAGATTTCGGTAAGAAATCCACTAGAGAAGAAACATGTCTAATGGCTAAAGTTGATGTGGTTGGCTATGTCATCGCCGTCTAGCCCATATCAATATGAGATCTTTGTAAAGTCTCCTCAAAGGTGAGCATGTTCTAGGACTAACCAATGTTTCTTTTAATAAAGACCGTGTGTGTAGTGCTTATATTGAAGGAAAGTTACATGAGAAGGCACATCACCACAAGACAATTATCACTTCAACGAGGCCCTTGGAGGTCTTTCATATGGATCTCTTCGGTCCTCCTACATATGATAGTCTTGGTGGTAAGAAATATTGTTTGGTTATTGTCGATGACTACTCTAGGTATACTTGGGTATATTTCTTCAAGCACAAGAGTGAGACCCAACAAACCGTCATCGACTTTGCCAATGAAGCCCAACACCGATACAATGCAAAGATTATGACCATTAGGAGTGATAATGGCTCCGAGTTCAAGAATTACACCTTGATTGAGTGTTTGAGTGATGAGGGTATCAAAAAAAAATATTCCGCTGCGTATACCCCTCAACAAAATGGTGTAGCGGAGAGGAAGAATAAAACTCTCATGGATGCGGCAAGGACAATGTTGGCGGAGTTCAAGTCTCCATACAACTTTTGGGCCGAAGTTATCAACACCGCATGCCATGCTACAAATCGCCTCTATCTCCGCAAGATATTGAACAAGACACCTTATGAAATTCTCACGGGATGCAAGCCCAACCTCAAGTACTTTCGGGTATTCGGTTGTAAGTGTTTCGTGCTTAAGAAACGTGTTCGTTTATCTAAATTTGAGCCTAAAACTTATGAGGGCATATTTGTTGGCTATGCATCAAACTCCCACACTTATAGAGTCTACACCAAATCCACCGAATGTGTTGAAGAATCTTGTAATGTGGACAGATCATCACCGTTCTATCACTTGGATCACAGGAAGGCATGTTTGCAAGAGCAATTCGGCTGAGTTTGCCACCATCCTAGGCTATGAAGATCATGGAAATGAGATTGCTAGTGGTTTCCGAATTCATGGGGCAGACTATCCTATGGATGAGAAAGAAATGAAGCCACTTTACATTGGAGGGAGAGCTGACCTTGGGAAGTCTAAGGACCTCTTACCTGTGTATGACATTATGCATAGGATCCATAGAGAGACCATTGGAGTCAAAGGAGAAAACATTGATGCATTGCATGGTTTTCTTGGTGATCTTATGATTTGGACTCATAGGAAGAAGGATGCCAATGAGCGATTGGATGTCATGGACTATCTTTGGCATGAGATGAATGGACTTGTCAACTATCAACGGTCACCCACTTATGCACCATATGTCATGACTTTGCTCATCAACAAGGACAACATTCCTGAAGATACACTGTTGTCCAAGCACTTGTCCAAGAGGTTGATGATCAAGAAGCATAATAAATCAAGATTTGATGAAGAAGAAGAAGAAGCGGTGGAGAGTGATGCGGATGATGAAGACTTTGAGATTGTGCCCCGCACTCATTCTAGCAAGCATAAAGAGAGTTGGATGAAGGCCATGAGCCACAAAATGAAGCAAATCTTTTGCATCCAACAAGATTTTGAGAAGAAGATGTATGCTGCCCATGTTGAGTCAAAGGCGAATCGCCCTGTGCAAAAGGCCATTTGTCGCAAATTGGACATCCCGTATCCTAGTGGTAGTGAGGAAATTGTTACTCCTTTCGAGAATTGAAAGTCCAAGCACACCTCTACATGGATTGAAGAGATGGATCAAGAGGAGAGCCCCTCCGAAGAACAAGAACAAGGAGAGGTAGAGGAAGACAATGGCACTGATGATGATGATGATGATGACTTTGACGATGATGAAGATGATGAGTGATCCCTTGTGTTGTGCTTGCTCCTTGGGACGTTCTTGCCTTTTTGGTGTTTTTGATGCCAAAGGGGGAGAGAGTTAGTTAGGAGTAGGAGTAGAACGGGGATTTGCAAGGTTTTATCGCACTTTTTATTGCATGAGAACTAAGTTTGTGAAATTGTTGTGTGTGAAATGCCCTTCGTGGCATTTGTTATCTTTTAGTGAGACATGTTAAACTTTATGCATGATTGTAATAACTAGCCACATTATGACTTGCTCTATGCTTTGTGGTTATCCTCTATATATCTTGTCTCACCTATCTTGTGTGGAGATGTTGTTTATTTGTGCCCTTTTAGATTTGCTCCATCACAAGATCTCTTTGCAAAGATAAGCTCATTGTGTGATTCATTCTTACTTATGTGCCTCTAGTAGGTATGGTCTTTATCACTTTTGAATGAATCATTCATATCTTAAGAAAGTGTTCATTGAAATATCTTTGTTCCTTTGCAATTGAGTTGTTGGTTTATAAAATCTAGGGGGAGCGTTGATCCTAGAGTATGTGCACTTTGCATTCCAAAAGCAAATTTAAATGGTGCATATATCTAGGCCGGTAGCAGGGCGGAAGTTCTACCCCCTAGAACTTCCGGTCCACTACCGGCCTGGTAACGGGGTTACTGAAATGTGTCCTAACAGCTCGATTTCGATGGGGTATAAAAGGGGCTTCGTCCCCAACGGGTTTCCTTGCCCGAGTTCACCCAGTTCATCCCCATTCTCTCACTCAAGAACACCAAGAGCTTCAAATCTCGAGATATCTCTCCCTAGTGCATCACCCAAGCCAATACTTTGAGGAAGGGTTGAGAAGAGCTCGATCTAGGGTTTCACCAAATCAAAAGTTGATTCCCCTCGTTTTCCTTGGTGGATTTTGTTACTCTTGGGATTTTGGGATCCCTAGCCGGAAGGTCTCTTCAAGCACTCCAATCTTGAGAGGAAGTGTTTGAGGATTTGGGAAGGAGCCTCCAATTTAGTTGTGGATTCGTGCCCTTCTCCTTGTTTGTAAAGGTTCGGCGTTTGCCTTCAAGGAAGCCATTAGTGGAACTCACCTCGCCTTTGTGGTGTTGTGAGAGCTCATCCCACCTTTGTGGTGTGGTGAGTTGGAGAATAGAGTGAGCCTTCGTGGCGTCTCTCCCTTTGTGGTAGAGCACTCCTCCAAACGGAGACGTACACCGATCCTAATAGATGAAACTCCGGTGAAATCTTCGTCTTCCCGTGTGGTATCATACTTGCCCCTTTACTTACTTGTTTTACTTCATTGTCTATGCTTTGCTTCGACTAATGCTTCGGCTATTGCACTTCATACTAGGGTTGCATTCTCTTTAGAGATTCTAGAAAGCTCTAGGATTAAGTGTTTGTATCTTTCAAGAAAAAGAAAAGTTAAAATTTGTTAGTCTCCTATTCGCCCCCCCCCCCCTCTAGTCGACCATACCGATCTTTCACTTAGTTGTACTCAGTTTTGCCCAAGACTTAAAACGTTGCTCGCTTCTACACTTCGTTCTTTGGCAAATGCTCGCAAATGTCCTCACGACGGACCTGTTAACGTTCAAAGCCTTTGACCATTACCCCCTGACGGGTGTGGCCAGGTTAAATCCTGCCTAGTGGGGCCAACCTAGCTACTGACATGTGGGGCTGAAGCAACAGGAAAATGATCCCTTTGACTGTAGAAGAAATGATTAATTTCCAAGTGGGTCCACCGTTGGAAAGAAAAATCAGGCGCTTCTGGCCACTGCCTCGCCGACGCTTTGCCGTCGTCGGAGTTGCTCTCCTGTGCAACATAGGCTAGGTAGGGGGTGGGGTGTCTAGCAGGCGCAAGGCCGCTTCACCCTGAGGTGGCGCTGGAGCTTCTCATTGCTGAAATCTTGCTGGCCGCGGGCTCGTGCGGTCTGCGGTGGCGGAGGGCTCCGCTAGGAGGTGGGGCGATACAGAGCACGGGAGAGGCGGGAAAGAGGGGCAAAAGAATGAGTAGGTCAGCACGAATCTGACGGAGGCATTGGAAGGGGTGGAGGAGCACTGCGCGAGAACCTCGACGCCGACGGGTGGCAGGCAGAGAGGAGCAGCGACGCGGGGATGACTCTGACCACGCGAGGCTCGATGAGAATCACCGGAAGGTTCAGAGTGATCAGGTGGAGCTGAGGGAGGCAGCGGTCGAGTCCGGAGGTCGTCGGAGAAGGAGATCTGCTCGGCACCGGCAACCGGTAGGAGCTGAGGAAGAAGATGGTGATGCAGCGATTGGAGGCACCTCGGGTTGATTACTTCTGCAGGAAGGATACTCGAGCCGATGCGGGTCTCTTGGGCAAGGTGACGAGGCTCGTGGAGGATGCTGGCCATGACGGTGCAAAGCAGCGGCGCACGAGCGTGCTCTGGACGGCGCGAACGCCGTTTGCGTTCCGGCCAGAATAGAGCACGAGAGGATGCGCGGCTTGCGGATACAGCTTTGGCATGTCTACGAGGTTGTGGCGGCAAGGTTTAGCGGCCGAGTTGAGAAGCAACGGTGTCGCGATGGACGGCAGAAAGAGCGGCCAGGAAGATAAGCTGCTTTTGTTCACCAGGGGGAAGAAAGAGCCACGTTTTGCCTTTTGAGCCCACTGGAACGGACAATTTTGTAGGAAGCTTGGAAATTGAACTTCCTCCAAATTGATCTCTGATAGCACAGATGCAATCTGAATGGAAAGTTATGCAAGATGACGAAATTTCAAATTGTTTTGAGAAAGTTGACTTTTGTTTACCAGACCCACTATTTGGCAAGTTTAATGTAAATTATGGAAATTGAATCACAAAACTTTCTCCAAATGAACTGAAACTTTGCACACTAGTCACATATGCCTATCAATGTCATTATCTCAAAGCTTGTTCAAATATGAATTGTTTACTTATTTTTTGAATTTCAAATTTAAACAAATTTGGGGGAACTGTTACCTCAATCACCGCTTAGATTCACAAGTTTTGTCCCAGAAGATTTTCATAGCGTTTAGTGTTCATCCTTGATGTTCTCTCCAAATTTCAGATTTTCTGGAGTTCAGGAATGATATTTCGTGCATTCTTTGAATTTCCAGCCTTTTCGGCTCATAATTCAAAATTCAATGAAACTTCGCACAAATTGATGTGGAACCAATATAACAAAGTCATGGTTTTGCCATGGCATTCCAAAAAACTTGAAATGCACCGGGTCCAAATGCATTTCAATCCTTTTTGCACCTAAACTACTATTTTTGCTTATTCTGCCAATTGGAAAAAAAATCAGACCAAAATCAATTTGTGACCGGCCTTACTTTACCAACGTTGTTTCATTCAAAATACTACAACCTTATGCCATTACCATACCCATATATATAAGAGAAAAACGGATAACATTCCATATATATATAGATCGATGGATACGCAAGATCGATTACAAAATAGGAATAAAAATAGAGATACGTAGCAACATATATATATGCAGCTAGAGATAAATAACGGATAACATTATGCAGCGTCGTTGCCGTCGTTGAGGCCGAAGATGGCGTCGCGCTCCGCCCGGATTTCCCGAACGTTCTTCCTCCCCCGCTCCTCGAGAAGGTTGCTCCTCTCCGAGTTTAGCGTTGCGAGCTCAATCTCGTACCACTCCCTCGCCTCCGCCGCCTCCCGGCCGCACTCGTTGGCGAAATCTTCCGCCACGGAAGCCACCTTCGCGCCAGCCATGTGCCGCCGGTCGGCTTCCCGCACACGCTGCTGGTACGTGTGCAGGAGCTGGGCGTGGCATCGATTGATCTCGCACTCGGCCTCCTCCTCGTCCTCGTCGGCGACGGCGGCGGCGTCGTCATCATCGTTGAGGGGGAGTCGGCCGCAAGACGAGCACGGGACGTCCACATCGATGCGGGCATGCTTTGGCGGCGGCGAGCAGCCGTGACGAGCGGCGGCGTCCATGCTCAATGCATGGGACAATGCCGCCGACGCATGTCGGCGGGTGGCAGACGGGGGAGTGGGGGCCAGCTCACGCCCATGGCCGCCGCCTGCCGAGCTCTCAGTACCGTCTACTAGCTCCTTGTCCTTGGCCATGGTGGAGAGAAGCGGTAGAGCTCGAGAGAGAGCGAGAGGAAGAATGTAGATGAGATCAGAGGAAACGAGAGAATCGGTTTACTGGGCACGCACATAAGTAGTAGTGGGGAGAGGAAGCCGACGGGACCGAGAGAGTAGTGGGGAGAGGAAACCGACGGGACGATCTCACAGTTATTGAGAGTGAGTGGGAAACATGCTGGGATCGCTCTCACTGGGCCGCGCCGCCGTGCACGCCTGCTATTGACGCCAGTTCCCTCCAACTTCCCACGTATTCCAGTTTCCCATGCATTTCAAACTGCGCCGGCGACCGCATTCAAAGCCCACCGATCGCCGGAAAACCTCTCCCCTTCCCCTGTCACCATCGCTATTTAACCCGGCGCCATGGCTCTGCTTCTTCTACACAGCTCTCCACTCCACTTCTTCAACCCGCCGCCCAACGCCCCCACTGATGACAAGCAATGGCGTTCGAAGGCCTCACCTTCAACCCGCCACCCCTCACTGACGAGGCGTTGTTCCCACCTGGCGTGCATGTGGAGCGGACGCTCCAGGTGTGGGCGATGTCGTGCAGCCGGAGCTCGATGGCGCTGGCCAGGAACTTCCTCAACACCGGCTTCAGTCACTTGGAGGCCGGTGGCCCTCCAATGTACCTCCTGGAGAGGCTCCGCGAGCACAGCGTCAAAACCGCCCTCCTGGTGCACCTCACCAACAGCCATGACGCCGATTACCTCCTTGGCCGCGTGTACTGGTGTCGATGCGAGTTCATCGCATTCACGCTGAACAATGTGTACACCAACACTACGACCACGTTCCCCCACGCTGGCGAGATGCACGGCCGCCCGTACATGGAGGAGGCGGAGGCGCCTGTGGAGGTGGCTGTCGAGGGGCCTGCGCCGCCTGTGGAGGAATCTGAAGACGAACCGAGGAGTGAGCGATCGATCGGCGTTTTTTTTTCAAAATTAATGTCGTTAATGTAAGCCCTTGTTGGTTCTTTCTTCGAGGCTGTGTTGTGCTGTGTCCGCGGTGTGAGCGCGCGACAGCGGCGCATCCTAGCAAACATTGTTAGTAAAGGATACGACATACATTTTTTGAATTGCAAATTCAGTTAAATTTGTTGTTTTTGGGCCAAAATGATACGACATACATGATTTGAAGTTTTGGAACAGCTATTGGAAGTATGCAAACATTGTTAGTACTTGACTTCTCGAAGAAAAGTTCAAAAAAACTGTTTACTTTTGCAGATTTGAATGGATTTTAGTGGATTTAAATCCAAGTCAACGCGAAGTTAACTTTCTCAAATGGGTTTGAAATTTCACCAGTATTCTTAACTTTTGATGTACTTTCTATTGGTACAATCAGAAAATAATTTAGAGAAGGTCGAATCTTGGGGGTTCTTCCAACTGCAGCCATTTTGGTGTGCTGGGACAGCCAAATGTGGCTATTTTTTTCCTGGTCAACTAAAGTCAACATTCACAAAACAAGTTGAAATTTGGTCATCTTGCATAAATTTCTATTTGGATTCCATTTGTGCAGTCTGAAACTAATTTGGAGTAAGTTCAATTTCTAAGCTTCCTCCGAAATTGTCCATTTGGATGGGCTGCGACAGCCAAATGTCCCTATAAATTTCCTAGTCAACAAAAGTCAACCTTCTCAAAACATATTGAAATTTGGTAATCTTGCATAACTTTCCATTCGCTATTCATTTGTGCAGTCAGAAATCAATTTGGAGGAAGTTAAATTGCGAAAGAAATTTATAGGAAATGATAAGTGCCGATAACAGTACATGCCCAGGTTCAGATAAAGAGCAACAGCCTGCTCATGATCAGTACAAATAGGTAGTCTTCGGACAACAAAATAATACATAGACAACATACATCAAAATTAACATGGATTAAACAGAAAACAACATCAACATGGATTAACCCCTCCTTTTGGAGGACCTGAGCCATCTACAGCGCCAACAAAACAGGGGAACTCATGAAGGCGAGTGAGATCTCCTCGCGGTATTTCAAAACCACCATAGTCCAGATAAGCTTCATCATCTGAAGAAGAATTAGAATAGTCCCTGTTGTTGTGGTCCGAACCATCAGTAAAAAGATGAAACCTATCGACCACTTCATGGACATGGACGATGACCCCGAACGACACAGCACGTCTGGTTTCTGATTCTGCCCCCACTGCAATTGAATCATCCATGAGCTCATCAGCATATTGAGGAGCTGGTTGTGTGGCCGAAGTAGGCACTCTCATCAGCAACCGCTTCGGGATGGCACAAGGATCACGCATCCATGCCTTGAGCTTCAAGCAGCGCGGGTCAGTCCTAGGCAGAATTGCCACAAACTCGCCTCCTAGCTGATTAATCAAATTCTTCACAAATTCCAGCTCTTGCGCATCCTCCATCAGTCCATCCAAGCTAAGAACACAGCTAAAAGGCAGTTTTGATTTCTCTCCACGGAAGATGGAGGTCCAGCGGCGAAATGAGATGTCGCCGGCAGTGCACCTGATGCGCTCGATTGCATCACCGCTGCCGTGCAATCATCACTCGAATCAAAGCGAATCAGAAAATTGCCGGGCGCAGGACATGCCATGATGCGCACTCCCTTTTGAAGTTGCAGCACTGCTTCAGAGTTGCCATGACATCTTTAGCCGAAGTGGCCGACGGATTGAGCGTTAATCCTGTATGGATGGTAGCAACAATGGCTTTACCTCGCAGCCCCGCCGCCTTCACTTCCATTCCGGAGGTGCGGGAAATCACTATCTCGGCCACATCGGGCCGGATATCAAGCTCCCCGCGGCAAAATATCTCCTCCTCGAATCCGCAGCAGCTACCGACGTTGTGGTACGGAGATGGGTTAGTGCTTGCCATCGCCGTCTCCCGTTCGTTTCTACACACCTACTAGCCGCAGCGCCGCCGCCATCCTCCGTCGATTTAGGGTTCTGGTCGGGATTTGGGTGAGAGTAAAGGAGAGCAAGTAGACTCCACATGTAAGGAAAAATGACACTGGCCCCGCTTGTCATTTGAAACCTCGTCCCACCTGTCATCCTTTGACTCGGCCTGCCTGTCATCCTCTGGCTCGGACACAACGGTCAGCCTTTCCTCGGCCCACCTATCATGAACGATGACCGCCCCACTTGTCAGGACGCACAAACGTGGCCCGCATGTAAGCTAACTAGACCCGTTAAGACCTACCCGCTTGCACTGTCTCCTCGCAGCCCCACACGCCAGAAACGCGGCTCCGACCCCACCTGCCAGCACTCCCCGCAGCCCACCCGTCGGAAGCAAACGGTCAAGGGGGCTTGACTGTTCGCAGGTGCTCCGTGAGGTCATTTGCGAGGAAACATAAAACGAACAAGTCTAGAAGCGAGCACAGTTATGAGGTCTGGATATTCCGAGTACAGCTAGGGAATAGGAGCACAGAAATAAAAATCTCAAAAATTATCTACGATGACTCAGCAAAGTACGGCTTATCGAGCTGCTCTGTTCCATTTACCCCTTCCCACGCCTGTGGCCTACTGGCCTTCCGTCATTGACCAATGTAGATGGTGTGTTTCGAGGGATATTTGGAAGCACGTATATGCAACTTGCATTGCACGTGTCGATCTACTAATAATACATAGAAAGGCAAAACCGATGACAAAATCATGGACTTGAACGTGGTTCACACTGAACATCGTAAATAAACTAGTATGGGGATCGGTATTATATTGTGACAAAAGTTCCGGCAGCGCTCAGATGGGCTCCACTGCAGCACACTGGCACAGTGGCACCGGTAAGTTGCTGCGATTTTATTTTATTTTATATTTTGCGAGGGAGGAGACGCATCAGTGTTACGGCCAACTCGCCTTTACGAGCTCAGCATGTGATCGATCCACAATGGCGTTGCGGATGGCCGGATGCATTCAGGCTTTCCCGGCCGAACCGAAGAGGCGCATTTTCTCTGCTACAACAGCTTTCATTGCTTCCTTAGCAGATTCCATGACCTGAATCAGGTCTTTTTGAGGCTTCCTGAGAGATTCCAGATAACTGTTGCGGACCTCTGTGTTCACGTTGAATTTCCTCACCCCCAAATTTATGCATTCCTGCTCCAAAAGAAAAAAAAATGGTTAGAGAGCACAAGTAGTTCGAGATTCTAACTTACACAATGAATTTGAACAATGACAATAGTTGATAATATGACGATTGACTTACAAAATCGTTATTTTTGTACAAATCACAAATCATCGTATCTCTTAAGAAAATTTACATATATGTATAGCTTTCATCTATGTTTCACAAGATTTTTTTAAAAACTTAAAATATGATTTTCTTTTATCCCCAAATAAAGGGATCCCTAAGATCCCGGGATCCAAAACTTCATGCTCAACAATTGTGTTACAGTTGGTCACAAATTGGCAAAATATCAGGTGAAAACCACATTAGGTGCAAACAGTGCAAACTCCATAGAAACCGCACCAGTGCAAACTCCATAGAAACCATTTTTAGAAGTATCAACAAATGCTTACAATACATTGGAGGTGTAATTTTCTACAAACCTGAAAAATTTCAAGCCAAAAGCTCAATTGCATTTGGAAGAAAAAAATAAGGAAAAATATGCAAATGAATAATGTCCAATAGTGGAGAAGCATTGTTCATGCTGAGTTTTTTTCCGCTGGTGCCAAACGCAATTGAGTTTTGACATGACATTTTACACATATATATAAAACATCAGTTCAATTGTTTTTGAATTTTTTACAATGGTATTCACGGACTTTTCACCTGATACGCCGCAAACTTTAGTAGGAACAGTGAAGGCAGAGGATGAACCTGTTCTGCTTATTTTACGAGGGGGGGGGGATAATTGTGGTATTTCGGGGATTCATTTTTTCCAATCATAAATGACCAAACAAAGCTTGAACAGAGAAACCATTGAGATGGTCGATGGATTGTTCTTTCATTCCCGATAATTAAACTTTTTTAGATGATTTGGTACGGGGAACTCGACAACTACCGCAAGATCAAACTTTACTGATCAACAAAGAAGAAAATAACATATCAAACCTTTACAAGTTCATGAGGGACGCCAGATGCTCCATGAAGTACCAAACTAACTCCTTTCTTCATGGTTAATGCACGAAGCTCCTGTCGTTATTTCAGAATAACATACTGAGTTAGTTACTCACAGGAAATCGCATGCAAAACAATCAAATTAATGATAATCCTTGACAGAATACTTCAAAAGATGTCATGCACAACAGCAAGTGGGTATTACTATACAAACAACAATACTTGTCAACCATGCTATAACAGTTTCACTAGAAAGGTCAATGTTTAAATGATTTTGCCTGACCTTTAACAAGTCAAATCTGAGGTTTGGTCCACTCGGAGGATATTTCCCATGAACATTTCCAATGCATACAGCTAATGCATCAATACCAGTTTCATCAATAAATTGCTCAGCCTGAATGTAACACATAAATTAAAGGTTGTTAACAGGAAAGAAAAAAGCCATATAGTTCACATTTGTTGGGGAATACAAAATAACCTGGGCAGTATCAGTAAATCTTGCTTCGTATTCTTGAACTGTCAAGCCATCTTCGGTGCCTGATAGTCTTCCAAGTTCAGCTTCCACAAGTATGCCTTTTGCATGAGCCAAGGAACATATGTTCTTTGTGTATAATATGTTCTCCCGTAAAGGTAGATGGGAACCATCCACCATGACTGAATCAAATCCCTGGAAAATTAAGGGTCATAAAAGGTCAGGAGAAGAGTCAAGATTGAGATCTTTATAATTATTATTTTCCTCGAACACGCCCCTAAGGTGCGCGGCATTTTCATTAGAAGGAGTGCCATGAGGGCAAAAGTCTTACAAAACGCCTGGGTCAGGCAACACAAAACGAAAAAGAAGAGAAAACCAGTACTCCCTCCGATTCATGATAAGTGTCTAAGATTTTGTACTTAGTAAAAAGTTGCACTAAGTCTGAGACACTTATTATGGATCGGAGGAAGTAGAAAACTAACAAAACCGAAAAAGGAAGAGAGAAAATGAAGGACTGTACAAAAGAATAAATAGAGCTAAAAATCGGGAAGGAACCACAAGAGGGACCGTATAATTCATGGCTAAGGAAAGAATTGCATATGCTATCCGTTGCAAGTTTGAGGAAATAAACATCTTTTCTGCATACCATTTCAAGAGCTTCAAGCAAATCATACTTGGAGGTTCCGTGATCATAATGAACAGTAATAGGTACCTGAGTGAGAGAACCACGTAATGGTCACCTTTAAATAACATAAAACAAGGTTGACTGGAGTGAAATATGTGAGAACCTAAGTTATAAAAATATTTATCAGCAAATCTTATCCAGCTCACAAGATGCCTGCATATACTCTTTAAGCATGCTAGATTCTCTATTTTCTCTTACATTAGCTTGTTCTGCTGCAGCAATGCAGCACGCCACCAATGGGACTCCCCCTTGCTTCAGGGCACTGGGATGAACCTAAATAACGAGCACCACTATCATGGTTAGAAATAAAGATGATACATATCTTTTATTTTCGAGAAAATGCAAGAGCCTTTTGCTTCATTTCATTGGAAAGATACAATGAGTTCAACAAGTGTTGAGAAGGCCAGGATAAAATGCACATGCAAAAACCAAACATGAGAACAAAATCATGGGACATCCCAAATCTCAGGCAGCAACACCCGCAGGCAAAGCACGGCGCGGGCGAAGAGGTGACAGCACACCGCAATCAGACCCATGAGCCAAGGATCAGCTGATGGAATCCACCACCAGAGAGAAGATAATCAGAGATAGGGGGGTCTCCCTGACAGAGACCTTGCCGGTACCAGATAGGAGGGCCCAGCTCATCATGCAGCAGTATGCGAGTGGTGGCGAAAGAGAGCAGAATAGCGAGTCAGTTCAGCCAATGATCTCCAAAGCCGTAGGCAGGTAGCACCTCAAAGATAAATGGCCAAGGGACTGAGTCGAAAGCGTGTGCCGAATCAAATTTGAGCAGCACCTAGGTTGCTTGTGTTGGCGAAGAAGACGCGCAGTCTGCCGAATGAGGACAAAGTTGTCGTGGAAGCAACGACCATTGATAAGCGTTCTCTGATTGTTGGACACAAGAGTGCACAGCTTGGGGAGAGGCACATGGAAGGCTTTGGAGAAGACTTCTGCAAAGATGTGCATGAGGCTTATGGTCTGATAGTCTCTCAACTCCTTGGCATCTTGTTTCTTGGGTAGTAGAGCCAGGAAGGCTTGATTACGGACGTGAAATCCTCTTCCCCACAGGCCATATATCATGTAATAAAGTTTCATATATTGAGACTATGTCCGCAATAAAATCTATACTATAAAAGGCTCCGGCAGAAATCCATGTCAGGAGCTGTGTGGTACGGCTTCTGTCCAGCTAGGGTTAATTGCTGCAAACTACTTACTACTACATGTCTATCATGACATACTCCAGTAAGGAGTAGTATCAGCGGACACCAAACATGATATATTATGTGAATTGCATCATCTGCTAATGAAAAACATCATATTGTTATTAAAGCATTCCTAACCTGCAGGATTGCAGGACTTCCTTCAGCCTCTGCAGCTGCAGTGACCGCTTCAATTCCCTCAAGGTTGTATACATTAAAAGCACCAACTGCATAACCACTGTTCTCTGCATTCTACATAATACAAAAAACAGTTCATGAAGCATTTAAAGCAAGAAACAATGATGTGTATCCTTGATGAAGAGTTAAATGGTGGATAAAATCTTACAAGGAGAAGTTCTTTTGTGGAACTTCTAGACGGGCAAGCCCAATTCTGGACCACTTTTGCAAGAGCACTGTTGTCGCCAACATTACCTGTCATTAGCGGAGTAGAAACATAATTTATTTAGTAAAAGGGTAAATTGTCTATCTGTTAGTATAGAAATGAGATAAACTGTTTATGACCAGGAAAAACAATGTAAGGTACACCGGGATGTCTACTCTCAGGGCCAAGCTGCCACAAAGG